>NC_080764.1:11547462-11857148 GCF_020826845.1 Diceros bicornis minor
GCCTCTGCCATTCCTGACTCAATCGTTTCTCCTCTCCTCCGGGAGGCTTTTCGGGGGACAGTGCAGGGACAGGGGAGGCTCTCTGTGGCCCCCCGAGTGTGGGAGAGGTCGGGGGGGGGATCTAGGTGGCTAGCACAGAGCATCGTCCTTTCCTGCTGGGCTGATGGTTGGCACCCGCTCTTCTCCCCTTCTCTGCCCTCAGCCCAGGGAGTGGGGAGGGGCTGGGGGTCATGTGCGGTGTATTTATGTAAGACACCCAGGCGGAGGGCACAGTATTTATATAACCCGGCATGGGTATTTATGTAATATAGGATGCGGGTGTATTTATGTTCCTTTCCTAACTTTCGGCTTTCCCGGCTGCCATGTGTGGTCTCTGAATTGGCGTTGGTGGAAAACGGACTGGGGGGGTTGTGTTTGTGTGTGTACACACCTGCCCTCCCACCCCACCCCCAGTGGGGCTCACAGTGTGTGTCTGCTTTTCTTTCTTCTTTTGGAGTGTACACATAGGACAGTGTGTGGCATGTGAGTTTCCTGCAAATGTGGAGTGTGTTCTGCTGGCAGCCATGGGGCCTCAGCTGCGACCGGCCAGGCGTGTGGGCAGAGGTCCTTGGTTGAGAGCCCGGAGTTTGGCTGGCTCGGGGTGGAGGCAGCTTCCTTGTGGCCATGGGTGAAGGGCTAGTGGCAGCTCCCTGGGAGCTAGATGCTGGGGCTGGATGTCTTCTGGGAGCTGTTGGCTTTTTGGCTCTGCCAGGGTGGGGAGCTCCAGCCTGATCAAATGTGGAATCAGTCTCTCCCCTCCCAGGTGGGTCTGGCTTTTGGGGGTAGTAGCACTTGGCATGGGGAAGGGGCAGAGCCTCTGTGCCTCACACAGTTGCTTTTCCATCTTCCTGTTTTGCCTCCTGGCCCAGGCATGAAATAAATGAGTCCTGTTTGTGAGGGTGGGAGGCCGCCAGGAGGGGCAGCAGGAACCCTCTCTGGGTCCCAGGTGAGGAGACTCTGCCACTACCTTGTGCTAGGTTGTGTGGCCTCTCTGGGCCTGAGGGCCCTGTCTGCAAAGGGAGGCCCCTCTGGGGAGTTTTCTACACTGGCCCTCTTGTAGACACTCTGAGATCTTACGGGGGACCCTCCCCCTGAGTTGAGGAGAAGACCTTTCTCCTGCAGGGCACACTGCAAACTGGCAAGATCTAGCCTCCAATTCTTGGTGCTAGAAGCCTGGGGTGAGGATGGGGGCAGGGGGACCCTGTCATTTCTGAGTCCTAAAGGGGCTGAGGAGGTCCTTAGGGACCCTCCTTTCATCTTGTCCTCCTGTCCCAGGAGGTTGGAACTTGCTGGTGGTTGCCATGGTGGCACCCCCAGGATAATCAGCTCGTGCATCCCCCCTCCCCATAACCCCCTTTGTCCTTGATTTTCCTTTCAGGATCTTGGCCCATTGTGCCTGGCCTGCCTCTGAGCTGCTATTGGAGGGTCCCCAAATTAGTGCCCGCCCAGATGCTTGCTTCACTGCTTCTTCCCAGGCCTGGTCTGCAGTTGCACCTTCTGCCTAGCCATGCAGCCACCTGTTCTAAGCCTGCCTTAGCTCTTCCCCACATGTCGGGGGGCCACCTGACACCTGGTCGCCCTCAGGCAAAGCGAGGCCAGATCTCTTCCTGGACAGTGGGAGGGTGAATGTTGGTGTCCCGAGATCCTTGTGGCTTCACCTGGCCTTTGGTGGGGGAGGAGTGGGGTCCCTCAGCCCAGGCCCCCTTTCCAGCTCCCCGCTTCTCTGACCTCAGTGTGTCTGCTTCCGTTTGCAGCGAGAGTGAACCATGGAGCTACGTGTGGGGAACAAGTACCGCCTGGGACGGAAGATCGGGAGTGGGTCCTTCGGTGATATCTACCTGGGTGAGTGTTCCTGGTTCCGGCTCAGTGGTTCTGGAGCCCCTGGGACAGCCCTGGGGACGAGGAGAAGAGAAGATGCTGGGATTTGGGGCTCTGAAGTCAGAACTTGGTTCTGGGGCTTTGGTGGCACGTTTTGGTCATTTTGTCCCCAGGGCCATCCCAGGTGGCATGGAAGCAGCAGGTTGGGGGTGAGGCAGGCCAAGGAGCTCCACATCCAGTCCGGGCCGGGTGGGGTTCCCACTTGCTGCGGGCTGTCCAGAGGAGGGTATTTTTAGCTCTGGTTTCCAGCTGCAGATGATCCGGGTCTTTAGCGGGGCGTGGGAGAGCCCAGGCTGGCTTTGTACCCCTGTCTCTTGTCCCCCTGGGAGAAGGATGCTAGTGGACCGAAGAGGGCTGGGCTACTGCTTGCTCCCAGCTAGACCCCCTCCCTGTGGTCCAGCCTCCTGGAATTCAGCCCAGGCGGCCTTCACCATGATGCAGGCTCCCCAGTAACCTCTGCGGGGGGATCTTAGCTTTTAGGATCTCTCTCCAGATGTGCTTCCTGTTGCAAGTCTGAGTTTGCTCTCATGTTGTCATTTTAAACACATTACTTACATCTCACCCCTGTCCTTGACCCAGGGGAAAAGGGGCTCTTGCCTCCAAATGCCCCTTTCTCAGCTGCCTGGAGGGCGTGGTCAGGAGTCCCGGCCTTCCTGTGCACAGGTTGGTCCGGAGGGGATAATCTGTTGGTTGTGAATTGGGGCAAGGTGGCCGGCCCCTGGGGTTTATCCTCATTCCTGTCCTGCGCCCTTGGAACATCTCTGTCTCTGTTTCCCTCTTTGGAAAAGGAAAATAAATCAGTTCTGTCATGGGCAGAGAAAACCGAGAAGTCAGTGTGCCGTGCTCGTGATTCGGAACTCGGGGTTTCTCTTACCCAGTGGTCTGGGTCCCTGCCCTCCTAGGGTATGAACTCTGCTTCTCAGAGGAAACAGGGAGGGGGTGCGCACCTTCTCGGGGTGCGCACCTTCTCTGAGTGCACACTTGGTGTCGGGCAGGGCCCTGTTTCAATGGGGTCTCCCCTTACAGCAGCCCCCAGAGGTGGTGCCATACTATCCTCGCTTCACACATCAACACACAGGCAACATGGCCAAGCTGGCCACCCAAGGTTTCTCTTGAAAACTAGAAAAGGCAGCCTTTATACCCACAGCCCTCCACGTGAGTGAGAGAGTGTAGAGGACAGAACCGGGTTCCAGATCTGGCTTTGTGTGGCTGCTCTGTGCCTCAGTGTCCCCATCTTGAGGGTTGGCGTGATGGTGATGCCTGGCTGACCAAGGGCTGTCTTGAGGCACCGATGAAATGGCGCCTGGGAGAGCATCATGTAAACTGTAAAGTGCCTGCCAGATGTGCAGTTCGTTGCTGAGTGCCTAGTAGGTCGCCCTCCTCTGTAAACACCACAAGAGCTCAGAGCAGTGGAGGCTGGAGCTGTTTTAACGGTTTCTTCTGTGAGTCCGAGCTCCTCCGGGGAGGCCGGCATCAGGTTGTGTCCACCCCAGCGCCCTGCAGGTGGGTGCCCACTGTGGGTGTTCAGTGAAGGCTTCCTGAATGAACCAGTGAGGAAGTGAGGGCTGTAATGTGCAGAGGTCTGTGAAGTGGCCTCACTTAGGGCAGGATAGAAGAAGGTTGCAATTTGGGGGCAGGTCTCCAGTCTACTTCTTGTTTGCTGTGTGTCCTGGGATAAGTCACTTTCTCTCCCTGAGCCTCAGCATTCTCATGTGTGAAATGGGATACCCATCTCCTTACTGTCTGTGAAGTTAGAGTGGGTGTAAAGAACCCTTTTATCATGGAGGCTCTTGGGCTCAGGGCTGAAGCCTGGAGCCACTGGCTTGAGGGCAAAGGGCATGGAGAGGCAGCTTTTGGCACAGATGCACACCTGCTCCTAGACGGCAGCCAGTCCAGGGCCTTCTTTTTGCAGAAGAGAAACTGAGGCCCAGAGAAGGGGAGGGGCAGCCCAAAGTCATTCAGAAAACCAGTGTCCCCAGTCCGTGTGGCGGGACCTCCCTGGGCGCAGGACTTCCTGCTAATCCAGTAGTCATCTAGATCATTTTAAAAATGAGGTCCAGGTCTACTCCTCTTTGTATAGGCTCTGGAGTAAATTCTACCAGGGTTTGGGTGCTGGTGTTTCTTTTACCAGCTGTGTGCCCTTGAGCAGGTGATGACCTCTGCCAGCCTTGGCTTCCCCACCTATGAAATGGGGTCGTGAGTGTGCAAAACATGTGCTCGTGCTGACCCAGCAGGAGTGCTTACGTTGTGTCACCTCCAGCCCTCGATCTCAGTTAGGATTTACTCTGTCAAAGAATCTGGGTCCTCGTGGGCCTGAGTCGGGGTAGGGAGCCAGGTCTCCCCTGACTGTCCAGCCTTTGCTGGGTAGGCGGGCCTGTGGGGCCCTGGCCTGACATGGTGTCCTGCCAGCTCCTTCCTGGGCCCCTGTCTTGCTGGTGTGGGGGCGGACAGTGGTGACTGGAGGGCCTCCCCGGCTGGCCTTGCTGGCTCCCTTTGTTCACAGTGCTGGCCACATTCTCGTCGCCTGTGCCAGTGCCAGGGCCTGACTCCAGATGGCCTCTGCAGGTGGGCTGGGCGCGGCCTCCAGGCCCTGCTTTCCAGGATCGACCGAAGGCCAGCACGTTATGGCTGAGGCCACAAGGCCCCTGGCTCCTCTTCGGGTCCCTCCTGCCTCCCCTCAGCAGCATAAGGGGACAAGCCAGGAGAGTTGAGACCTACTTTGTTAGGGCCTTAAGTTGGCTGCACGTGGTCCAGGAGTGGCCAAGCCTGTACCCACTCTAACAACCCATGGCCGTGCACCATAGGGAACTCTCCAGAGCTCTTAGTCTCTGGTCCTCACTTCTAAATGGGGAGGGAACGGTGCTCCCCAACAGGTGGTGTGGGGGTGCTTCATCCCCTACTTCCAGTCCAGCCAGGTCCCTGATTGTGCATGTGTCTCTTTGGGGGTTGGAGTGAGCCCCTGTGTGAGGTTGGTCACCCCCCTCCCTCCTAGAACTTCCCAGGGTCTCAGACCCTCTAGGGCTGGCCAGATCCAAGCTCTTCTCTCTGTCCCAGTTTGTTTTCCAGACTGGCCGTCCCCCTGTAGGACTACTGTATCTAACTGATGGGCCCCCCTCCACCCTCCCTGCCCTGACACTTGTCACTTAGTCAGAGTATCCTTTATTGCTCCCACTGAAGGTGAGCTGAGCTCCTCCAGGGCAGGGATGCCTCACCTGGTCCAGGGGTCAGTGTCTGTTGATTGAGTGAATGAGATGCTAGGGAATTGGAATAGAGAAAAAAGCAGGGGCTTTGGGGCCTAAGTTTCAAATCCTGCCTCTGCCCCAGCCAGTTCTGTGTGACCTCGGGCCAGTTACTTAACCTCTCTGAGTCTCAGCTCAGTAGTTGGAGAATTAAGGGAGATCAGAGAGAAGACCGGCAGCTTCCTGATAGAATTCAGAGGCAGCAAAGGGGTCTGGTGGTGGTGGGACCCATTGGGGGAGGCAGCTGTGGCAGCATTCTGCACTCAGTGTGGGTCAGAAGACTGCCTAACTACTTACGTCCGTGTCCCTGGGAAATTGTGTGGCACTTAGTCATTGACCTTTGGTGTCTCAGTTTCTACATGTCAAACAGAGATACAAACAGTAGTATCTGCGGGAAATACAGTAGTATTTGCAGGATAGGGTAAGAGTTCAAGGGGCTAAAGGTCTCCTGCCCTCCGCCGCCTCAACTCGAGGAAGGGCGTTCTCCCCAGGCCCGCCCCTCCCCGCACACACCTGCTGAATCATCAGTGCTGCAGGCCCTGCCTCCAAGTGTCGCTGGGTCTCTGCCCCCAGCCAGCTGGAGCCACCGTCAGCTCTTGTCTGGACAGTGGCAGCAGCCTCCTTCCGGGTGTCTCTCTCCCCCTCAAGTCCTGTCCAGTCTTTCTGATACACAAGTGGGTCTCAGCGAGGGGAGGGAGGGCCGGATTTTGTCCCCCGGGGGACATTTGGCACAGTCTGGAGACATTTTTAGTTGTTTCAACTTGGGGAAGGGGGGTATACTACTGGCAGCTAGTGGGTAGAGGTCAGGGATGCTGCAAAATACCCTAAAATTCACAGGGCAGCCCCCACAAACAGGGCAGCCCCCCCAACAAAGAATTGTTGGGTCCCAAACGTGAGTAGTGCGGCGGCTGAGAAACCCCATAATGAGACATCTGTCCCTGGCGTCTCAGGCTCACGGCCAGGATCCTAGCTCGGCATTTGAGGCTCTTCTGATCTCGCCTTTGCTCACCTAGTCCACTGTCGTCTTCCGCTGTCTCGAGCTCCAGCTGCACCAAACCGCTGCACCCACTCTCATCGGGCCTTTGCACATGCTGTGACCACTGTCTGCCTGGCACAGGCCTGCTCACACATCAGGAGCCCTTGCAGCCTCTCCTCCCGCTAGCCTGCACATGGTCGGCACACTGCGGCTCATCTCTGAAGCCCAGGGGCCCGTACTTACCATACCTAGCATTTTTCGACACTTACTGTGTGCCTGGCACTCTTCTGAGCCTGTTTACACCTCAGAACAACCTAATGAGCTACGTACTGTCATCCTCGGTTTGCAGATGGGGTGCCTGGGGCACAGAGTGGTACAGTGACTTACCCAAGGTCCCCGGTTAGGAGGTGGCAGAATCAGAATTTGGGCTCTGGAGCCCACTCCTCACCACTGCATCTTCTGCTCTTGTGCAGGCGGGGAGGTGGGGCCTGGCTGGCAGGCTCCAGGGAGCTCTGGCTCCCCTCCTGTGCCACATCCTCACTGTGCCCCAGAAAGGTGTGCGACTCTCTGCGGTGATGAGTGTTGATGTGTCAGAAGCACTTTACAGTTTGCAGAGCACTTTCTCCCAGTGCTCACTGCCTTTGGTGATCTATTTTTTTTAATTTTAATTTTATTTTATGTGATTCAAAAATGAAAATATGCAAACCCCAAAACTGAAACACGAAAACATGCAAAGTGAAAGAAGCCCATCACAAAAGATCACATATTCTGTGATTCCATTTATATGAAATATCCAGAATAGGCACATCCATAGAGACAGGAAGTAGATTTGTGGTTGCCCAGAGCTGTGGGGTTGAGGGGCAAGGAGGAGTGACTACTAAGGGATACAGGTGTGTTGGGGATGGTGAGAATGTTCTAAAATTGATCATGGTGTTGGTGGCACAACCTTTTGAATATACTAAAAACCACTGAATTTTACACTTTAAAGGGATAATTGTATAGTATGTGAATTACACCTCAACAAAGATGTTGGAAAAAAATGACAACACATAACATGGTATCCAGTGAAATGTCCTCCTCCCGTCTCCATCTGATCCACCTCGATCCCCCCTCCGCCAGTCTTTACTGGTTCCTCATGTTTCTTTTCAGTGTTTACTTATGCAGATACAACCAAACACAGATACATATTATTTCCCCACCTTTTTTTCTTTTAACTGAAAAGAGACCATAGAATGCATACTGTTCTGTGCTTTACTTTTTCACTTCCTCTGTCTTTGAGATCTTTCCACTTCTGCACAGAGAGCTTCCTCATTCTTTTTCCATTGTGTTCCATTTTATGGATGGGCCCTTCTTTATTTAACCAGCCACCGAAATGATGGACATTTGGGTTGTTTTCAAGCTTTTGCTGTTGCAAACAGCCACAGCAGACAGCCTGGTCCGCGCCTTGTTCTGCACCATGCAGGGGTGTCGGTAAGCTCCCGAAGTGGAGCTGGGTGGTGCCAGATCGCCCTCCCGCAGGGATTCACCAGTTCACACCTGGACCGCCTGGCTGGGCGTGCCCACTGCCCCTCAGCCCTGCCCACAGACAACGCGTGTTCCCTTCTTGTGGGACTTTGACCAGCCGTAGGTGGAAAATGGTCTTTCAGGATAATTTTAATTTGCATTTCTCTTACAAGGAGGTTGAGCATCTTTTCATATGAGTGAGCCATTTTTATATTAGTGATTTCTCTGTCTGCAAAGTGTCTGTCCGAATCCTTTACCTCCTTTCCTATGAGTCTTTGGTCTTTTTCCTACTGATTTGTAGGAGTTTGTTATCTATTAGCCATACTAACTTTTGGCCGCTGATAAAAGAACAAGTGTGTATTTCTTAGGACTTTGTTCCTCGTGTTTTTGCCGTGGAGAAGAATTCCTTTTTTGGAGGGGAGGGAGCCATTTTGTTTCTTTAATGGTTTCTGGATTTTAACTCAGGGATAAAAAGCCTTGCCGACCCCAAAGTTTAAAGGCAGTTCTCCCTTCTTTTCTTCTAATATTTTGTTGTTTTATTTTTTATTAAATGCTGAGTAGATACAAAAGAATACATATAAAATATGTTCATGGTATGAGGCACCCTTCCCACCCAGCCAGCTGGAGGACACACCTGTCACCTTGAAGGCCCTTGGTCCGCTCCTGGTCCCCTCCCCTGCTTTCCCCTCACAGAGGTAACCACTGTCTGACATTTTAGATTATTCCCTTTTGTTAGAGTTTTAGCACATGTTTACATCCCTAAACTACATATATTTTAGTGTTGCATGTTTTGAAATTGAGATGAGTGGAACTGTGCTTGTGTTCCTCTGTCTCTTCCTTCCTCTTTTTTTTAAAAATTGAGATGAAATTTACTTAACATAAAATTAACCACTTTTTTAAAGTACACAATTCAGTAGCATTTAGTACATTCACAATGCTGTGCAACCACCATCCCTATCTATTTCTAAAATATTTTCATCACCCCAGAAGAAAACCCTATACCCATTAAGCAGCCATGGCCCATTTCCCCCTTCCTCCAGCCCTTGGCAACCACCAGTCTACTTTCTGTCTCCATGGATTTACCTATTCTGGACATTTCATATACTGGAATCATACCATATTTGTCCTTTTGTGTCTGGCTTATTCACTTCACGTGTTTTTAAGGTTCATCGATGTGGCGTCACGTATCAGTACTTCATTCTTTTTCATGGCTGACTAATATCCCGCTGCGTGGATAGACACGTTGTGTATCCACGCATCGGTTGATGGACATTTGGATTGTCTCCGCCTTTTGGCTCTTGTGCATGGAGCTGCTCCTTGCTCTCCTGTGCTCAGTGGTGAGATGCCGGGAGCCATCTGGCTGCTGCCTGTAGCCGTTGTCCGTTCCTCTGCACTGCCCTGTGCTGTTCCTCTGTGTCACCGTGTAGCTGTTCTGTGGGACGTTTGGGTCGTTTGTTGCTCTGTACGTTCTTGTCCTGTCCCCCCGGTGCTGGTGTTTCTGAAGGCCGTATCCTTGGGAGTGGACTTGATGGCCAAGGGTTTGTGTGTGCTCAGCTTTACCAGGTAAATGCCAACCTGGTTTCCAAAGTGGATGTGCCAACTTACACCCCATCTTTTATTTTTTTTTTTTCATGCAAACTTTGACTCCAGTTGGAAATTCTCCTGGTGTGGTGTCAGTGGTGGTGTCTTTTCTCAGGTGGCTAGTGAGTTGTTCCGGGGACGTTTATTGCGTAGCCCCATCTTTCCCCCTGATTTGAGGTGCCAGCTTTTTCCTCTCCCAGATTCTTCCAGTGGCGTGTCCTCCCCTCAGTTTTCTGTCTTGTCTGTTGGTGTGCTGAGACCACGCTGTTGTAATTACTGCAGCTACAGTCTGGCCACGAGAGGGAGATGCCCTCTCAGCCCAGCCCCCAGCCCTCCAACTCGGCCCTCCCATCATTATAGCTGGGGAAACTGAGGCAAGGCGCAGTTTGGAGTTGGGTCTTTCTTCTGACTTCTTGAGACAGGGCCTTGCCCTGCCCCATTCTCTCTTCTGCAGACCGATACCCCACTGACATCAGCTCTCTCCTGCTTGGTGGTTCCCACTCTCCAGGACAAAGTTCCCCTTACTGGTCTGGGAGCCTTTTGTGGCCCTGCCCGGTCCCCTCACGTCTGGCCTGTGGTTCTCTGAACCGTCCACTGGCCTCACTCCTCCCCCTTGCACAGGCCGCAGTGCTGGCTCTCCGCTCCTGCCTAGGCTAGGTGGGTGCTGCCCTGTCCCGAAGCCCCCTCCGCTTTCCCTGGATATGACGCGGGGCCCTCGGCCACCTTTCCAGCCTCCCCCGAGGTGCACTGAGATGCTCAGGGCAGACACCAAGTGGGCCCCAGCCTGGGGCTGCCCGCCTGGCCAAGGGTGACCCTGGTCCCTTGCTTCCCCTGGCCCTGGCAGGTGCCAACATCGCCTCTGGTGAGGAGGTCGCCATCAAGCTCGAGTGTGTGAAAACGAAGCACCCGCAGCTGCACATCGAGAGCAAGTTCTACAAGATGATGCAGGGGGGAGGTGAGGGCCGGAGGGGCCCGGCGGGAGGGGCGGGGAGCCTGAGGGGCTCTGTGTGTGCGTGCGTGCGTGCTGGGGAGGGGCGGGTCTGGGGCTGCTCTAGGGTCTGGAGGGACAGTCCCTGACAGCCCCGCTTCCCGGCCGGCAGTGGGCATCCCGTCCATCAAGTGGTGTGGGGCCGAGGGCGACTACAACGTGATGGTCATGGAGCTACTGGGGCCCAGCCTTGAGGACCTCTTCAACTTCTGCTCCCGCAAGTTCAGCCTCAAGACGGTGCTGCTCCTGGCCGACCAGATGGTGAGTCCCCCACATACCCACCCCGCCAGCCAGGGGACTGTGGGCCCTGAGGCTCGTGGCTTCCCTTCCAACCTCTGCTTCCCCATCGTGCCAGTGGGCACAGGGTACCAGCCCTGCCTGCTGCCTCTGGAGGATGCTGGAGCAGGAATCAGTGACAAGGACATAGGACAGGCTGGGTTCCTGGACCAGGACCAGGGGACTTTGACTGTCAGCTGTAGAATGGGGGAAGGGGGTTAAATGCAGATTCCCAGGCCCAACTCCAGACCTGCTGGGTTGGGCTTCCCCAATAGGGCCTGGGACTCTGCCCTCTGGGATTTTAAAGGCTCTGATCACACAGACCTGGGTCCTGTCCCAGTGTGGTGACCTTAGGTGAGCTCTCTGAGCCTCAGTCGCCTCAAGTGAGAGTCTCCCCTTTCCTGGTTGATGTGGGATCGAGTGGGATGCCACGCAGTGCCTGGACCAGAGCAGGTGCCCACTGAGGAGCAATCCTGAGTTCCTAAAGCCCTGTATAAACTCAAGGAGGAAAACTTGAAAAATTTGAAAGCATAGAATTTTAGGCCTGGAATGGTACATGGAGATCTTGTTGCCCAGGGGTCTGGGTCTGTGGCTGGCCTGCAGAAAGTCTGCAGCATCCCGCAGTTTTAGGCTAAGTGTGTGTGTGCAGAGGAGAGTCTTCAGATTCTCACAGGATGTGAGACCCAAACAAGGTTTCAGAAATACTCAGCCATCCAAACGAAGCCTTCGGTTTACAGAAGCCTGGGGCCCAGATTGGGAACTGACCTGCCAGAGGACATATTGTATGCATATATGTTAGTTTAAGTTTTTAACAAATGGTTTAAAGGAGGAGAAGGGCCTGTGTGTCTGCCTGACTTTGGTGTCTCTGGAAGCCAGGGGACGAATCCTGTCTTGTGTGCTCCGTCTCTATTGCACCTGCCAAGTTTAGACCTCCTTGGTGCTCCCTCCTCTCCCCTCCCCCCAAGTCTGGTTGCCAGAACAACCTTGGAAATGCCTCTCTGACTCCAGCTCCCCAAGTCCTATGAGAGTGTAGAGCCAGGCAGACATGACTTCATTTCTAGATCTTGCCTTTCTGGGCTTTATTTCTAGATCTTGCCATTAGCTTTCCTACCATGCTCTCTTTCCCTGTCTCATAGCAAACTTGGTGAACTCCTTCAGAGTTCCTCTGTAACGTCACTTCTTCCAAGAAGCTTTCCTTGACCTGCTCCTTGAAATCATCTTACATAGTTGCAGGCACATCTTATGGCCCCAGCCCTCAGCCCCCAGTCCAGTGCCTGGCCCAGAGCACTTGGGAAGGCCCCTCTGTGGAGTGCTTGCTGAATGACTTGTTGTCCCCACCCCTGCCCCAGATCAGCCGCATTGAGTACATCCACTCCAAGAACTTCATACACCGGGACGTCAAGCCGGACAACTTCCTCATGGGGCTGGGGAAGAAGGGCAACCTGGTGTACATCATTGACTTCGGCCTGGCCAAGAAGTACCGGGACGCCCGCACCCACCAGCACATCCCCTACCGGGAAAACAAGAACTTGACTGGCACTGCCCGCTACGCCTCCATCAACACCCACCTGGGCATCGGTGAGGGAGCAAGGCTTGGAGCAGAGCGCACCCCCAGGCTGCTGGCCGGGACCCTGGCTTTCTGCAGCCCGGATTTATTCCCCCGACTTGCCACAAAGTCAGGTCTTCCCCTTCACAAGCAGAGTTTCAGTGTGCCGAGCCCCTTCTCAGGCCGTACTTCATCCCCACAGCAGCCTTGTAGGGCTGGGTGGGAATGGTTTCCCATTTTTACAGGATGGGAAACACAGGCTCACAGGTGTAACACAGGTTGCTTAAGGTCGCGCAGCTTAGCAGGTGCCAAAGACAGATGTGACCCCAGCCCTGTCCGATGCCACAACTTGTGCCCTATCCACAGGGTGGGCCAGGCAGGGAGGCACCCGGGTGCCTGCTACATAGCTGTTGAATGAATAAGTGCCTGTGCTGGAAAGACTAGGTCCAGATTGAGATGAAAAAGCTCAGCCTCAGCCCCCTTCTCTGTAGAAGTGGGTAAGAACAGTGCCTGCTTGTGACCAGGTTACAGCAAGCCGGCGTGTGATAAAGGGCTGCATCATGCTGGGTGCACAGGGCGGGTTGTTCCCCTTAGTCAGAAGCAGGTCCTGGAGGAGGGGTCCTGGCCCCCAGTGTCCAGGAGGCTGAGTGGACCCTGCCCCTCACCTTGTCCTTGACTCTGTGCAGAGCAAAGCCGTCGAGATGACCTGGAGAGTCTGGGCTACGTGCTCATGTACTTCAACCTGGGCTCCCTGCCCTGGCAGGGCCTCAAAGCAGCCACCAAGCGCCAGAAGTACGAGCGGATCAGCGAGAAGAAGATGTCGACGCCCATCGAGGTCCTCTGCAAAGGCTACCCCTGTGAGTAGTCCAGTGGGGGGAGGTGGTTAGCCTGGGGGTCCCTGAGGTGCTTTCTGAGGGGAAGATGAGACCACACAGAGCCCGTACTGGGCTACCGCTGCCCCTGGTGCCAGAACATTCATCACGGGCTCTCTGTTGCTGCTCCGGCACAGCTGGGAGGCCTGGCTGTTAGACACCGAGTATTAGAAAGAACTCGAGTCCTTCCTCCTCCTCCGAGTCTCCTTTATTCCTCACACGGAACACTTCACTTCTGACACTTCTGGTCACCAAATGTGTGGGGGTCCCCCCGCACTGAGCAATTCTCTGTGACACGAGCTGGGTGTCCTACAATTTAACTGAATTCTGACACTGTTTACCTAAAGATAGCCTCAGATCCCACAGGTTGCGGCTCAGTCCAAGACATTGTCACCCCACTAGAGACAACAGTCGCAAGTCCAGGTTGCTACCTGTGCTCTGACTGATTGCCTATAAATCAGGATCCCATGACACCCCGCCCTGGTTTGATTGATTTGCTAGAGCGGCTCACTCAGGGAAGCACTTAGGTTGACCAGTTTATTAAAGGGTATGATAAAGGATGCAGATCACAGCCAGATGAAGAGATGAATAGGGTGAGGTCTGGGAGGGTCCCGAGTGCAGGAGCGTCTGTCCCGTCTGTCCCCGTGGAATTGAGGTGTGTCACCCTCCCCGTGTGGATATGTTCACCAGCCTAGAAGCTCTCCGAACCCGATACTATTGGGATTGTTATGGATGCTTCATCACATAGGCATGAGCCAACATTAACTCCATTCTAGCCCCTGTCCCCCCACTAGAGAAGTGGAGGAGGGTTGAAAATGCCAAGTTTCTAATCATGGCTTGGTCTCTCTTGGGTGACCAGCCCCCCGTCCAGGAGCCCATCCAGGGTCGCCTCATTAGGACAAAAGATGCTCCCAGTGTTCTTATCACTTAGAAATTTACGAGGGTGTTAGGGGTTTGTGTCAAGGATGGCATCAAAGACCAAATATTAGAACAAGAGATGCTCTTGTCACTTAGAAAGTAGCAGCTCTGTGCCAGGACTGGGGCAGAGGCCAATATATATATTTTCTGTTATCTCACAAGGGCCCTCTCCCGCCCTTACTTTTTGGAGGAGAAAATGGAAGTTTTCCTCCTGTGGCTTAGGTCATGTTGGGCGTTCCGTCAGGCTCTTGGCCTTCCTTTGGATTTATGACAGCTATTGATCTGCCATCTCCATGATCCCCAGAATGCTTGGCAGGAGCAGGTGAAGAGCTATAAACTAGGGTCCTGCAGTGCCAGCTTACTGAAAGAGGACCCTTGCCCTTTGTTCACAGGTCTTTGGTTGTTCTTTTCAAGTCTTCAGAGGCTCTGCTCATGGGCAGGTTAGGGTTTTGTCACCATGGGGAAGACCATAGTTCTCTTCTGTCTTCATCCTGCCTCCTCTTAGATTGAAAGTGTTTGTAGGGACAGTGGGTGGGTAGGACAGCGCTGGCTGCTGGGGGCCCTGAGAACGTGGGCCTCACAGTGGCCTCTTCTGTCTCCTGTAACCCCCACCAGCTGAGTTCTCAACATACCTCAACTTCTGCCGCTCCCTGCGGTTCGACGACAAGCCCGACTACTCCTACCTGCGCCAGCTGTTCCGCAACCTCTTCCACCGGCAGGGCTTCTCCTATGACTACGTCTTCGACTGGAACATGCTCAAATTCGTGAGTCCCCTGGAGGCTGAGGCGGGCTTGGGGTACTGGACGGGGAAGGCCCTCACTCAGGAGGCCAGGGTGACTCTGTGGTCGGTGGGGCTCCCGAAAAGTGGGAGCTATGAACTGGACAGTGCAAGCGACCTCACTGGGGTCCCAGAGCCCCTGCGCTCCCTCCGCTTTGGCCTCACGAGTGTTGGTGGCATGTGCCGCTGCGGTCAGCAGGGCCCGGGCAGAGCACCGCCTCCCGTCAGACCCAGGAGGACCTGGCTGGGCCTCGAGTCCTTCCTGGGCGCCTGCAGCAGGGCCTGGATGGCGCTGGCGGACCCCGCCGCGGTCTTGATCGCTGTCTACACCATCCTGCTGTTGTTGTTCTGCACATCCCAGGCAGCCACCTTCCCTGTGGCCCCTTTCGCCAGCCTGGACCCATTCATTGTCATTTCTTTCTTCCTGGTCATGGGACCCCTGGGTCTTACTAGGCGACTGTTCTGTCTTCTTGTGAGAGTCGTGGGGGCCGGGGGGCGGGGGGAGAAGCGTGCGTCAGCTTGCCCGGAACTCCGGAACCTGTGAAATTGTGTGTCTTGTTTCAAATCTCTTCTGGAAAAGGGGGCTTCCTCGAGCCAGGCTCAGCCCCGAGACAGCGAAGCTATTACGCTGCCCCGCCCCCGCCCCTGTGCCGGGCCCACGTACCCACTCACATACTGGTAAGGATCCTCCAAGGCCTGGCCTTTCCAAGATTTACCACTTGGCCGGGTGAGCACAGAAGACTAAGCCTCTGCTGTGCTATCTGTCCCTTTCAGGTGCCTGGTGCCTCTGGGCACCCAGGGCCCTCCAGATAGGCCCGTGGAGGAGGTGGAGGAGCTGCCCCCCACAAACTACTGGCCTGTGGTCTGGACTCTGGGTCCCCAGTTCTGATGTCACCAGGTGTGCCAGAGCCCATTGGGGCCAGGCCTGAAGAGGCATCCTTGGGCATGTTGGGGGTGCAGTGGAAGAGGGCATGGCGGAGAAGGCCCTGCTGCGAAATTCATGGGGATGAATCAGCTGCCTGGGATTCTTGGGGATGCATCAGCTGCCTGATGAACAGAGCCTGAAGGAGGGATGATGGTCACTGCCTTGGAGGGGTCTGGTGGGCACAGCGCCAGAAGCAGCTTCAGCCAGACCCCATGTGTGGTCTCTATTGAACCTGAACTTATTAAACAGCCCTACCTGTCCTGCGTTTCATCCTGGTATGCCTCTCCTTACGTGGCGGGTGCCCTCTGCGTGCTCTGCCAGATGAACAGGACCGAGGCCTTGTCCTCTTGGACACTGGGGTCAGCACTTGGTCTTGTGTCCCCCTTCTTTCCGGGTCTCAGATAGTGGCCTGGTACTGTTCCTTAAGGTAGCACAGAGATCAGGCAGAGAATGGGTGTTCCACAGGCTGAGGGGCCCCAGGAGTGGAGATGGGCAGTGGGACACCTCTCACCCAGACCTTCTGGCTAGGAGTGTGTCCAAGGCCGCAGGCCATCTCTTCTCGTCACAGGCCATTGCTCAGGGCATTCAGGCTCTGGACACTCGCTCATCTGGGAGGAAAGTCACCCCAGAGTGTAGTTCTTTAGTGGGTTTTGCATTGTCTAGGCCTGCGTCATCCAACATGGTAGCCACTGGCTACCTGTGGCTTAATTTTTAATTAAGTCAAATTAATCAAAGCTGAAAATGTAGTTACTCAGTCGCACTCGCCACATTTCAAGTTCTCAGGGGCCACAAGTGCCCGGCTAGTGGCTACCATACGCAGCAAGGCAAACGGGAGCATTTCCATCATCACAGAAGGTTCTGTGGGACAGTGTTACTCTGGATGGGACTGTCCAGCCAACAAGACCTCATCTTAAGCCTGGCCAGGAGCACCCTCCGTGCTCGTTGCTGGCACTCTGACCCCTTCTTGGGGTCCCCTTTGAGGCAGGCCCTGGAGTCAGAAGCTGAGCAGAGGTGCCAGTAACCCTATCCTGCACCCATCTCTGACTTGAAGGCCATCGGACTGGATAAGTGAGCATCTTTGACCTCATCACCACCATGGTGAGCACCTCCCTCTCCAGCTGCCACCTGGCAGAAGCATCTGCAGACATGGAACGGGGACCTTCCACACTTTTACCCGAAGGCCAGGCCCCTCCCACACCATCCCTGCAGAAAGCCTTCACCAGCACCTACTAGCAGACTGGACCCCATGCTGGGCACCGTGGACTGCAGACTCTCCTGTGGGAAGGATCTTGCTCTTGACTGAGAGCTTCCCTCCTTGGAGTGGCCACCCCGAATTATTTGGCATCAGGACCCTGGAATCCTGGGATACCTGGGGCCTGGGACACTGCTCTCAGCACACAGAGCCACTATGTCCCAAGGTCCAACCAGCCAGCCAAGAGGAAACTCGACACAGCCAAGGACAGGTCCACACGACACGGGTGGATGCTTGTGTGACTTTGATGTTGATCTTTTGTGTTTTCTTGTGGGCAAATAAAAGCCAAGAGGCCTCCCTGGAGTGCGTTTCTTGAGGCGTCACTTGGGTTGGATGGAAATGTGGAGAGTGGCTCACCTCCTCCTGCCTCGGGTCTGGCGTCGGCCTGAGCCTGCTGGGGTCACAAAGTGCAGGGGCTCCAGTCCTCTGCTCGGCCGTTGGCCCCCGGGCTGCGCACCTCTGAGCAAATCACTTAACCTCCCCAAGCTGTAGTCCCCAACCAGGGAATGAGTTCATACCTGCCTTGCAGGGCGAATGTGCCTCCTGCCCGCAGAGGTATGATGAGAGGGTGCTGCAGCTCTTAACGCTCAGGTTTTGCTGTGCTTCTGGCTGAGTTGCTCTCTTGGCCAGTCTGTAACTGAGTGGTTGGGAGCCCCAGAGGGACCGGAGGTCGGGAGCTGGAGCCCTGGTGGTTCCAGGCCTGCCTGGACAGGCTTGTGGGTGGGAGGACTGGGGATGTGCATCCCTAAAATGTTCTGCTGAGTCTTTGGGGGATGCAGAGAACAGGCAAGACTGGGTGGTAGAGGCCTGGGTTCAGACCTCAGCTCTGCTCTGAGCTGTGTGACTCCAGGCAGGTCATTAGAACTCTCTGGGCCTTGGTTCCTCACTAGGATTCAGGGATCATTCTGATCCCCAGCCACTACCTCCCAAAGGTGCTTAAAGGCAAGGGCCACCTCCATTTCCTAAGGACTGTGGGGCCTTCTTGGCCAGTTCTCTGGGACAGACACAGGGTTGCAGGAGCCTGTACCCCGTGACCCATGAGCAGGCCCCAGACTCAGCCCACAGCTCTCTCCTCCACAGATGCGGCCCCCCTCATGCCAGCCCCCCGCCCTTCCCTGTGGACGACCCCAGGACCAACTAGGTAACGCGGCGGGTGCCGTGCTCTCCTCTCTGGGCCTTTCCCCTTTCCTCCTGCACAGGGGGGTGGCCGTGGCTGGAGGCAGGGCCTCTGGGGCCGTATGCACCCCTTCTGCCCCAGCCTTCCTGCTGGGCCTCTTTTTCCTCCATGGGGCATCTAGCCTGTTCCTTCTGCAGCTTCCTCAAGCTCACGTCTTGTCCCAGGGCAGACAGTGTCTGTGTGGGACCCCTGGGCCTCCTGGTTATGGCCCCCACAGCACCTGCTATAAGCCATTGCCAGGTCCCAGGGCAGGGGAAGAACAACGTTTTGAAAAGATCCGCCAGCTGGGCCCAGGGGAGACCTGGTTCAAGTCCCAGCCCACCTCCAGCTAGCTTTGTAACTCTTTCCCTGAGCCTCTGAACCTGTTTGGAAACCTTGAGGAACCGAGAGCTGCTGTATACAGAGGGGCCCAGGTTGGGAGGGCCGAGGAGCGCCCTTGGTCATCCTGGGGGCATTAGTCCTCCCATCTCCGACTTCGGCCCCCTGAGACCAGGGCAGAGCGACCCGTCTCGGCCTCGCAGGTCCAGCTTCCTCCTTTCTCTGGGCGGCGTGTGGTTTTGTTTCTCTGTGCTTGTGATTGGGGGTCATTTCCAGGCCTCTTGGGCTTCCTGCTTTGTCGAGGAGAGGTTGGACCAGAGGGTTTCTGAGATGCCTCTTCCCCGAGATGCCCGCCTGATCTCCCTCCCCTGCTTTGTCCCTCGGGAGTGTTGGATTCCTCGGGAGCACCCTGACCCTGCAGGGCTGACCAGGTCTCATCTCGCCTCCCCACAGGGTGCAGCCCGGAACCCCGAGGACGTGGACCGGGAGCGGCGAGAACACGAGCGAGAGGAGAGGATGGGGCAGCTCCGGGGGTCTGCGCCCCGGGCCCTGCCCCCCGGCCCGCCCACGGGGGCCGCCGGCAACCGGCTCCGCAGTGCTGCCGAGCCTGTGGCTTCCACCCCAGCCTCCCGCATCCAGCAAGCTGGTGAGCAGGGACCTCGGGCAGTGGGCCGGACCCAAGGGAGGCCGGGGCTGCCCAGGCCCGGACTCTGAGAGTGGCTTTCCCCTGCCTCACCCTCCAGGCAATACTTCTCCCAGAGCAATCTCACGGGTCGACAGAGAGAGGAAGGTGAGCATGAGGCTACACCGGGGTGCACCCGCCAACGTTTCGTCCTCCGACCTCACTGGGCGGCAAGAGGTCTCCCGGATTTCAGCCTCACAGGTGAGCCGCCCTCACTCCAGCCCTTCTCTGCCTCACGGCTGAGCCAGAGACCCCCGGGCACGGCGTCAGGCCTTGTGGTTCTGTTCTTTCCTTTCCGCTGATGCTCTCTAATAACGTTGGAGCCAGCCCCTTTTGTTGAGCAGGGACTTGGCCTCGTTCATCCTCTGTGGTCTAATTAACCCCATTGAGCAAAGTCAGCAGTAACTTGCCCCAGCAAGTGGTAGACTGGGATCCAGGCCTGCAGCCGGGGGCTCTGCCTGGGTGAGCAGCTGGGAGCTCACAGAGGAGGGGCTCACGGTCCCTGCCATCAGGAAGCCCCCCCAAGGGTTCCAGTCAGCACAGGATTGAGGGGTGGGTGGATCCTGTCCGGTGGCCCCACTTAGGGGCCATGGTTTTTGGGAAGGGAGAATCCGTGGTTGCCCAGGCTTCCCTGGGTGGAGGTGGGCGGGAGACCTGCTCTGGTTCCTTGCCTGCTGTGGAGGGAGCCTCAGCAGGGCATGCCACAAGCTGGGAGCTGGGAGTCTGGTGACTCGTGTGTGGCCTGGAGCAGCTGCTTTGCCTCTCTAGGCCTTGGTCTTATCTACAAGCAGCCACATCCTAGGGTCATTTGGACCACACACCCCTTCCCTTAGCTTGAGGGGCTGGCGGGGGCAGGTGTGGAGCTCCACAGTGGGGAGGGACTCGCCACATTGCCATTGGCAGCAGCTTATCCCCCTGCCCACCCCCTGCCTCCTCTCCCGAAGACAAGCGTGCCATTTGACCATCTCGGGAAGTGAGGAGGAACCACCATCGGACCAGTATTTGCTTAGGTGAGTTGATGACTGCTGCACCCGCAGCCCAGCCATGTCTAGAAACACCTGTGGCCCCAGGAGGAGACCAGTGTGTGTTGTGGAGGGGTGGGGGGAGTGGCAGATGGTGCCAGGGATCCCCAAAACCAGGGGTCCTCAAGGGAGTTTAAAATCTCAGAGCCTGCCTGACTGAGGGCCGAGGCCTTCTCTGAGCAGGCCTGGCCTACACAGTTAATTTCTGCTGGAAAACCCTTTCTCTGCCCTTGGGCCAGTCCTCCATCCCCGCCTTTGCCTTAACATATTCTGGAAAGTGGGTTCCTAGCAAAGACTGAGCCTGGGGGGCCTACGCCCCAACACCCCCTCCCCACCTACTTTAGCCCTGTCTCAGCCTCTGGGGCTGTTAAGCACTTAATTCATGCAAAGCACTTAGAAAGGGCCGTGAACTTAGGAGTTTATCTGCTGTCAAAGGCTGCCCTGGGTGGCCTCTACAAGCCCAGGAGAGGCCCCTTGGCTAGTGTGAGCCTGATGGGACTGCAGGAGGCCTTGGGTGGAGTATAGCAGCTCTGCACTCTGCCCGGCTTGGGGAAGCGGGGTGTGGCGGGGGGGTCTTGGGGAGTAGGGGGAGGTCTGAGCTCCCTAGGGAATTTGTACATTGGCAGGTAGCACTTCACATTTCAAGGGGCTCGGCGGGCTTGGCCTCACACCGGGACATCCTGATGTGTATGATTTGCTTTGTGGAAATTCATTCCACAGATAGAGCTGGTACATAAAGTGGGGCTCACCTTTGTCAGACCTCGGGCCCAGGAACCAGCCCATCCATGGCAGGGCAGGGCAGATGTGTGGAGTGACTGCTCCCCAAGATGTCAGAGGAGGGAGAGAGATTCTGTGTCCTACCTGTGAAAATGGAGCCCCTGCCATGTGCCCCAGAGAGGGACCAGCTCAAAGACTCAGGACAAGACAGGAGCTGCAGGGGCACTGGCAGATGGGTGGCCAGAGGCAAATGAGGATCTGATCTGTCTTCTCTCTCCCTGTTTCTAGTGTCTTCACTGTATTTTCTTTTAAAAAATAACAACAACGAAGATGGGAAAAAAAACCACTCAAAAGAACAAAGAGAAAAAACCCAGCACAAAATCGACGATGGATTTTGTTTCTTTGGTTTTCTTTTTTTTTTTTTTTTTTTGCCAATGGTAAGAAGATGGGATGCCCTCAGCACAGAGGATTCTTGTCCCTTTGCATTTCCCATTGCCCACAACCTTTAGGCTGCCAAATGCTCCCAGACACCGTGCTCCACGTGCCAGATGCCAAGGCCCCGCCCCAGGCAGCACCGGCGCCGCCTGGGAGGGGCCCTCTCTGCGCTGGAGACGCAACCTTCCTCACTTGCCATCTGGCGGTGGCCTGAGCAGCTGGGGGAATGATTTGGGTGGTCAGAGGAATGGTTTGTTTGGTCGGAGCCAGGTCCCACCGGGTGCTCTCTTGAGCCTCAGGACCACAGGAGACAGGCACAGCCCCCGCCCCCGTGAGGTGACGGTGGCCAGCTTTCTGTGTTGGGCTTATTCCAGTGTCCCCCTGAGTTTTTGGCTCCCTCCTTTGCCTCTCCATGGAGACGTGAAGGAGTGGGTGGCGAGGTGGTGGGGGCCGAGATTCCTTGTGTGTGTGTGTGTGTTTGTGTGTGTGTGCGCGCGTGCGTGCGTGTATGTATGTATGTATGTATCTGACCTGTGCTTCCCAGGACAGGAGCTGCCCCGCCCCACCCGCCAGACCGAATTTCTGTTCTCATCCCCTAACAAGGACACGGAGGTGTGCAGTGACCTCCACATTCCTCAAGAAGGGTGCAGAGGGTCCTCGCCACCACCGACCCCTGAGACTGTCATCAGCCTGTGGCAGCCCCGTCCCCCTTTCCTGGTCTTAGGGCAGAATCCCTGGAGACTACTTCCAGACGGCATCTGGCCCCTGGGTTATAAATTAATCCCTGGTCCTGACGCTCACCTGGGGTCCCCTCTGCCTGCATCCTGCCTCCCCGAGGAGGAGCCTGGGCTTAGGGCTGGGCGCAGGGTTCATCCATCCCGCCTAGTTAACACTTGTTTTTACTTTATTTTTGTTTGTGTTCTCCATGTGTGTATTTCCTAATTTATTTACCTGTTTCCCCTTTTTTCTTTTTCTTTTTTTTAATTAAAGAGCAAAGCTTTTTATTACTTTGTAATTTAAAAAACTGAAAAAAAAATACTGAAGAACTTTGGGGGGAATTTTGTACTTTTTTCCTGTGTAAATATTGGACTTTTTTGAGCTTTATTGTGGTTGTTAATTTGAAGTAATAAAGTAGAAAAGGATAAAGTGATGTGGGCAGCCCTTGGACCCCCTCTTTGCTCTGGGGGTTTCTCCCCAGCAGACCTGGGAGCAGTAGGCTGGGGACACCTGGGCAGTGGTTGGCACCCCGCCCCGGGGGGCTGTGCTGCTGATTTAGTGCTTCAAAAACTACTTAGGAACCACCCCGGGGCCTTATTAAAGTGCAGATTTACTCTCTTATCCACCCAAGAATGCTGAGTTAGGTCCTGTTCATCTTCCTGCCTTCTGGTGGGGAAACAGTGCAGCAGGACCATAACTTGCCCAAGGTAACACAGCTCTGGCCGCGGAACCAGGACTTGAATCCCACCATTTACCGCGGAGTCTGCGAGTGAGGGCGCTGGAGTGGGATTCTGGTGCTGATGGTGCCACAGGTGACCCTGGGCGGTTCCTTCAGTCAAGCCCTGATAAAGGGGCAGCCCTCAGCCTGGCCTGCCTTTGTCTCACCAGCTTATAAAAGAATTTGTCTGTCAGTCTGCATTTAGCCAACATGGTTTACTTTCCTACTTCTCATTACCTCAAGACCCAAGAGCCACTACTGCCCAAGTCTCCACCCACAAACGAGCAAAGCCACCTGACCAATAGGTGAGCCTGGGGAGGGGCTGAGCGCTCTGAGAGGTTCCCCTGGGGTATTTTGAAGTCCTGGGCATAGCTCAAAACCCCCATAATTAGAGTCCCTTCCAGTACTGGCATTTGAAGACCCTCTGACCCCACAGCCTGGCTCAGGCCTGGTGAAGGGTCTCCTGCGTGCCCTCTGCACGAGGTTTAGGCAAAGGTAGCGTCCTTGATCACGACCATCAGGGATGGAGGTGTGTTACTCAAAGCCAGGAAATGCCAGAGGGCCCTGCCACAGGGAGACCTGCCTGGGGGACGGTGAAGATGGGATAGTCACCCCCCCCCGCCATGCCCTCCTATCAGGATCTTTCAGGCAGGACATCTGACATCAAACAGTAAGCAGGAAGTTACCAACTATGGGCCTGAGAGAAAATATAAGGAGCTAATCTATTTTAAAAATCTTTACTTATATATGTTTTGCAGTGCAAATTAATTCCTAATAACACTAATATTTGCTGTATCCTATGATATATGTAAGTTTCAAAATTCCAATTTTAATATTACCACTAAAAGTATACCTATGAAGACTTTTATTTTTTGGTGAGGAAGATTGTCCCTGAGCTAACATCTGTTGCCAATCTTCCTCTCTGCTTGAGGAAGATTGTCCCTGAGCTAACACCCGTGCCAATCTTCTACTTTGTATGTGAGATGCTGACACAGCATGGCTTGATAAGCGGTGTGTAGGTCTGCGGCCAGGATCTGAATCTGGGACCCTGGGGCCACTGAAGCAGAGCATGCAGACTTAACCACTATGCCACTGGGCTGGCCCACGGAGTAAAGAATTTTTTTACAGTTTTTTTTTTTGTCCTTAGAATATCTCACTGAAGATGCACTGTCCGAGTACAGTGCCCAGAAGTAATTTGAAATTATTCTTTATTCTGTGTGGTTATTTTATTAATTTTAATAATGAGTTAGTGCATTCCCCCTTTTTGGTTTAATTTTTTTTTGGAGATTTTACCTACATGAAGGTCAAGCTATATAAAAAGTTAGAACATCACTCCCATCCCCACCCCCTCCACCGTGTTCCTGCCCACGATCCTCACTGGTTTCCATCCTCACTGGTTTCGGGTTTATCCTTACTGTGTTTCTCGTTCAGGGAGCTAATGTATATACGAGGGGGTGGTGGCTGACAGCCTATGAGGAAGTAACATGTAAGCTGAGGCCAGAGGGGTGACCAGGATTCGTCAACCATGCAGTTTATTTTTATTATGTATGCCAAACAATCGCCTGGAAACTTTGCCCAGACTGGAGGGGCAAACATGCCCCTTAGTGAATCACTTTCATTCCTGCAATGAACATTGACTGGGCGTGTGTGGGTGCAGGGGCACCAGGTGCAGGGCTGAGGTGGGGTGGAGTGTAGGGGTGACGGGTGAGGAGTACAGGGTTGGAGTCCAGAGGGTCGACTTGGCCCCTCTTGACCTTGAGCATTACCTGGGTCTCGGTTTTCTCTGTAAAGTGGGAGTGATCATACGTGCGTCACAGAGTTTGTAGGATTAAATAAAACCACAGATGAACACGAGGGCTGAGTGACATGAGGGCTCGCTGTGCTGGGCCCTGTTCCAGCCCTTTGCTCATAACAATCCTGTGAGCATGGTGTGTTATGATGCCCACTTTATGGATGAGGACACTGAGGCACAGGGAAGACTGCCTGGCTCCACAGCACGTGCTCTTAACCTTCACTATGGCCAGGCACCTTGTAAGCGCTGAGTAGTGGTAACCACACAGCCTAGTGGGGGGAAAGATGCAGACTAGCAAACGGCTCATTCCAATCCAGAATCCAGTGTGAGATGCCCAGTGTGAATGAGGGACAAAGGAGGGAGGGAATGTGTCTGGTGCCATCAAGGAATGTGTTTCAAAGATACTTGACCTGAGCCTTGAAATGTGAGTAGGAGTTGGCTGGTGGACGAGGTGGGGGCAGGTCATTCCCGGCAGAGTTTAGAAACAGCATGCGCAAAGTCCCAGATTTATGATAGTTTGGTATACTCAGAGAGTTCCAAGCACAGAGCGGGAGGGAGGAGATACACAGCAGCTGAGGCTGGAGGAGGCAGAGGCCAGATCCTGCAGAAGAGGGGATGAATCCAGAATGCTCCTCCACTCCCTACCTGCAAGCAGCTCATCCTTCTTGAGCCCTGGTTTCCTCATCTGTAAAATGGGAATAACCATGCTACAGAAGCTGTTGTTCCCCCTCAGCCTGACAACTTCAGTGCCCACTCTCCTGACTTCCATCCAGGACCTGCTGTGTGGGGAACCACTGATTAGGGGAGACGGCATAATGGATGTGAACTTGAGGAATGCGAGTCTGGCAACAGTGAGCAGGGAGATTGGAGTGAGGAGAAAGGAGGCAGAGAAGAGTTAGGGAGCTATGGACCCAACCCAGCCAGGAAGCCTTCAGAAGGCGAGGAACCCGTTTCAGAACACAGTCTATTAGCCCACTGAGAGAGAGGGAGGAGTCAGGAGGCTCTGAGCTTAGCAGCCCAGGCGCCTGGGAGCTCAGCAGGACCCCAGATAGAAAGCTAACATGGGGGTTGGGGCCAGCCCCGTGGCTTAGTGGTTAAGCGCGCGCGCTCTACTGCTGGCGGCCCGGGTTCGGATCCCGGGCACGCACCGCCGCACCGCTTCTCTGGCCATACTGAGGCTGCATCCCACACACAGCAACTAGAAGGATGTGCAACTATGACATACAACTATCTACTGGGGCTTTGGGGGAAAAAAAAAAAATAAAATTATTAAAAAAAAAAAAAAAAGCAAGCTAACGTGGGGGAGAGGTGCACTCGGCACCAAATCAAGAAGCGGCAGCAAGCACCGGAGGGGCAGAGCTGGGAGGACAGGAGCATCAGGAAGGAGGGCATGGTTGGCGCGCTCAAAGCAATGGAGGCCTGGAAAGGGTGAGGCTGGCAAAACACGAGTCCCTGCTGACCACTTCCCCCTAGTGCCTTTTTTTTTTTTTAAATTGAGGTGTAATTTATGTACAGACATACATCTTACGTTATGTACAGGCACATGTTAAATGTACAAATCCATAGCTTTTTGCCTGTTTCTATGTTCCATACCTGTGTATCATGAACTGATGAAGATGTAGGCGACTGTCAATACTCCAGCAAGTTCTCTCATGCCCCTTGCCGTGCAATATCACCACCCCCCATACACACAGGACCCCGCTCCTAAAGTCTCTCAACAGGTGACCTTCTGACTCTGGGGGAGAAGAGTCAGAGCAGGAGGTGAGAAGGGAGGGAGCCAGCACAAGATATTGACAGGCAGAGGAAGGAGGGCCTAAGAGGAGGCACTTCAGTGGGGTCGACGGGCAGGAGGAGGTGGTTCTGAGGGTCGAAGAGGCGCAAGTGTTTTGAGGTCAAAGAACCCTCGAGGAGGGGGATTTAAGGCTGGATGGCAGAAGGTTTGGAGGAGTTGAGGGGGGACCCTCAGAGAACTTGGTCTGGGACCAAAGGAGGGGCTGGGCTTCCTCTGAACTTGGTTCAGTCACTTCCCCTGTGCTTCTCATCACCTGCAAAAATCCAAGTCCCTCATGTCACCACACTGCTCCCTCCTAGGCAGTGGCATCCCCTTTCCATTCCTACCTACATTTTGATGCACACCCTCCAACCCAGGGCCTCCCATACGGGAGTGGATCAGATAGACCCCCGTGGCCAGCTCCCATGGGGGCTGCTCCAGCATAGCTTCAGCCAAGGGGAAAGCCTTCTATTCCCATATTCTCTCTCTCCCTCTTCCCCCCATCCATGCTCTATTTCAGAAACAGATATGGGAACAGTTATAGCTAAGCATGCTGAGCCCCACATCACGTCCTCTCTCCCGAGCCCCACAGGCACATGTCTAATCATTCAGAGGAGTAAACACATTCCAAGCTCCAACCTCCAGCTGCCCAATCCCCAGACATCTATGACTCTCACTCAAGCCACACTGGCCACTCTGGGGACCATTTCCCTGCCTGCACGTGGGATGGTGAGGGGGAAAAGGGCTGGTGTGCAGGATAAATATTGCCACGGTGACCCCAAGCCACCTTCCTCTCCATTTTCTCTGGCCTGCTCCCTGCCACCTCTTCTATCACCCTAGCTTTGAGGCACCAATAGCATCTTCCTATCCTCTCAACTGCCCCCTGTGAGGCCACGTCCCATAGCCTCTTGAGGTTCAGGAAGCTGCACATCAGGGGCTTGGCTTCACTGAGCCTGCGCTGCCCATGCAGGAGAGGCTGATGGATGGGAGAGCAGTCCAACTACTTGCTGGGGTGAGGGGAGCAGAGGGGCGCTGGGGCGCCCCTGGGGCGCTGCCCCTTTAAGGAAGCCTCACTGGGTACCCCCAAAACAGATACCTGCAGACAGTAACTCAGCGTCCTGCAGGCCCAGGAGAGAATCGCAGCTCAAGTAATTATGCCTTCCAGGCCTTTCATCCCAGCATCTTCAAAGCACCTGTGATTAAGGTGCGGCCCCTTTGAAGTCATCCCATCCAGGTTTCCAGAGTCACTGCAGCTCTGAGGCTGGGATAGCCAGGCCTCTCGCTTCCTCTTCTCCTCCTCCTCTCCCCGCTCTCATGAACGCCTCCCTGCGAAAACCCTGGACCAGGCTTCCGCAGCTCCCTGCATGCCCTTGACCTGCAGGTGCACTTGCCTTTCCCGATGGCAGCGCTCCAGAATAAATGGCTGCAACCTGGGATTTTGTCAAGAATCCAAAACATGTTCCTAGTGACTCCAAGGAAACTGGCAGTAAATCCTTTTCTTTGGCCTGTTTTCGTTTGCTTGTTTGTTTTGGCTAGTGTGAAGCAGGACTCCCCTCACCTAGGTTGGAAGTGTAGTTGTATGTGTGTACCTGTGTGCGACTGAGAGACAGGAAAAGGAAGCTCCTTCTCTCTTATGTCTCCAACTCAGGCTCTTTCCACAGCAGCCCGTAAATCATTACCCGCCACATCTCTGAATCACACACACACCTGGGGGCGTCCCCCAGTAGTGGCCTTGTTCTGCTTGCTGATGGCCGCTGACAGCCTGAATGTCACCTCCCCAGCAGGAACGGCTGCGTGAAGTCGGAAGCTTTTTCTCTTGCTGGCTGATTTTCCTAGTCCCTGTGGGGGCTAATGTGGGTCCTGAGGTCATTAACAAATATCCAAGGTGGCCTCTTGTGTGCCGGGCTGCTCAAGTGTGACCTTGGCCAAGTAACGATGCCTCTCTGTGCCTCAGTTTCCTCATCTGCTGAATGGCAGTCACTGCTGCTTGCTGAGATAATAAAGAGCTTAGTTCGTTGCCTGCCACAGAGTAAATGCTCAGTTAATAGTGGTTGTGAGGAATATGATGAAGAAGAGGACACTAACGCCAGTGCATCAGGTTCTGGGAATGCAATGATGATTAAGACCTAGTCCTTGTTTGCCCTCTGTTTGTGTGAGCGCCATTCTCCTGACTTCCAGAAATTTTCTATGCATGTTAAATCATACACACACACAGGCACACACATAATATATATTTGCATAAATGAGATATCCAGTACTTATTGTTCTGTATGATATTCTTTCTTCCACTTAATGACATAACCAGGGGGAAGTGATGTTTTATCAGGGACCTGAAAGAGGGGTAGGACTTAACTACGGGAAAGGAAAGGTGGGTGGGGGGAGTGAGGAAGAGTGTGTTCCAGGTGACAGGAACAGTAGCTAGGCCCTGACACCAGACAGAAGGTGGCTGCTGGAAAGAGGATCGTTGATGGCAGGGTTTGAGGCAGGTTCACTTATCAAAATTGACCCGACTGGGCCTGTTTAGGTTTTCAGTTCCAAACAGGAGTTTCTGAAAAGGCCTTCTTACTGTTTTTATTTACAGATATCGAAAACAACACTCACTGAGTGCTTATAACGTGCCAGGCCCTGTGCTAACAGCCATACTTGTGATATCTCATTTAATCCTCACATCAGCCCTGGAAGGAGGGTACGGTTACTACCCCCATTTTACAGATGAATAATCTGAGGCTCAGAGAAGCTAAGTGATTTTCCCAAAGTCTCACAGCCTGTCAGTGGTGGAGTTCAGATTTGAACCAGGCGGTCTGGCCACTACACAGGCTAAAGGCCTCCAAAGAGCCACCTCATCCTGATGGCTCTGTTCTAGTTCTCTCCACCTCTGCTCTGGTGGAAATCACTCTTCAGCCCTGTCCCTGATCTTCCTTTCTGGGTGACCCTGGGAGAGCCACTTAAGCTCTTTGCTGCAGAACATCTGAGGTTTTTTCCTCCCCAGCACTCTTTCCTGGTTCTTCTGGTCAGGACATCCCACTTTCCCTAAGAGACCCTCCACTTCCGGTACTTTTGGTTCAAAACAGGCTGACTCCACCCACGGGCTTCAGGGGCGGGGCCATGATCTAGATCTGGCCAATTGGAGCACTGCATTTCCCTGCCACACTGATTGGCTCTGAGATGGGAACGTGACCCAAGATGGGCCAATCAGAGGCAATCCTGGGACACAACTTCCAGAATTCTCCCAATACGCGCGCGCGCGCGCACACACACACACACACACACAGAGATAGTGTCCCAATGGCCGTGTGTGAGGCCTGGAATCCAGCTCTGTCTTCCACTTCCTAATTGAGCCCATAAATTCTCTTCCTCTGTTGATCTCCGTTTGAGTTGGGTTTCCCTGTTGAAAGGGTCTCATTCAGGTGAGAAGTTAGTTGGGTCTTCAGCAGTCACGCTCTACAGACAGCAGTGTGATCGTCAGCGGCGTGCACAGCACAGACTGTGCCAACATTTTCATACAAACTTATCAGGACAACCCTACCAGATGGGTCGTTCTTACACTCCACTTATTGATGGGGAAACAGGCTCAGAGAGGCAAAGCCTCATGCCTAACGTCATACTGCTAGGAAGTAATGGAGCTGGGCCTGTGCTGCCGGCCACACCACGCTGCCTCTCCAGGGCACCTGGCCAGGGCTCCCACAGCATCCTTGGGGATAAGTGGGAGGCAGGTAAATGGATCCAGAGTGCTCTGGGCTCTGGGCCACTCAGTCAGCTTGCACCACTGAGGCCTCGGCTCTTTCAACTGCCCCCTCTACCACATGCTAGGAGAGGATTTTGGGCGCCAAGAATCCAACCTGGTCCCTATCCTTGAGAGACTCTCAGTCTGGAGGGGGAGACAGATGCGTTCAGATGAGATGTGAGAAGAAAACAGGAGGGAAAAATAAATCATTTCTTTAAGTAACCTTTTTTCTTATTTTGAAAATATTGCATGCTCTTTGCAAACAAATTTTGGAAAATACCGAGGAAAAAAAGAGAGAACATAACCGATATTCATCATCCTGCCTTAGGAGGACCCACTGTTAACATTTTGTTATATTTCTTTCCAGTTTTATTTCTAAGCACTTTTTTTTTTACAGAGTTCAGACCAGGCTGTCATGTAAATTTATTACTGCCTTTTTCACTCAATATTATTCCTAATCATTTCCCCATGTTATTTGAAATGTGTAAAGAGGTTATTTTACTATCTACACAATATGCCATTGTATGCATATACCATAATTTACTTAACTATTTTCCGATGAGTTTCAGATTATTTCCAATTTTTTCTTAGGGAGAAACTAATTAAAACAGAATGGGGGAGGGGAGAGTGGGGGAGGTAGGGATCAAGAAGGAGCCAAGAGATGAGATCTGATTTGGTCTTTGAAGGAAGAGGAGCTGTTTGCTGGAGGTGGAGAAAGGCATTCTTCCTTCGTAGCCAGTGGGCAGCTGTAGAGGAGACTGGTGGGCTGGGAACTGTTATAATTGTGCAGAGGAGGGGGACCTGAACCAGGGCAGTGCCCTCAGGCATGGAAAGGAGAGGGCACGGATGTGAGTGGCATATTTGAGCCTGGATGGATGGGTGGCTGCCTGGAGGCTGGAGGCAACAGAGCGGGTAGGTGTTCATCTCCAATTTGGACAGCCTGGGGAGAGGATGAGAAAAGGCAGAGAGCAACCAACCAGGACTCCCAGTGCCACCTGCTGACTTACCATGTCACTCAGGCCAGGTGACTTTCTGTCCTTGAGCCCCCCTCTGGCAACCCAAGCCTAAAAATACCCACCACCTGCCTCTGCCCCCACCAGCTTGAGGCCTCTGTAAGTTGAGACCCAAGAGTGCCCTTGATGAGCAGGGGCTAAGAACCTGAATTTGGGTTTGGTTTGGCCTGGAGGGGACGGTGGATGTCAGATTGTGTCTAGTTCCTAAACTTTCTATGCTAGGCAGAAGAAATAGTGATAATTGAGAAAAGGACTTTGCCCTGGAGGGGTTTTCATGTAGGCAGGGAGAGCTGGGAAGTCATAAACAAATGATTACAATGCAATTGATAATAAGCCGTGTTCTGTTCGGTGTTAGGATAGCCCTGAGCAACTTCCTACCTAGGGGCTGGGAAGGAATTTTTCTATGAGACTCTTTATAGAGGATCTTCGTGCATGCTACAAATACTTTTTGAGCATGTTCTCTATGCCAGCCTGTGGACTAAATACTGGGATTAAGTTGGGAAACAAAAAGGACAAAAATCTTTGTCCTCACAGAGCTTATGTTCTACTGGTGGAATCTACATATTATGATAGAAATTAAGTGATATGGGGAAAAATAGAGCCTGGGAAGGGAGGAATCAGGAGTATATGTGAGGGGTCTGGCAATTTTACTAGGGTGGTCAGGGCAGGCCTCACTGAGCGGGGAACATTTGAGCAAACCCTTGAACAAGATGGGGGAGGGATCATTCAGCTATGTGAGGGAACAGCAACCCCAGCAGGAGGGACAGCCAGTGCAAAGGACTTGAAGCAGAGTGTGCTTGGCTTGTTCTAGAAACAGCAAGGGATCAGTGTGGAGGGAAAGAGGAGGAGGTAAGGTCAGACGTGCCTGGGTGGGTAGAATGTCAGATCAAGCAAGGCTTTGTAGGGAAGTGTAAGGACTTTGGCTTTTACTCAGAGTGAAATGGGGAGCCAATGGAGGGTTTTAAGCAAAGAAGAGCCATTTTCTGACTTAGGTTTTAAATGAATCCCTATGGCTCCTATACTGACATAGACTGGGGCAGGGGGAAAGGTTGGAAAAAGGGAAACAGATTAGGAGAACATTTTGCAATAATCCTGGTCAGCTTGGGCTGCTATAGCAAATTACCATAGACTAGGTGGCTTATCAACAACAGAAATTTGTTTCTCATAGTTCTGGAGGCTGGCCGGCTGAGATCAGGGTGCCTGCCAGCATGGTTGCGGTCTGGTGAGAACCGTCTCTGGGTTGCAGACTGCCCACTTCTTGTATCTTCACACAGCAGAAGGAAGGCTAGAGAGCTCTGTGGGGGTCTCTTATAAGGGCACTAATCCCATTCAGAAGGCCCCACTCGCATGACCTAATCACCTCCCAAAGACCCTGCTTTCTAATACCATCATGTTAGGGGTAAGGATTTCAGCATATGAATTTTGGGCGGGACACAAAGACTCCATCCATGACAAGAATATTGCAATAATCCTGGGCAGACTGTGGACGGGGGTGGTAGCAGTGGAGATGGGGTGGAAGAGGTCAGAGTCTAGATATGTTTTGCAGGTAGAGCCAACAGGATTTCCTGATCCAGTTGGTAAGGATGTGGGAGGAGTGATTCAAGGATGACTCCAGGAGTTCTGGCCTCGGCGCTGGCAGGATGGAGTTGCCAACCGCTGTTGGGAGGAGGCTTGAGGGCACAGGTTTGCCTATGTTTGAGGGGGAAGTGGGTGCAGTTGTGGGCGTATTGACTTTCAGACTCCTATTGGACCTCGACTATGAGGTATTGAGTAGGCAGTTCAGGGGAGGAGTCCGGGCTGGGGATATAAATAAATTTGGGGATCTTGAGCACATCAACGCCAGAACTTGATTGGATTTTATGGTTTTCAATTAACCTGGGTAAGGCGTGGACCTGGCAAACGGCAATGGGCTAGGCGGCTTGAATGATATCTGAAGAATTCTGCTAGTTAGGCCGCCCAGAGCGAGGTGGGGCAAGAAAGAAGCGCCGCTAAGTGGAGTGGAAAGAGAGAGCCTCTCCTTTACTGTGCCTTGCAATTTCATCTCGCGTAACTGCACACAGCACTTCGGTGTAAATTCATTCCACGATTCCACATGCATCCTGCACTCGACAAATAGCCATTATATATTGTTTCATCTTCAGAACAGGCCCGAATGGAGGAAATTAGGGTTAAGAGAAGTGAAGCGCCAGATAGCCAGCAAGTGTCTGGGACACAGCTTGGAGCCCACGTCTCTGTCCGTGCACCCCAGGAAGCTCTGTGGTGGGCAGGGTTGGGGGAGTCGAATGGAGGCAGGGGAGGAGAATCTTGGCCTGTTTGTTTGTGAGCGACAAGAGAACCGGGGTGGCCCCCATCACCGGCGGAGACCTGGGGCTCGGGGCGCGGCCCCTTTAAGGCCGGGCGGGTGATCTCAGCCGCGCGCTCGCCGCCCCGCCCTCCCCGGCGGCGCGCTCAGTGCGCAGGCGCGGCGCGGCGGCACTCCGCTGGGCCCGGGACGCGCCGGCGGCGGCGAGACACCCGGGTTGCGGCGCAGCCCGCCCGCCCCGCCCGCAGAGTCTGGCCGCCGCGCGTCGCCCACACACGCCGCCGCCGCCGCCGCCATGGGCTCCTGAGGTACCCCGCCCGGCCGGCCTCGCGCCGGAGGCCCTGAGGGGGTGCGGGCTCCCGGGGCGGGGGGCTGCTCCGTTTTGGAGAAGCCTGCGCGGGGTCGCCCCGCGGGAAGCGTCGGCCGCCAGACCCCGCGCGGGGAGGGGACGAAGGCGGCCGGCTCGGCCGGGGAGGGAGGGAGCATCGTCCGCTGTGCCCGTCCCTCCTCGCGTCCCCTCCCTGCCCTGCAGGGTCTCGGGGCCGCCCGTGGGTGTGCCCTGGCCCCCTCCTCGCCAACGTGGCGGGGCCGGCGGCTGCAGTGTAATGGGACCTGTCTGTGGGGGTGGCTGGGGAGAGGGGAGGCGGATGGATAGGTTCTCTGCAAGTGAGATTGTGTGCGCCCGGTGGGTGTGCTGGCGCCTGGCAGGGCCAAGGGAGTGGGGGAGGCATCCGTGCCCTGTGCTGTGCGGTGGCTGTGATCTGGGAGGGCGGTTGGCCTGGCGAGGCCTTCGGGGATTCGTGCCTGGAGGGTGTACACGCCTTGCGTACAGGTCAGCTGTTTGGAGGGGCACCGACGGGAACCTGGGGCTCCAGGGATATTTGCCTGGGAAGGGACCGTGGAGACTGGTTTCGGGTGTGTATCCGTCCTGTAGGTTGTCCGTTTCCTCCCCGGGCACGCTGCTTGGGTCTAGTGCTAGTTGACTCTAGGCTATGGCAAGGTAATGGGGTTTGGGGATGGGCATGGGTGTCTTCCGGATCCATATCCCCTCTGGGGTTATGCAAGGCCAGACATTACACAGACACACACATTCACATACACATCCAGGGCACTGTGGGGTGAAGCAGGTGTTTGCACGCCTGATACCTGTGTGTGAGGTGAAGGCCATGTATTATTTATCTGAGTGCCAGGTGCTTTATGTAAGGGAAGAAGCAGCAATCTGTGCCCTGGAGGCCGTGGAGTCAGTCAGGCAAACAAGCTCGTCTGCACCTGCCGAGGAGCCACAGGTCTCAGAGGTGTGACTTCATGAGTTATGTTTGCAGCATCCCTTCCCATCTCCCTTCCTTTTCAGCACGCTAGGTGGGCCCCCTCAGCTCTGCACATAGGGACATCTTGTTAGAGGGTTCTGTGTGTATCGGAACTGAGACTGGGGGTGGGAGGGCCCCAGCAGCCAGGCCCGTGTGCCCATTTTGTCAGGCCTTGGACACAAACTCACGATGTCCCCAGCGTCCAGGAGTTCTCAGGTCGATGGGGAAGTCAAACTTGAAAACAAGTAATCACAATGATGTGAAAAATATAAAGTAAAGGGAGTGCAGAGTGGGTTCAGGGCTGGGAGAGGGGGAACATGGCCAGCGGAAAAGACTCCATCACAAGGGGACTGCTGAGCTGAAGCTTCAAGGGTGACTAGCATCCATCTGATGCTTTGGTGCTTTCCATGTATATTTTCCTAGTTAATTTTCTCAGCGGCTGTGTGAGTAAGGAACTGTTGTCACCCGTAATTGCAAATGAGGAAACTGAGACCCAGAGGGAGTACTGATTTGCTTGTCCCTGGTACATGGCAGGCCTGGATGGAGTTGTCCCTGAACCAGGACCTCTCTCTTGCTGCCTTGTAACTTATTGAGCATCTACTATGTACCAGGCACCAATCTAGGGGCCCAGGGGTCTGAAGATGAATGGGACCCGGTGCCCATCGTCTAGGGGCTCCCAGTCTGCTGAGGAGATGGACATAGATGGTGACCCCAATCCAGACACGAGGCCCTGAGAGCCGATGTGGGTGGAGAAGGCACTTAATCCCTCCCCCGCCAGAACCACAGGCAACCTGGGGCGCCTTTGTACAGCCTTTGGGGTTCTAGATGTGTTGTAAGTTGCTCCCATGTGGTGGTGGGTTATACCAGGAACCCCTTCTAAATCTCTCCAAGTGGGTGGGAAGAAGAGCTTCAGGGCAGGATGGGTGTGAGTGATCTCCTTGTCCTAGTTCACTCGTGCTGGCCGAGTTCTCTTCAGCTTGGGCCTCTGTCTGGAGCCTCTTTTCTCCCCCTCTTCCTTTGAGGTTTTGCTCCTGGTTTCTGGCGGGCTGGCCCAGGTCTCCCCCCGAGAGGGGCTCAGTGCTATTTCCAGTCCCTGCTGTGCTCATTTCTCCCTGTGAATTCCCTGGAGTGGAAACAGCCTCCGAGAGGCAGAGTACAACCCTTTATTGTTTTGAAACCCAGTAACAGCGAATGCCCTTCTTGCTCTGCGGGGCCTTTAGACTGGGGATTTGCTGCATGAGTTGTGGAAGGCCAGCAGCTGGCACCTGGGAGAGCTCTGTGGGGTCTGCCACAGGACCTTCATGGGCAGTAAGCACTTACTGAAGACCTACTGTGTGCCTGGCACCATGCTAGGCCTTGAGGAGGAGAGTCCTGAGTTGTGGGTCATGCTTCTAAAAGGTGTGGTTGGCTGAGGGAGTCCAGCATATAACAAATACATGCGAGACAGTGCTCTACTTGTGGTGGAAACAGAGGGCCCTAAAGGGGCCTGGAGGACAATAGGAACAACAGCTCGTTTATTAAGCACTTACTGTGTGCCAGGCACAGGTCAAAGCGCTTTCATGAATTACTGCGTTTCATCCTCCCATCACCCAGGGAGGCGGAAACGGTTACCTTCACCCTTTGCAGAGGAGGCAGCCTAGGAGGATAAAGCCGTGCTGGTTGGTGGAGCTGAGCTTTGAAGGTCTGACCTCAGAGCCCGTGCTCTTTCCTCACTAACCCTAGGATGTGCCAGAAGTCTTCCTAGAAACAAAATGTCCTGAGCCTTGAAGGACCGGGAGCACTCAGCCCATGGGGGAAGAGGAGCCCGTGGGCAGAGGAGTGGAGGCCTGAACTACCTCGCCTCCAGACGTGGCTGTGGAGGGCCTGCACGTGAAGACCTTTGAAGGCCCCACTAAGGGTTTGAACTTGACCCCAGTGTGGTCAACAGAGAGCCCCTGAAGGTTTCACAAAGGAAGTGGCATCCTCCGCCGTGTGTTAGAACAGCATGATCATCTCTTATCCCTCTTCCTTTATTCCCGAGGAGAACTCCAAGAAGCCCCGACTCCCTCTCCTTTGCTCCCCCTTGGGTCACTGGCACCCTTTTAGTCCCTGCTGCCTTTCCCTTTCTTCTCTTCTAGCAGCTTCTGGTCTTGACCACGCTGTGTGACCCAGGACAGGCCTCTGGAGCCCACTGTTGTAATGGTGTCTGCTCTGAAACTGGCCTCTGTGGCCAGCTGTGAATGGGCTCCACTGAGCTGGACCTACAGTTCCTCTGGCTCTCCCAGGTCTCGCGTGTCCTCGCTGACCTCTCGCGCCGTAGATCTGTAGGCGGCTCCCTTTCCCAGCTGTGGACTGGGTGTCCATCTTCCATGTGCCCTGTGCTATAGATGCAGGTGGGGGGAGTAGGGACAGAGCAGGAACTGGAGCCCGGGAGGCTGGGTTTAACTACAGATCCCACGGTGAGCTTCACTGAGCCTCCTCAGTGCCTGCTCTACCTACCTGCTCAGCTGGGTGTCCGTGGCCAGAATCCACACCGCTGCTCTTGTCACTGTGCCTCGGGGCTGAGAGACTAGGGTGTCTTTGCAAAAGACCTCTGCTGAAGCACAGCTGAGGGGGTCCACGTCGGGTGTGGGAGCTGACGGTATAGGATGTGAGGGAGGAGTCGGAGAGGTCTGCTGAATTGGCTGTCTTCAGAGAGGAGGCTGTGAATTCAGGAGGGGGACAAAAATGGTCACTGGCAGCACAGGAGAAAGTAATGCCCCTTTGGGCACTAGGGAGAGAGGGAGATAAGATGCTGAGCTGTCCTGGTGACCTCGAGAGAATTGGGAGATGGCAGAGAACTGGGAGTTGGTGGTTCACATCCTTGCTTCTTTATTCGTCTTGTGGCCTTGAGTAAGTTACTTACCAGGTTCTAATTCCCATTCTTTAAAAATAGGGGGAAATGATGCCATTTCCTTCATCTGTAAAGTGGGAGTAATAATAGTATAGCAGTCACACGGGTCATGACCTCATGTCTGCGTGGAGCTTGGCATGGCGCTTGGCACGTAGCACGTGCTCGATAGACACTGGCTTCTATCATTACCTTACAGGCCGTGTAATTTATTCAGAAAAGAGGTGTTGCACGTCTGCGTGCCGGGCTGTGTGCGGGGAGCTGCCCTTGGAGCTGAGTCCCGCTGGGGGAGACACAGCAAACACAGGAGCAGTTACAGTTGTTCTGGGTACTCTGAGGGAACATTCGGGCATTCCCGCCTGGGCACGTGCTTCTCAGATGAGGTGACATGAGCTTTCACCACGTGTAAGGAGAGAAAGTGAGTTCCAGGCAGAGGAACAGCATGTGCAAAGCAGAGGTCTGCGTTGTCTGTAAAATTGTTTGGCGCTGGGGCCCAGCATCTAGTAGGCCCTAAATAAATCTTAATCGAATGTGATCTTCTCGGCCTCAGAGAGGACAGGAAAGGGGAGAAGTAAAGTGGGAGGGGGCTGTGGAGAGAAGAATTAGATGGTCGCCAAGATTGGGGTTTTCTCATGTCCCCTCCCCATCGCGTCCATCTCTGCCAAGGGAGATGTGGTGCAGACACCTTGTGCAGTGCAGCTAAGCTGCCAGCATTCCCAGCAGGGACTCCTTCTCCCACCCTGCTTTGCCTAAGGACTGGGAGGCGGGTGCCGGAATTAGGCTGCACACCCAGGCAGCATTTGTTCACATTCCTGTTTGCTCCTGTTTTAGTGTGCGCGCCTGAAACCCTATGCTTGGACAGAACTTAGAAGGATGACACGTGGCCTCTGGTTGGTCGTTTTTCCACTCTTGGGTTAATGATGGCTCAGACTCTGGCACGATGTCTTGCACAGAGTAGGTGCTGAAAAAGTTTTTGACTAAACAAATGAATGATAGGATGGGTTCCTGTTGCCACTCAGGAGAAAGCTGGAATTATTATTGAGAAGTCACAGATTTTAAGGCCGATCAGAACAGGATCGTTTATTAGAACTGAGCTTCTATCAGGAGCTGATGGGGCACGTTAAACAGCCTTGGGTCTGCCCAAGGGCAGGCTCCCTTCGATGATGGTCGGAGAGGTCTCAGGCCTGGGCTGGGAGGCAGGAAGCCCCACAGTCAGCTCCTTTTCCTTCTCCTCTGGGGCGGAAACCAGAGAGGGAAGATCCCACCCAGAAAACTTTTGTGCCTAACCTGCGTCACTTCCAGCAATACCGTGTTTTAAAAGGTCACACACAACTAAGTGAATATTTAATGGAAAGTTTGCAGTATTGATCTCAGTGTTTCAACCATTGAAAAACAATAGGCTTCTCTGCTTTTGAAAATAGTACTTACTGATTATAGTAAACTTGCAACACAGAAAAGATTGGAGGATAAGGATAAAAATCACCCCAAATTTCATAACCAAGAAATTATCACTGTTGAAGTTTGGGCATATTTTCTTTTTAGGCATAATCCCAAGTTATCTCATTGTTCACATATTACCAGGTCATAAGTGTTTACCCGTGAAATTAAAAAGTTAGCCATAGATGTATGTCAGAGAAGTTCTAAAACAGAGCCCTTGGTGCTCTATTTCAAGTTGTCTGCAGGAAAGATGAGGCCCCCAGCCTTTTTGCTGGATGGCATTATGGTGTGAGTGGCAGACAGGGCGCTGCACAGTCAGAGAACCTGGTGACGGGGCTACTTGTACCTCCTCTGCCTACCCCCTGATGCCACAAGGCTCAGGTGAGGTCCCGGGTTAGAACGCTTTGAGCCCGCAAGAGAAGGGGTCTGGTTTCTGTTTTAGAGGGAGAGTAGTTCTTCACCATCGCGTGAAGATGGGTGGAGAAGAGGTGTGTGTGTGTGTGTCTTCTTTTCCAACCTGTAATCTGTTTGGTGATCCTCCTGGAGACTCCAGTCTCCTCTCTGAGGAGCCATGATCTGTGGGCCCTTGTACCTGCGGGCCATGGGTGGTCCTAGGATGGCTGCCCCCTACCCCCACGAATGGGGTGGGGTGAGACCTCAAAGTTACTGCGTCTGTCACCCTGAAAGGGATTTTCAGATCAGATGGCCTCCCCACCACGGAGGACATGTGTGGTGTTTGGTACCTTTATTTTTCTCCTGCTCCAGCCCCTGTGGAAGCCCGCACCCAGGGAGGCCCTGTCCTGCTGGCAGGTGGCCGAGGACCTGCACTCTGCTGGCGGTGCTGTTCCCCAAAGCCCTCTGGGTCATCATTTACAGGAAAGTGCCGAGGGAAAAAAAACTAACCCCACGGCTGCTGCCGCCACTGTAACCACTGGCAGAGGCTCCTGGTCTCTATCTCTAGCACCCATGTTTTTTATTCCATCTAGAATGAACAGAGAATCTGGGATTCCATTGGCAATCATTTTGGGTGCCTGCAAGGCACAATGATAGATGTTGGGAGAGGGATGTGTATGAGGATATTAATATTAATTAATATTAACATACTAATTAATAGTAATATTACTGATCCTCAATGGAATTTGTGTAGGGCTTTGCAGTTTGCGAATTACATCTCACGTATATTAAATCTTTTAATCTTCCCAATGGCCCTGGAACCTTGGAATTATTGTGCCTGTTTTGTAGATAGATAGACTGAGGCTCAGAAGGGTGACTTTGCCTAAGATCCAGTGGAAGGAAGCACCCAGGTTTTCAATTTCGAATCCTGTGCCCCTGCTGGTCTCTGAGTGTCGTGTCCCCCGTCCCTCCCCACACACAACTGTGCCCTCGGAGAGCCTGCAGTCCTGCAGGGAAGCCCAGCAGATGGAACTGATGCTTAGACTTAGAAAGTGCGTTAATAGACGATCAGGTCGAGGCTATGGGGGCCGCAGGAGGCAGCAGTCTGCTCTGTCTGCGGTGGGCTGAGGAGCCAAGGCTCCCTGCGGGAAGGGAGGCAGGGCTGGGGGCTCTGATGGACAGTGGAGGTTGGGAGACGGGGAAGGCGGAGGCTTTCCAGGTAGTGGGACTACCTCGAGCAGCCACAGAGGCATGACACACAGGGGGATCAGAGGATCAGAGGCCAAGTGAGCTCTCCCGGGGCATTGCGGTCACAGCCTCACCTCCAGGAAGAGGAAGTACTCTATATGAGTTTATCCTTGAGTTTTAAACAAATAGGATGTGCGAGAATCCAGATTTACCAAAACAGTACATAATTTGCTTTACAAAGAAAGGTTGATGCACTGTGCATTGGTTAGAAAAATTTTAATAGCAACAACCTCAGTGCATTTAAGTATGACTTGATTGACAGGAGCTCCTGGCCCTCCCAGCCTGTCGGAGCGGAGTACGGGCTGGGAAATGGGAAGGATGGCGAGGGTTCTTCCTGTCTAGTGCTGTCCTTCGTGTGCCAAGAGGTATCTCCCACTCGGTGGGGGGCAGAAGACCATTTCTTTCATTCACAGTTCTCAGTAGTTGGGCCTGATTTGTGGAGCTGGGAGGAAGCCCTGCCCTGCTTGCTGCATTTACCCGGCTGTCCTCACTCACAGGGAGGACACGAGGTATCCAGAGGCCCGCCTCCATCCTCTGTCAGCCACCTGCTGGAAGAGTGAGGTTTAGGTGGCCATTGCTGTCAGGCACACACATTATATAACGGGTCCATGATGGACACAGCAGTGAATGTCGTGGAGCATGCATGTGTCTTGCCTGGCTGTGGTGTCCCTACAGCTTGTGCAGGGGGAGTGGTGAGAGGTGCTTATCACTCCTTTGGGATGGTCAGCTTGGAGGCACTTGACCCTCTCAAGCTCTCCACTCCCACCCCATCCCCGCCAGGCCTGCCTCTAGCGCACGCTCTGGCCTGCCTGCTCCTCCTCTGGGCCCTGGCACCTTTGCCCAGGGAGACCAATTACGGCTGGGTGTCATGGTGACTCCAGCCACTGTCCAGCCTTCCACCTGCCGTGGAACCAGGACCTCAGAGCCCGTCTGCGCTGCGGGGGTCTGAGGGGCTGAGCTGGTCTGGCCCTTCACTTACAGGTGAGGAAATGCAAGTTCATGGACCAGGGTGCTGGGCGAGTTGGAGGTGATCTGGGTTCAGAACCATCTCCTGACCCAGTGCTCTGTGTGCTGAAAACAAGGCTTTTCTCTACCGTTTTTTTGTCGGGCACCCTTAAAACTATATATTGTCTGTGTATTTTTCCCAATAATTAGGCTTCTTTCTTTCTTTTTTTTTTTTTTTTGTGAGGAAGATCAGCCCTGAGCTAACATGCATGCCTATCTTCCTCTACTTTATGTGGGACGCCACCACAGCATGGCGTGACAAGCGGTGGGTCAGTGTGCACCCGGGATCCAAACCCTCGAACCGCAGGCAGCGGAAGCGGATCGCGTGCACTTAACTGCTGCGCCACTGGGCTGGCCCCTAGGCTTGTTTCTTAGACAAGCGATTTACATGTATCTGCCTCTCCAGCAATGTTTTCAAAATTAGAGAGCTTGTATACTTTCACCCCACAGTTGCACTTCTAGGAATTTATGCTACAGATGTGTTAACGTGTGTGCAGAATGACGTGTTTGAAGATTAGTCATTGCTGCCTTATTTGTAATAACAAAAGATGAGAAGCAGCCTAACTGTTCATCAGCAGGGGACCAGGAACAAATTATGGTCCTTCCGAACCGTGAAATACTGTGCAGCCATAAAAAATAAGATGGAGACTCCATGCGTAGATATGGAGCAGTCACCAAGATAGATTGCTGTGAAAGAAGCAGGTGCAGGGCAGTGTGCCTGGTATGCTGCCCTCTAAAAGTAAAGGAAGATAATAAGAGCATTTGCTTACGTATGTACACAGGTCTCTGGGGAGTCACAAGAAGGTGGTGGTTGTGGTGCCTCTGGGACGGGGGCTGGTGCTGGGGACCGTTCACTGCAGACTCTTTGTTCCTTTTGAGTGCTGAATCATGTAGACATAGGATTTTTTCCAAAAAATTAAAATAAAATGAAATAAACAAGAACCATAAGAAACATATCCCCACCCCTTGCCCAGTGCAGGAAGGTCAAGACTCTGGCCACCCCCTTAAGGACCTGCCAGCCTCACTCAGGCCCCTGACCACCATCTAATCAGAAATACGTCCTTGGGTCTCACAAAGGGAAGCGGGTGTGAGGGTTGGGGTGTTTCTTGGTAAATATGACCCCCAGCCCCAGCCCTGGAGAAACGTTGCCACCCCCACTGACGACCCCTCTGAAACACTGCTGTTGGCTCGCTTGTTGTTTTAAATCCCTGCTCTGATGTGCTCAACTCATGACCTCTGAGACCTTCAGGAGCTTCCTCGCTGACACAAAGATAAAGGCCCTGTCCCAGGCCCTCTTTATGGGGCCTCTTCTTGAGTCACACTTTTTTTGTGTGTGTGTGTGGTGAGAAAGATTGGCCCTGAGCTAACATCTGTGCCCATCTTCCTCTATTTTGTATGTGGGATGCTGCCACAGCATGGCTTGATGAGTGGTGCGTTATGTCCATACCCGGGATTCGGACCTCTGAACCCCAGGTCGCTGAAGCGAAGCGCACGAACTTAACTGCTACGCCATTGGGCCGGCCACTTGAGCCACACTTGACTAGTTGCTCTTGCCTCTGTGTGCTTCCTTGACGTCCCACCTCCACACCTTTGCTCAGGCAGTCCCCTCTGCTGGCCTGCCTTTCCCTCCTGGCAGTCTCCATGTGCCCAAATCCTATCTGCCTTTCAAGGCCCAGCTCATTTTCCAGCCCTGCATGGCCCTCTGACCTCCCCACTTCTTTATCTGTTCCTCTCCTCCGGCACTTAAGCCTTTTTACATTGTCTCTGATTCGCTGCCTGGCTGCCAGCTCTTTTAGGGCGAAGTCCATGTAATGCACACAGCCCCTGATTTGTTAGATGTTTGCAGAGTGGGTGAATGGTGATACTGGAAGCTGTAGGGGGCAGGGCCTGTTTCACATCTATGAACCCCAGTGCCTGGCACAGGGTGGGCCCAGCCTCGCAGCAGGAATAACAGCAGCCTCATGCCTGAGTGTCCGTGTGCATTCTTTCCTTGCATCTTCACGAGAACCCCGGAGGTCAGCCACTGTGATTCCGCCTTACAGATGAGGAAGCGGGGCAAACATCGTGTCCAGGCCACACAGAGAGAAGTAGGATTTGGACATAGGTCTGGCCGCCTCTAAAACTGCATTTAATCAGTTTATTCTATCACTTCCTCCAAATCTCGAGTAATACTGATACCCTTGGCCACTCTCATTATCTGTCCCACTGGCCACCAACAGCCTTGTATTATTTGAGCCTATTTTCTTCCCTACTCGACTATAAGCTCGTAAAGGGTTTGAGTCTTGTCTGAGATACCCTTTGGACTTAGCACATAGAAGGGGCTCAAAGGTATATATTTACACTTTTAAACTTTTTAAGGAGGTTTAACTTATTACAGTAAAGTACACTAATCTCAGATGTACAGCACAATGGGTTTTTACATCTGTAAATATCCATATAAACCACTGTCCAGATCAAGCTGCAGAACATTCCCAGGACCCCAGAAGGCTCCCTGGGGCCTCCTCCTGGGGTAACCACTACTCACGCCTCATCACTCTGACCTTCCGTAAATGGAATCACACAGAAAATACTCCGGTGAGTTTCATCCAGGTGTGTAGGGCAGCCCTTGCTCTTGTTCACCGCTGCGTAGGAGTCTGCTGTTTGAATAGATCATGATTTATTTACCCATTCTACTGAGGATGGGCATTTGGGTTGTATCCAGCCTTTTGCTGTTATGACAGGGCTGCTCTGAAATGTCTTGTTCTTGTTTGTGGGACACGCGCACTCGATGTTGGGGTACACCTGGCGTGGAATGCTGGCTCCCCCCACTCAGTATTTGTGTGAATGAAGTTCAGGCTGGGATTTCTTACCGAGGTAACTGGGCCGGAGCCGGGCTTCTTGCTGAAGGGGTCCCCAGGGTTGGGCAGGTTAGACGGCCTGCTCCCGTGGGGCAGGAGGACCGTTGAGGTTCAGGATGCTGCATCTGAAGGGGACCTGTTTGCTAGTGCTGAGGGCGGGGTTTCACTGGCTGGAAAGGTGGTCACATTTAGAGGGATGCAAAGTCCAGCTAAAGAGGCTGAGCTTCGCCCATTGGTTCTTAGTTTGGGAGAGAACTGAGATGGTCAAGATTTGGCCTGGTATGTATTAATAAAAAAAAAGGCTTAATTACAAGGCTGAATTAAGTAAGCCCTCACTGAGGGATTTTGGATTACTTTGTTGTTCCCTTTTATTTCTGCCCCTGCCCCCGCAAGTGAAGGATAGATACGCGATTGGATGATTTTTCTTTCCTGGTTGAGAGATTCGTGGGAACTTGGCCCCAGGAGAAGGGGAAAGATGTGGCCACTAGCGTGGCCTCGGCTTGTCTGTGTGGATTGAAGGGAAGTGGGCCTGAGAGGTGGGACCCTGCCCCCTCAGGAGGGCATGTGATCCTTTTTCCAAAGGCTAACCAGGCAGAACTGCCCAGCCTCTGGCCACTCTTTCCCTCTAATCGTCTCTGGAGGAGGGCCAGGCTGTGGGTTGCTGGCCTGCTCTGATGTGGGTCAGCCTCCCCCCAAAAGGCAGCTGCCCAGAAGTTCACAGAGGCAAACAGCCCCAGGGGCAGGAGGCTGTTGTCATCCCAGGCAGCTGAAGTGGGAGCAAAGTGGCCAGTTCAGATTAACAGTGCCCAGGTCAAATTCTACCCAGTGAGCTACGCTAAGATGGAAATTTCTCCATATATATTAAAAATTTTTTTAATCTATGAAACAAAAATCCCTCCCAGGCTGTGGTAATATTCTGGAGATGTGCGTGCAAACAGGTTGCCAGTTTAGCTCGGCCTGTGGGTATGTGGCAGCTGCCTGAGCGAGCCCTTTGTGGCTGCAGCTCAAAAGGGTTTGGATTTGAAACTAACGAATGAAAATATGACCTCAGAAGGTTTAAAAAAGAGCAACAACCAGAGACAGGACTGGCCTGGATCTCAGAGTGTGCTGGGAATGTGACTTCCCAGCCTGAAGGGTGAAATGAGGGTGCAGTAGGAGCGTGGCCACAGTAGATAACATTATCTAGTGCCAGGCCCCGTCCTGAGCGCTCTCCTGTATTAACTTGTTTATTCCTCGCAGCTCTTTCAGAGGGAGGTGTGGCTGCAGCCCCATTTCACAGCTGAGGAAGCTGAAGGAAGGAGAGGTGATGTGACTTGCCCACGGACACACAGCTAGTATGGGGCAGGGCTGGAAGCCAAGTCTGGGTGGTCTGACTCAGAGCCCACCTCTCTCCAACGGTCCTCAGAAATCTGTGGATTTGACCGTACGGCAAGGGTGCTGTGCGGAGCTGCTTACCAGGGGACTGTGGACAAACTCCTTAGCCCTCCCAGCCTCTGTTTCCTCATCTGCAAACTGGGTGTGTTAGTTTCCTGCTGCTGCTGTCACAATAGCTGGAAACTTAGTGACTTAAAATGCAAATTTATCATCTTACAGTTTTGAGGTCAAAAGTCCAAAAGGTATTTCACTGGGCTAAAATCAAGGTGGTGACAGGGCTGTGTTCCTTCTGCAGCCTCTAGGGGAATCTTGCCTTCTGCAGCTTGTAGAGGCCACTTGCATTCTTTGGCTCACAGCCCTTTCCTCCATCTTCAAAGCCAGGAGCGTGGCGCCTTCAGATCTCCTCTCTGCTTCCATCATCATACTGCCTTCTTCACTCTCTCACCCTCCTGCCTCCCCCTTCTGAGGACCCTTGTGCTTATATCTGGCTGACCCTTATAATTGGGATAATCTCTTTATCTCAGGATCCCTAATTCAATCATACCTGCAAAGTCTGTTTTACCAGTTAAGGTAAAATATTCACAGGTTTGGGGGTTCAGGATGTGGACATCTTTAGGAGGCCATTATTCAACCTTCCACATAGGAAATCTGGGGGTGGGCACAACAGCCAGGTGTCCCCTGAACATGAAGCGAAAATGACTCTGAGAATAAAATCTGGATGAGACAGTGAGATGCTCTCTGAAATACCTAAATTCCAAGGCAGGTGGCCGAGTTTAGTGACTACACATAGTTTTGTAGCTTTCTGGAAATCTTCAGAAGGGAAGTCAGCCAGAAGGCGTCTTCCCTGGAGAAGGATGGGGATGGGGGCTGTATTAGGGGAAGTGAGAGTTTGTGTCACTCGAGTTGTTGTCTAGGGCTTGGCATGTTTCATCAGGCCTCACCAGGGCCTGGTTGAATTTTACTCAAGACCCCCCGCTTCCCCAAACTCTGATGCTATGCTCTCAAATGCCCTTCTGGCAACTGATTCAGCTCTCTGGCCCCCTGCTAGGAGCTGGAGAGGACGTTCATAACTTGGCACTCCTCCTTTTTCTTGTGAGCTGGCTTTGCCTGACCCTGATCCCCTGAAGCCTGGCTTTCTGGACCTGGGAAGTGAGCTCCGTCCAGCCCTGTGGCTTGGCGGCCCAGCAGGGCTCTGCATCCCGGTGCTCCTTGCGGCCCTCCCAGGGGCTTGTACCCCCACCTAGATGCTCTGACTGCAACGAGATCCCTTCACGTGGCTGTCAGGATGGCTTTGTCAACTGTAGTGTGCCGTGGGTGGTCTGTCAATCAGGCCACACTGCCCACTCCCCCAACCCCTGTCTTTAACAGCAGGCTGATCTGCATCTGGCACACTCTGCTCTGGGCGCACCTCGGCCGAGTGTCTGTCAACATAATGTCTCCATGCCTCTGTCCATGCTGTTTCCTCTGTCCCCAAAGCAATCATTCAGCAACTACTTTTTCAGCATGGCACATGGTCCCTGCCCTCACGGAGCCCCACTCACAGGTGTTAAGGGAACAAATCTAATCACAATTGTGGTAAATGCTACGAAAGACCAGGGAAGACGTGCCACGTACAAACTGTAATAGGTCGTGGAAGGTGATGACTGTCAAGGCAGGTGGGGATAAAGATATGTCGCAGGGGGCAGGTGGCAAGAGAAAATTCCATTCTCCGGGGTTGACGTGGTGAAGGTGGCGGGTGTCGTAGAGTTTTAGAGTTGGAAGAATCTGCAAAGGGCAGACATTCATTCAGTTGTTCCCTTCTCCAGCCGGAGCATATCTAGTGCTAACTATGTCCAGGCTTGGAGATGGGTGCTGGGATCAGAGTAGCACATAAGACATGACCTCTGACCTCCAGAGGGTTGCAGACTAGTTGGGGAGAAGACAGGTAAGAGTAAACTACCGTACAGAGGTTCCTCCTGCCCCAGGGGACTTCTCGCCCTGTTTGATTGGGAGCTTCCTTATGCTAGAGGCATTGCTAGGTTGTTCCAGTTGGTAAAAACGTCTCTATCTTGGCGGACTCTCACCTTCCTGCTGCTCCCACCAGGTGACCCAGGTTATGTCCTGATGGAGCACATAGAACAAGTCCCTTTGGCCTCCTTGGTGTGGCCTCTCCACGTTGGAAGATGTGCGTGAGACAGTGTGACTCAGCCTCCATCCTCTGCCCTCACCTGGCCCATCCCTCTATCCAGCCAAACGTCCAGGCCCTTCAGCTGAGCTCTGGAAAGTGTTGATGGTGGGGAGGGGACCAGGTGATGGTGTGTAGCACGTGGTTTAATGCCAGGCATTCAGTCGGTCAGTTGGTTGATCGATTCTTCTTTTCCAAATCCCTACTCTGTGTCTGGCCTTGTGCTAGATCTGGAGATGGATGACTCAGGTGTGGGGTGACAGGAACACTGTCAGAACCGACCTCTTAGTACCGCAGAGTGAGCATAGTGCGGCTGGACAGGAGTGGGCTGGCGCTGGGGTGTTTAGGATGTTTAGGATGACTCATGAATGAGGAGTTTACACTCACCACAAGGACCAGGGCAGAGGGGAGGGCGCGTTGGCACAGAGGCGAGGACTACACGTGCAGGGACCCACTGTTGCCGGCACTCAGGGAGGAGGCAGGGAGGGAGGCTGGGACCCAGCTGCCAAGGGCCCTGGGCTCTCTGCAGAGGAGTCAGGACTACGTCCCACCGTCAGATGCTGACATATTCTTGAAGGATTTCAGGTCAGGAGGAGGGACATGGTCACATTTGAAAATAAGTGAAAGAATAAGACACATTCAATTCTTGATTCCTGCTGCTCTGGAGGACAGTCCAGGCCCATGTCCCTTCTCCACCTTCCTGGAATCCAGAACGCTCGAAATCCCAGAGGTTCTTCCTAAGTCTGCAGCAAACTAATTTCGTGGCAAAAATCTGACCTGAATTGATGAGAGACTAATTATGGTCTTTAAAAATATCTCACGTTTCTCTATGGAAATACTGTGTGTTTGGTTTTGGGGTACTGCCCAGACTATGTGGGGGTGTCACCATATACACACCATATACAGCACCATAATCCTTTCTAAAATCTGAAAAACTCTAGATTCCTAAAGTCATTTGGCCCAAGGGCCCTGGCTACAGCACGGTGCACCCAGGAAACAGATTCAGAGACCAGTCACCTGCCCAGTCGTAGCTGGGTGGTGGTGCCGAGATTCCAGCTCAGTTTCCCTGACTCAGAGCCTAGGACAAAGTAGACCGTGGCCCGGCCTCTTCACAGCCTGCGGGGCTGTGTGCGAATGCGGGCACAGGTGTGAGGCCACTGGGAGAGAGGCTGGACCAAGCCTTGACTGTGCTTTCTGTCTGACTCTCAGCCTGGGACTGAGGGAGCCAGCCAGACGACACGGGGAGGTATAAGGACAGAGGCAGAGGCTGCGGAGAAGAGAGGAGTGTGTCAGTGACTGGCTTTCCCACCGTTTACAGTACCGCTCTTCAGCCATCTTTACTCACACATCCCCATCAGTAAAAAACTTTTGGGGCATGCACCCCAATATATGGATGTCGACGTAGTTATTATATACATGTATTACCTCACTGTTATACTTTGTACGTCCTAAAACCTACACCAAAAATAAAAATCAAAAGATGAGCTAAAGATGTAATAATTAAATTTTTAAAATTTTGTTGGTGGTACAAAACCTTCTGGCTTCGTATGCTTGATTGTTTTTGGAAATTGTGCTTTAATGCTCTGTGAGAGAGCGGTTGGAAGGTCTGGCTCTACGTCTGGTTTGTTTAGATACTTGGCTTTAATGGCTGCCCTGCCTGGGACATGTCGCTGCACACAGGAAACGCGTCGTTGGCTTGCTTTCTAAATCAGGTTACTCGTTTTTCCATCCCATCCACTGAGTATGTGGCGGATTTGTGGAAATTTGGCTAGTACATTTCCATCCTCCCTGATGCCAATCAGATGTTTTTGTAAACTAAATGGAAGGTATTTTATTTTCAAGTTCTTAACAAAAAAGTCCAAAATCCCCTTGCTTTGGAAATTTTTAAACGGATTAGAAAATTCTGTTACGTAGGTTTTTAGGAGTTCAGATGTGCAAGTTTTTGTAAGTTGCAGACTTAACATTGTTTTTGGTAACGAAAGCCCGCGACAGTAGAAACATTTCCGAATGTCCTTTCTCAGAACGCTGTGCCCTAGCCTGGGCTTCTTTCAAAGAGCAGCTCCTTTCTCATTGTTGTGATGACATGCCTTTCCTGTCGAGGGACATAGTCAACATGCTTAAAGATGTTTTGGAAACATCACTGGGAAGCATATCTGACAGCCAGTGGTCACAGAAAAGGGCAAATTTGGAACAGTTTTTTTGTAAAAGGAGAATGTGATGAATTCAGTTGTTAGGTTTGACAAGTCTTTTTATTGTTTTTCTGCAAGATAACCAGCCGGTGTCTGATACAGACGGTTTCCTGAGTCACTGCCCATCTCATTACAAATTTTGTGGAAAATTCTGCCATTTTACTGTCTAAAGCTTGTTATTATGGAAAATTTCAAACACACAGAAGTAGAGCAAATAGTATAATGCATTTCTACCTGTCAGTCACTCAGCTTCAACAGTTAGCAACATCTTACAATCTTGTCACATCTTTCCCTCTCCCCTTTTTAAAGAGTAAATCCCAGACATGTTATTTTTCACCCTTAAATAGTTCAGGATGCATCGCTACTTGATAAGGACTTTTAACAAACTTTTTTGTTTTGAAATACTTAGAGGCTCACAGGAAGTTGCAAAAATAGTATGTAGAGTCCCATGTGCCCTTCATCCCCCATTGGTGACAAATTACATCACTTAAACCAGAAGTGGACATTAGTACAGTGCTGTTAACCAGACTACAGGCCTGATTCAGTTCTCACTCTTTTTTTTTTTTTATAATTTTATTTATTTTTTTTTTCCCCCAAAGCCCCAGTAGATAGTTGTATGTCATAGCTGCACATCCTTCTAGTTGCTGTACGTGGGACGCGGCCTCAGCATGGCCAGAGAAGCGGTGTGTCGGTGTGCACCCGGGGTCCGAACCCAGGCTGCCAATAGCGGAGTGAGCGCACTTAACCGCTAAGCCACGGGGCCGGCCCCAGTTCTCACTGTGTTTACGTGTGTGAAGTTCTATGCGATTTTATCACCGTAGACTCATGTAGCCACCACCACTCTCAAGACACGTAGTATCTCACCACCTGGAGGGAACTCCCTGTGCTGCCCTCTTTGTATCTGTCCTCTGCCAACCACTAATCTGTTCCACATCTTTATAGATTTGTCATTTTGAGAATGTTGTATAAACGGAACCAGCCAGTATGTAACCTTTTGGGACTGGCTATTTTCGCTACACACAGTGTCCTTGAGCTCCATCCGCATTGCTGCCTCTGTCAGTAGTCTGTTCTTTTTGTTGCTGAGTAGTATTCCATGGTCTGGATGCGCCGGAGTTTAACCTTTCACCTATCGAAGGACATTTGGATTGTTTCCAGGTTTTGGCGATTACAAATATAGCTGCTATGAACATTCATGTGCAGGTTTTTGTGTGAACATAAGTTTTCACTTCTCTAGAATAAATGTCTAAGTGAGTACTGGGTTGTAGGGTAAGTGAATGTTAGTTTTATAAGAAACTGCCAGTCTCCAGAGTGGCTCTACCCTTTTATATTCCCACCAGCAATGTGTGAGAGATCCAGTTTCTCCGCCTCCTCGCCAGCCTTTGATGTTGTCACTATTTTGTGTTTATAGGTCTGTAGTGATAGCTCCTTGGTTTTAGTTTGCATTTCCCTAATGGCTAATGATGTTGAGTATCTTTTCACGTGCTTATCGGCCATGTAGCCTTCTTGAGTGAAATGTCTGTTCATGTCTTTTGCCCATTTTCTAATTGGATGGTTGGTTTTTTTACTGTTGAGCTTTGAGGATTCTTGCTATATTCTAGAAGCTAGTTATTTGTCAGATATGTGGCTTGCAAATATTTTCTTCCATTATGTGGCTTGTCTTTTCATCCTCTTAACAGAGTCACAGCACAAACGTTTTTACTTTCTGTGAAGTCCAGTTTGTCAATTTTTCCTTTTATGGGTCATGCTTTTGGTGTCAAGTCTAAGAACACTTTGCCTAGTCCTACGTTTCAGAAATTTTATGCTATGTCTTCTAAAAGTTTTATAGTCTTACGTTTCACTTTTAAATCCAAGATCCATTTTGAATTAATTTTTGTATATGTATAAGGGTTTTGGTTAAGGTTCATTTTTTTTTGCCTCTGGATGTCCAGTGTTCCAGCACTATTTATTGAAAAGATTATTCTTCCTCCATTGATGAGGACTTTTACTTTTACATTTTCTCTTATTCTGTAACAGCCCCTCAACCACCTTTGATTTTAAGCCACTAATCTGTTGGGGAAGCCAGGTCGTTTGTCCTACAGACTGTCCTCAGGTCTAGATTTGGCTGCACTTCCTCACGGTTTCATTTAATCTGTTCCGCTACCCTCTGTATTTCCTGGATGCTGGTGGTTAGTTCTAGAGGCTTGTTTCGATCCCAGTTCACTTTTGGGGCAAGAGTCTCTCCCAGGTGGTGCTGTGTGCTTCCTGTGCGTCCCCTCAGGAGGCTCGCACCTCCTGGCTGCCCCATTAGTGACAGTGATCTTGACTGTGGGTTCAGAGGGTGCTCCTCACCCACCCCTCACCAGTCTGCATCAGCCTTTCCCTCGTGCTTTTATCCCCCACTGACGATCCATATCTACGTCCGTTATTTGTGTTAGGAGTTACAGAATGGTCATTTTTTATTCTATCATTCTGTCTTCATTTATTAATGGGCCTTCTGTAAAGTAGAATACTCCTCGTCAAGTACGTGGTTACTCTGAAACATTATGGATGAAGAAATAGGCTCTGAGAGGTGGAGTCACTTGCCCAGCTGAGCAGGTGGTGCAGTGCAGTGGGAAGCCTGTTCGGTGACTTCAAAGCTGAGCTTGCTTGTGCTTCTTCAAGACTCTGCCCCAGAGATTGGATTGGTGGTTACCAGAGGGGAAGGGGGGAGGGAGGAGGGCGAAAGGGATAATTCGGTACATGTGTGTGGTGATGGGTTGTAATTAGTATTTTGGTGGTGAACATGATGTAGTCTATGCAGAAATAGAAGTACAATGATGTACACCTGAAATTTTTACAATATCATAAACCAATGTTACTGCAATAAACAAACAAACAAACAAAAAAAGACTCTGCCCCAGAGTCCCCCCACTTTGAAGCCTTTCTGACCCTCTCCACAGCCTTGTCCAAGGCAGTGGATGCTGCCTTTGGGCTCCCTTAGTGCTGGGCACTCACCTCTTGTGCAGTGCACTAGGTAAGGTGCCCAGGTTACCCGTGTCACGTAGAGCAGGCATTTGGAGAAGCTATGAGTGCAAGGCCGAGCCTGCATCTTCCAGTGTCCAGAGGCTTCAGGATGTGTTTGTTGGAAAGATGATTCCAGCATCTCTCCTCAGGGCCCTCTGCCTCAGGAGTTTAACATTCAGTCAGTGAAGAAAATAATGGGGACCTGCCAGAGCATCTGGGGTCTGAGCTTCATCTCATGCATCCTGCCTACCTTGGGGCACATGGATTGTATTGAAAAAGGGGGAGCCATGGAGGCCCTTTCCTGGGCCTCTTTCCCCTGGGGAGCGAAGGGGCTGCACCAGCCAGCATCATCCCTGCCTCTTCAAGGTCCAGGGCTGTACCAGGCCAACGTCCTGCTGGTTTGTGGGACCTGAACAGGCAAGAGATCCTTCCCAGGTAGGCGCCTTCCCTGAATGTGAAAGGATGGGACCCCAGTGTCCATTCCCCTGGCCCTCAACACACGCATGTGTGCGGGGTCCAGCGTTGTGTGCTGCCTTGGGTCCTGGGAGCAGGGCGGGGCGAGTCCCAGCCGCCATCGCCTTCCTCTCATGGGTGCCAGGGCCCATGTGTCTGTGAGTCAGGAGATTGCTTCAAGTACTTTGGCGGGATATTATGAATCATTTGGTGCTACCCAGGGGGCTGTAAAACCAAGTTCCACATCATCTTCCTCACCTCTAAGATGAAGAAGATGTTACTTACTTCAAAGTTGCTGTGAGGAAAACATGAGTTGACATTGGGGAAATGGTCTATGAACCGTGAGGGCTGCCCGAGGGTACCGCGAACGGTTTGTAAGTCATAGGGCGCCGGCGCAGAAACGTGGCGCACGTGGGTCAGGCTGCAGAAGCATCCCAGCGTCGTGGCCTCCCCTCCCTGGGAAGGACCTCCCTCCCCTTCCTGCAGAGAGGTCCCAGGCCTATGGTAGGACTCATGTCCTGCTTGGAGCCTCTGGAGCGGGAGGGGCAGCTCCTCCAGGGCCCCACGTGGGAGGCGGTGGGGAGACAGCGTGTTTATAGGACTTGGGTTTGAGTCTTGGCTCTGATTTGGGGGCAAGTCACCCACTCTGTCTGAGTGGATTTCTTGTGAACTGAATGACCTACATGAGGAACGTGCGGGAGCTCTGAATGTGGAGTGTCCCTCTGGGACTGACAGAGGGGCATGTGAGTGTGAGCGAGCTCAGCCCCAGGAAGAAGCCGGGCCTGGAGCCTTCACTCAGCCTCCACCCGCTGAACAGACAGCCTGGCAGGTGTCCCCTTCCTGTGGGCAGGATTGGAGCTCGGCGGTTGCCCCTTGCCACTGGGGAGTCTACACAGGGGCCTCTCTATATTGCTTTAGTCGAGAACAGAATCGCCTTTGACACACCTCACCCTCACTCGGAAGGGGAAGATTTAGGGGTATTTGCACTTCCTCTAGCACCCCACCCCCCAGTTCCCCGTGTTTATTCATTTAATTTGGGATGATAGACAAAGACGATGATTTACAACCCAAATCTTCGTTTTTAAGAAATATTTCTGGCCCTGGTTTTCAGTTTTGCAACCATACGCACAGGAGCTATTCTTAGAGTTATCACTGTGTCTCTTTTTCAAAGCTTGCCACCACTCTTTATATAGACTCCTCCATTTTTGAGATTCTTTATATAGATGCCTTCTCCACTTCTGAGTTTTTAATCTAGATTCATCTCTTTGTTGATGTGTTAGAGATCACTTATTTTTACAGGAAAATAGAAATGTAAAGGGCTCTCCTAGGGTTAAAACTTACAGCTCAGAGCAGACATGGTGCAGAAGGGGGCAGAGGATGCTGGTGACATTGGAGAGGGGCCAGGGGCAAAGCCAGGAAGCGTGGGGAGACAGTGGGCAAAGAACAGTGGGGTCAGGCTGCGGGCCCCAGGCGCAACCCAGGGAAACCTCCCATCAGTCAGTGTGTTCTGGCCAAGAATATCAGCTGAGACTTGGAAGGGACGGTGCGAGGTCATCTGGGCTGACCTTGGGGTTCCGGCTGAGATGGTCAGTTTAGGGGCTGGGTCAGGCAGCAGAGACCCTCTAGGGCCCAGCAAATCTGTGCGAGGGCCCACGGCTGGTTGGCGGTGGAGCTGAGACTCGAGTTCCGGCCAGGCTCTTTCCAGTGTCCACACTCCCCACTTTGCATCGTTGCCTCAGTGGTCATATGTCCCTCTGGTCACGTTGCAGGTTAGTCTTCCAGGGCCTCTGCTGCAGGGAGACTCGGTGACCCCTGGATGGCGTTGACCAGCCTGTCAACAGGTGGCAGCACTGAAGGGACACCTGTCAGGGCCACGGGACTCAGATGCCCATGGGTACAGGAGCGGCAGGCCTCCCGGGAGTGGCTTGGCTCTTTGAAAGGGGTTCTAGCCTCCAGCCTGGCACTGGCCCCTGTTTGTAAACTTGCGAGGAGAACCCTAATGACACTTCTTCCTTGGGTGACATCTGGGTTACTTTTCAATGTGAAATCATTAATTTGTTACCACAGGTACTGAGGTTGCCACTAGGAAGTGTGGGGCCGACGTGAGAGCCCACCTGGGGTACCTGGACGGGACCCTGAATGCCATCCTGTGTCCTGCCCACTCCCATCGTTACTTCCCCACCAGGAACCTCCTTTATGCCAGTTCCCTCAGCTCTCTTCTCTGCTTCTCTGTGGAGTACCTCAAATTCTTTTGGAAATATGGAGTGAGAATCAACAGATAATAAAGTAAATTTTATAAATGGCCTTGGTGCTTCCATTCAGAGATGGAAATATGGTCTTGCTTCAAAGAGTGGACGGTCTTAGGAGGAGAATGTCAAGCAAATGACAGACCCACGTGTTACATGTAACGAGGAGCAGTGTGAAATGGAGGGAAGTGCCTGATTGGAGGACACGCGTGGGGCAGGCTTTTAGGAAGAGTAGCACCTGAGCTGAATGAAGAGACGAGCAGTTGGTAGGCGCACAGAGTGGGGAAGGGCCACAAAGTCTCCAGAAGAGCACAGCTGGATGGCGAGGAGTGGGCCTGAGCTGTTAGGAAAACTGAGGAGAAACGGTGAAGGGAAGGCGCAAGCCCTTAGAGGAGATGACCTCCTTGCCGGGTTGGGAAGATGTCCAGATCCAGCAGGTATTCACTGAGCACCCTCTGTGTGCCCAGCAAGTGCCAGAGATCCAGTGATGAGCAGAACAGAGCCCCTGCCCTCGGGGAGCTTGAGTCTGGCGAAGGAGGCAGTTAACAAATATATGAGTGAATGTACAGTTTGTCAGATGGAGGCAGATGACAATGAGTGCTCTGGAGAAAAATAAAGCAGAGTCGAGGGGTCAGGAGAGCCTGGGGTGGGGGAGGCGTTGCCAGGTTTGAGCAGGTGGTCAGGGCAGAGACCTGAAGGCATTGCTGTGTGTCTGGGCAGAGAGACAGCCAGTGCAAAGGCCCTGCAGCAGGAGCAGGCTTGGCATGTTCAGGGAGCAGCAGGAGGCCATTGTGGCTGCAGTGATGGATCAAGGTGAGAATTATAGGAGATGAGATGAGGTGAGAGAGCCACGAAGAGCCCATTGGGCAGTCTTGTGGGCCATTTTAAGGACAGCAGCTATTGGAGAATTTTGAGCGGAGGAGCCTGGTCTGGTTAACGTCTTGGGAAGGCTCACATGGCTTTTGTGTGGGGATTGGACAGCAGGGGCAAAGGCAGAAGCAGAGAGACTGGTCAGGAGCCTGTTCCGTTAATCCAGGGGAGACACGGTGGGGACTGGGGCTAGGGTGATGTCTGGGGCCAGGGTGACATGTGGTCAGAGTCTGGTTATGTTTTGAAGGTGGACGTAGAGACCTGGATGATTCTTTCCACTACTCACTCATCCTGGAAGGAGGCTAACACTGTGATTTCCTCTTTGCAGGCCGGCTCATCGCTTATTCCAAGGGTTTCTCTCAGGGAGCCCCCTGCCGCTGGGCACCATGACGGTGAGGGGGGCCGCAGTGGCCCCGGATCCGGCGTCGCCCACGACTGCGGCAGCCTCACCCAGCGTCTCTGCGATTCCCGAGGGCAGCCCCACAGCCATGGAGCAGCCGGTGTTCCTGATGACAACTGCCGCTCAGGCCATTTCTGGCTTCTTTGTTTGGACGGCCCTGCTCATCACCTGCCACCAGGTACCCTGGCCAGTCAGGAGCCCCCAGGCCAGAGGGCCCCTGCTGGTCCTCTAGAAAGATCCTGAGAGGTTTCTAGGCCAACAGAGTATTAGTTAGGCTAGGCCAGGCTATGCTGCAGTAATAAATAAACCCCGAAATCTCAGGGGCTTCGTCTGGTAGAAGTTGACGTCTTGCTGACGTCCCAGCCCGGTGCAGGGCAGGTTCCATTTTGTGGCTCCAGCATCTTGCAGCTTCAAGGCATCATCCATCTGACAACTGGGAGAAGGGACAAGTGGGGAAGGCACCCTGGACCTTTCACCATCTCAGTCCAGAAATGACACTTGTCACTTCTCAGCTTCCATGGGCCAGAGCTGGTCACGCGTCCAGCCTGAGCTGCAGGGGGGCCTGGGAACTGTTCAGGAACATGTGGATGCCAGTGACCCCTTTGCAGATGAGAAAATTGAGACCTAGAGGGGGAGGGCGAAGGGGGAACCAGCCTGGTCACGTACAGGTTGGTGGCAGGGCTGGGAGAGAAGTCAAGTCTCCTCTCCCCTGTCCTCGCCATCCCAAAAGAGGCTGGTGTGGGCTGAGACAGGCCTTGGCTGCCCGAGGAAGGAGAGGTTTGCAGGTTGCCCAGCGAAGAGAGGAGGCTGAGCCCGTTCAGGTCTGCTGTCAGCTCCTCGCCCGCTGCCCTGGGTTCCCCATCCCTTCCAGAACCCAATTGCTTCCAAGGCAGTTGGCTCGTAGCAGATGGGGAATATTTTGCTCTCTTCCTCCCGAGCCCAGGGCTCGGCTGGGCCAAGTGTGAAGTCATGAGAGCTGGGACGGGAGACTTGGGCTGCTGGGCCTGAGGACTGTGGCTGGAGCTGTTCTTGGCATCCGTGTGTAGCTTTTATTTTTTCCCCCGCTTTCTAAAAACTGCACTCGATTCTCCCAGCTTCCCAGTGAGGCAGGCTGCGCTGCCTCTGTTTAACAGATGGGAAAATGAGACACAGGATGAGGGCAGCACTGCAGCCGCTCAGCCAGGAAGCACTTCCACCCTTTATAGGAGTGAGGGTCCCGTCTGTCCCTCCTTCCATGCCAGAAGTTAGTTAAGGGAGGGGGCTGGGCGGGCGCCCGCCTGGACGCCTGTGTTTAACTCAGCTCCCCTGGGACCAGGTGTTTAGGAAGGTGGGGATGGGGGACACGCAATGATTGAAGGCCTCCTCTGTGCCACATGCCCGGGGTTCCGAAACCTGGCTGTGCATGCAGGTCCCCGGGGAGCTTGTTGCAACTGTGGCTTCCCCACCTCATCCTTGACTCTCATGTGGACAGTCTTGGGTGTGGTCTCATGGTTCCTGTGTCTGTGAGGCTGGCCTCGGCGCCACTGCACGCACCCTGCGAGCTTTAGGCACCCTTTGGTGTGGACGGGAGTTTCATCATCACATTTTACAGAGGAGGACACTGAGGCTCAGGGTGCAGTAACTTGGTCACAGAACTACTAAGTGGCAGAGGTAGACAGCAAAGCTCATTCCTGTCCCCTCGGCCGGGCTCCTCCTCTCGTGCTCTGTGGCTGACGCAGCCCCTCTGCCCCCAGATCTACATGCATCTCCGCTGCTACAGCTGCCCCAACGAGCAGCGCTACATCGTCCGCATCCTCTTCATCGTGCCCATCTATGCCTTCGACTCCTGGCTCAGCCTCCTCTTCTTCACCAACGACCAGTACTACGTGTACTTTGGCACCGTGCGTGACTGCTACGAGGGTGAGGACACGTGCAGGGCGCGGGGGGCCGGGGGGCCGCACACCCCCTCCTGCCTGGCGTCCGGGAGCTAGAAGCCCCTCTCCCCAGAGCCTCCTTGAGGGGCTCCCCTCACTTGTTTACCCACTTCACGGTCTCCATCCAGGCCCAAATCGACAGGTGGCAGCACACCTGGAGCCCGGGTCTCACCTGCAGGTGCCCGTTGTGATGTGGCTCCCAAACACCTTTACAGATAAGATACCTGGAAGCAGGGCCACTCTCCCTGGGCCTCATTCCTCAGTTCTGGCATCTCTGATGGGGGGTGGGGCCAGCAAATCAGTGGTCCATTTGTAGATAGAAACCCCAGGTACACGGGGGTCAGGGGTTTATCCAGGCGTCTGTGGTAACGCAACGGCAGGGCTGGGCCTCCCTCCCCAGGTGTCTTCATTCTGAGGGCTTTGTCCCAGGAGCAGCTGTACTGTGCCACCCAAGAAGGTGACTGGCTGCCTTTCAGGGGCCTCCGTTCTCATGTGTGGTGTAGAGGCATCACCTGTTCCGGTACGGAGCTCCAGGCACAGGCCAGGCCCTCTGCTGGGTGCTGGCTGCAGAGGAAAGCCAGCCCTCACCCTGCCTGCCCTCCCGGAGTCTGTACCACCTGAGTAATTGCCACAAGGAGACAGGAAAGCTCTCTCACGGGGCCCAGCGGCCCTGGCCTGGAAAGGAGCTGGGGAGCTGTGCTGGAGACTAGCCTCTGCCAGAGGAGAGGCCAGCGGCTAGAGAGGGGGGTGCCCTGAGAGGCAAGGATGGGGGACGGACACAGCCTTGTAGGCCAAACAGAGAAATTGAGATTTTCTTTTTTACTGTTGATGCATAAAAATATAACATGACTGGAAACAACAGGTTAGAAAAATCTCCATGTGGAGGGTGGGTGAAGGAGGGAGAGGGCACAGGCCCCAAGACAGGTCACAGGTCAGGATGCCCAGGCCTGCACTCGAACAGGCCAGCAAGGATGAGGAGGAGGGGTCCTTGGATTCCAGATCCCCATTGTGACGCCCACCCTCTCATGGTTGTGCATTTTCCAGTTTCCTCCCCGTACCTTCACTGCCGGTTTTGGGTAGTGACCACATATGGTTTTTCTTATACGGAGGCCGGGCAGCTCTGACCACGCCCGGTTGTTTGTTTTCCTGACCCGGGAGGGCTTTGCCCCTGGCCCTGGGCTCCATGGATATTGGGGTGCAGCATGCTTGACCCCTAAGAAGCCAGAGTCTCTCTTCCTGTCCTACTTTGAACCCGTGTATCCTTGAGGGCTCCTAGGGCACAGGAAATGCCTTTGGACTTGGCAAGGAAGTGCAGGCGCCTAACGGGAGCACACGGCCCCGCCCGCCCCTCCAGCCACCTCGCCCTCGCGGCAGCCCAGCCGCTCCTTTCCGGTCCTTTCCGAATTTCTCCGGTGCCTGCAGAGCTCTTCCTTGGCCAGCTCCTCCTCCTTCATCTTGACTCCAGGTCTCCTCAGAAAGGCTCTCCCTGTTGCCCCCACTCCCAGCACCCTGTCCGCACCTTGGTGGCCTTACTGCGGTTTGCAGTTCAGTGCACGCAGCGTGGGCCTGGTTTGCTCTGTCTCCCTGAATAGACTGTCAGCTCTGCGAGAGCAGGAGCGGGTGGAGGGCTGGGCCGACGGAGCCAGGCACCTGAGAGGTGCTCCCTCGCTCCGTATTTTTTGAATGAATAAGGGACTTTATCAAACACCTGCTACATGCCTTGTGTTCGCCCACGTGGGGCCTCATTGAATTCCTGGGCTGGTGTCCCACCCGGCCCTGCCAGCTGAGAATACTGAGGCGTGGGGGGACCTGCTCAGGGTGTGACTGGGGCTCTAGTGCCTCATGTTCCTGGAAGCAGCAGAGTCCCCAGGGAAACCTCTGGGTACCTGGGGAGCCATAAAGGCTGGGGTTGGGAAGGTGGGGCTGAGAATCCTTTATCTATCCAGCTGCCAGCCTCGCATGGGTGCCCAGGAGCTGCATCTGCCCACTGGTTCCTTCAGCGGCAAAAAGCTGTTCCCTGCCAAGGGGGGCCCCTCCTCTGTGCTCGGGGGGCCAGTGTAGGCCCCCTTCTCTGCCAGGCCCTGAAGACTGGGGCACCTGGCAGAAGGGGCGGGGCTCAGCCAGGGAGCCTGGGCACGAACCTCACTCTGTGCCGTGGAGACGGCAGCAGATGGTTGGCGGGCTCCCCCCACTCCAGAAGCCTCTTTGTTCAGGCCCTGCCTGTCCCAACCTTGCTCGCTCCCTGTGTAAAGGTCGTCGCAACAAGTCTGCTGCCCTGCCAAGCACATCTCCTAGCAACGCTATTCCCCTCTGCCTCTCAGAGGGAGTTTACAAACAGCCGAGCAGCTGCTGTGAAGTTCAGGCTGCCCCCGAGTTCTCCAGAGTTCTCCAGCCATGGTGTCTGACTTGTGGGCGTGGCCCTCGCCTTGCCCTTTCCCGCACCTCTGCACTGTGTCTTGGACCCTCTGCCATTGTTCTTTTATCTGCAAATGCTACAGCTGCCCACAAGCCCTGCCACTGCGGAGTTGGTGATGGGGTGTATCCCTTAAAATTAAACAAGAGCCCCCGCATTCATCACCCCTCCCCCCTTCCTCCTCAGTGTTGCAAGACCCTGGAAGGGGGCAGGAGTAGACTGGGCTGGAGAACTCTTATTTCAGAGCTAGCCAGCCCAGACCAAAGCCAGCTCAGAGCCGGGCTCTCCACTGGGCATTGTGCAGACATTTGCTTTTCTTTTTAACAAAATTAACCAAAATTTTACTTTTATTGAAGTACAGATCTTCCTCGACTTACGATGGAGTTACATGCTGATAAACCCATTGTAAGGTGAAAATATCATAAGTCAAAAATGCGTTTAATACACCTAACCTATTGAACGTCACTCTTAGCGTAGCCTACCTTACACGGGCACAGAACACTTACATTAGCCTACAGTTGGGCAAAAGCTTCTAAGACAAAGCCTATTTTATAGTAAAGTGTTGAATATCTCTTACATGTAATGTATTGAACACTGTACTGAAAGTGAACAACAGAATGGTTGTGGCAACAGAATGGTTGTAAGTGTATTGGTTGTTCACCCTCGTGATCACGGGGCCTACTGGGAGCTGCGCTCGCTGCCGCTGCCCAGCATCACAGGAGAGTATAGTACTGCATACTGCTAGCCTGGGAAAGGATCAAAACTCGACATTTGGAGTACGGCTTCTACTGAATGCATATCGCTTTTGCACCATTGTAAAGTCAAAAGATCTTACGAACCATTGTAAGTCAGAGACCATCCATAATAGGTGTGGATGGTTGAAACACAAAACTGCCCTGACTCCTCCTCACTCCCAAGGTCACTGCACTTTCAATGCTTTAAACTGTTTTTTCCTAGAATAACCTAAAAATTTGCTTTTATACTGTTGTTTCTTGATTTTCAGGTTTAGGTAGTGTTCCATGGTGACCTCCTACTGTACAAGGCCTTGATTTAGGTATCCCACCCCCAAACCCCCCCACGGAGTTTTCTTTCCTTTGTCTTTTCAATGTGACTATATCACAATGTTTTCTAAGTCTGCATTCAGTGTTTGCATTATTATGTGTCTGTAAATATCGCTCGAAGCTGAGCCTTAGTGTCCTAAGACTACGTTTCCTTGTACAACTTTTTGTTTTTCCTCTGGTTACTACTTGCCTTGCCTTTTGGTTTGCTCTGTTTTCTATGTGTCTATCATTAATTTATTCTCAAATGCTTCAACTGAATAAAAAAGAGAAACCCTCCTCTCAGTGCAGTCAGACACATCTGTTAATAATCCATTAGCTCTGGGTTTCCCTGGGTGGCATTTTCCCCGGAGCCCTGCCCTCCTTGCTCTGCTCTGGACTGGTTGCTTTCAGGCCTCGTACTGCTCAGCTGTGTGCCGGGTCTTGCCTTCACATCATCCCGGGAATCCTGTTCGCCTCTCCTGTGCTGAATCGCCTGTTCCCTGGGTGCCAGTTTTTTCATGTTCGTGTTTTGCTCTCTCATTTTGGTTAGAGCACATCTTCCAGGAGGTTTCTGAGAAAAAGGGTGCATGGGAGTTGTGTTTTTTGAAATCTGAAAATTGTCTGCAGTTATCTTTGTTATATTGTTGTATTTGTTTGGTGTTCAATGGGAATGCACTTCTAAGTTGGAAATCATTCTCCCTCTGAATTATGAAGGCATGTTTTTCACTGTGTTTTAGCTTCCAGCGTCATTTTTGGAAAGTCTGCCAGATTCAATCCTTAATGCCAGGATGTGACCTGCTTTTTTTTTTCTTGCTTCTAGAAGATCTTGCCTTTATCCCCAGTGTTCTGAAATCTCACAAGAGGTGGGATAGTCATTGTGCGGGGGGGCCTAGTGGGCCTCCCCATTGGTTGATGGGCCACGGGGCATTTCCTCTGCCATTTTAATGCGGGGACGGGGGGGCGGGGAAGGCCCCAAATGAAGACTTTTTGATTCTGGGCCTGTTTCCACAGAGAATAATTTTCTCATCTCCAGCCTGGGAGATAAAAGCTGAGCGGGCTGAGTTACGGCTGCAGATGAGGGAAGGGACCTGGACATCTCGCCCTTCGTATTCAGACTTCATCTCTGCTTTCCACAAGTCTCCTCATTGCTGCCCTCAGCTGGGCCAAGTTCTCTGAGGGCAGAGCTGTCTCAACCCATCTTGAAAGTAAAAACCCAATAGCTGCACATGGAGACTTTTCTGTTTGCATCCTCACCCACAGCCATCAGAACTGCCTGGTAGGTCCAGTTGTAAGGGTTTCTGGGGTTCTCGCCAGCTCCGTCCCCTCTCCGGGTCAGTGACCATGCTGCATCTTCCAGAGCTTTTGTCAACATCTCTTGTCAGCTGCCTCTGATGCCATCTCCTTGTCCTTGAAGGTTTGTACTTTTCCGCCCATTTTCGTGGCATTTCAGGAGGGAGGGGAGGGAGAGAGTAGAGATAAACCCTGTAAATTGGTGGTGGTATTTTGGTATCATTTTCCAAGGAGAGGGCTGAGTCTCAGAGAAGTAAGTGGCTTGCCCACGGTCCCACTGCTGGTGTATCTACCCTCTGTAAGGCCGTAATTCACACAGTACTGGGACGTGCCACCAGGGGTACAGAGGGGAGGTGGAAACCAGCCCCCTTACGTGCATTTAGTATTTGATTGTGGTCGGGGTGGGAGGGAGACCCTGAAGATGGCTCTGAGACAGCCCTGGGGAGCTCTGTGGTCAGAGGGGTACAGGGGGCCCAGACTTCAGAGGAGGTGCAGCTTCGACCATTGCTTTATGCAGGCACTGTTTTGTTAATAATGTTTATGTGGTACTTCACAGTTTTGCTACATATTTTTCATCACTGTTAGCTCATCTCATCTCCCAGTTATCTGGTGGAGTATATATTATCATCCTCATTTTACAAATGTGAAGGAAAAAAACTTGAGCAGGCTAAGAAACTTACCCAAGATTACCCAGAGAGTAATTGCCAGAGGCCAGACTCAGCCCTAGGTCTGAGTCCTGGGAATTGCTCTGTGCCAGGCTTGGTAAAAGAGTACAGGACAAATTCTCCCCTGGAAAAGTATAAACTCTTGTTAGGGGAAGAGATTTACACGCATGGAAAGGAACAATCAAAGAATGATGCTTTATACACCCAGTTTCAGATTTTGGACAAACTTAACTTCCTGGAATCTGACCCAAAGTGAAACATCTTCCTAGGTAGAGAGAGTACAGCCAAAATGAACCCAGCTGAGGGCCACAGACACAGGGCCACCAATGACCCAAAGGCCGGTGTGCTACTCAAAGAACTCACCGGCTAAGTGTGGCCTTGATGGCCACAGCTCTGACAGAGCCAGGAATTACAAGAGTTGGATTGATCAGAATAAAGAAAGATTCAGAAGAAACCAATAGAAGAGAGAGATCAGAAACAGCATTCCGAGTGACAAGAAGTGGCAACAAACAGGCTCAGCAGAGGGTGGAAAATCCCCAAGAGGAGGGAACTGCCTTTGGAGCAGCGAGGGGTCTGGGGTCCTTGCAGAGGAGCGGGTCTCTGCCCGCCTTGGTTGCAGCACATTGTATCCACTATTTTCTGTGATGATCACTGTTCACTGTAAAAGGGGGAAGGAATGTTCTGAGGCCCTTATTTACTGAGCAGAGAAGATTTCTGTCCAAAATGGTGAAAATTAAGTTTTCCAGGATCATTCACAAGTTATGTGGAATATGGAGTGCCCCAAGTCTTTCCAGATACCCGAAGTGTTTGTGTGGAAAGAAGGCTAGGCCGTGGGGCCAGGTAGAGGTGCTGAAGGTGTGCAGACAAGGTGAGCTTGGAATGGTCATTGTGTGCCCAGGGGTCATTGAGGTTCTGCACACAGCACTTGGCACACCTACTGTCCAGTGAGTCCTTATTGGACGAACAGACAGGCATGCCTGCCTCGCCTGTAGCGGGGAGCCCGTGAGGACTCCTGAAGCAGGGAGTTCTGGCGGAGACGCCGGAGTAGGGGGCCCTCGGGCCTGTGCTGGAGGTTGGGTGGAGAGCAGTCTCTTGTACTGCAGCTTCCTGCCCAGGCCACTCCGGGTTAGAGAAGCTGCCAGTGAGAAAAGAAAGCCTCGAGTCTCAGGGTCGGAAGGGACTCTAAAGTCACAGCTGCTCGGAACCTCTCTATAATGTCTCTAAGAGGCTGCCAGCCTCTGATTGCTTCCACTGGCAGAGAGCTCACTACTGTCCATCTCTGAAGACTGCCTGTTAGAAATTGTTTCTTAGATGAAACTGAAGTCCTAGGATCTTCCCCGGGACGAGTGGGTCCTGTCTGACTCTCTGGATGAGGTGGCTGTCACTTATATGAAGAGAGTGACCCCTAATGTCTTCTGTCCAGGCCTCGAGGCTGCAGTATGATCCTTAGTTCATCTCCATCCTGGTCCTTCTCTCCTGATTGTGTGCATTTGTCTCTAGTTCATTTAAGATTTGGTATCTAGAATGGAGCAGAAAGTTCCAGGTACCTAATTGTCCAGGGCGGGGGGGAGAGAGAACCATCCCTTCCCTCATGCTGGATGCCTCCCTGTAGACTGGGGGGACTGGTCTTGGGTCCCTTGGTCACTTACATGTCCCTAGGGCCTCGCAAAGAGCCTGGCACACAGGCTGTAGTGAATATTTAGGGTCATAATGTCATTTTGTGTCTCTGAGGCCTCGCCAGGGGACCAGAACTGGATCTATGGTCAGAAGGTGGTCAGGCAACGAGGCTGCTGGCTGAGAAGCCCACTCCTGATCTCCATCCGAGCGTTTTTGTTCTTCCGTGTCACAACGTGTTGTTGTGTTTGTTCCTGGGGTGTGTGTTGAGTTGTCCGTTTTAAACACCATTGCTGGGGGGTTGGGTGGTGGTTTGCGAGGATCTGTAATTTCCTAGGAGGGAACTGATTTGTCCAGATGGTCAGTGGGTCCTGCTGTGGGCTGGTTGAGTCATCCTGAGGAGATTCTGTCTTGTCTCCCTTCTCTGAAAATGCGTTATTGACTCACTAATGAATCTTGAAGGGAAACCATCAGCAAATTGGCATTTTAGACTGCCTGGCCCCAGAGTTCCGTTAAAAGGTCAAGAATCTTGAACTGAGAGAGGTGGATGAAATTTGAGGATTCTGACCAGTTGAATGCAGAACTGGATGTGGATAAACAGCTGGACCACATCATTCAAGAAGATGCTGACGTATGTTGCAACACAAGAAAGGATGTGAGCTCAGGCACCAAGCTCTTCCCAGGAGTGGGTTACACGACTGCCTAGCTTGGGAGGACAGTTCTGGAAGGAGGAGGCTGATGAACCTCAGGCCCCTGTGGCTTTTCTGGGGGGTTTTGTCTTTGGCGACCGAAAGTGTGATCACCTTGGTGATCGTGGGACTGAGTGTAGGCTGTACCTGCCTGCTCCACCTCTCTGAGCCTTACCGGGAGTTATGGCCCACGTCTGTCCATTCATTCCTCCTGTGTTGACTGGGTGTATGTTAGTGCCAGGCCCTCTGGTAGCTGTTGGAGATGGCCTCAGTTCCTACCTGCAAGGAGTTTACAGTCTTGAAAATTCAATAGGTAACACACTGTGGACTGCTCACTCTGAGCTCAGCCTTATCTAAGGCGTCACACCCCATCCTCACAGCAGCCCCCCAAAGAAGCAGCTGTTGCTATCCCCACTTACATAGGAGAAACCGAGGCACAGAGCGCTTAAGAAGCTTGCCTGAGGCCACACAGCTCCTAAGTGGTGGAGCCACAATCCACACCCCGGCCATCTGGCTTCGGGGTCCATAGCTTTCCTGCTACTTTATGCTGCCCTTTGTACTGGAAGGATCAGACGAATCAGCAGAGGGATCGTGGTGTGTGAAGTGAGCATGGTGATAGGATAGAAGAGGCCACCAAGGAGGAGGTGGCATCTCAGCTGCATCTGCCTCTGGGAGTTAGCAGAGGGACCAGAATGTCCTACTGTGGGGAGACATGAGAGGTCATGGCACGTCCTGGGAACTCCAGGAGTGGTTTTAGATACATTCCACTTCCTGTGGCTGCGTAAATAACTACCGCAGAAGAGACGGGTAAAGCAGCCATTTATCTTGTCCACAGATAGTGCAGGTCAGGAGTTTGGACAGGGCATGGTAGGGACAGTGTGTCCCTGCTCTGTGATGTCTGGGTCTCAGCCGGGGAACCCGAAGGCGGGGGGAGGAGTCATTTGAAGTCTTGTTCACTGAGATGTCTGACTGTTGATGCTGGTGTCAGCTGGGGGCTCAGTTCCTCCCACATGAGCCTCTCCATGTGGACGCTCAACGTGCGCTGCTTGGGCTTCCTCGCAGTGTGGTGGCTGGGTCCAAGGGCAGGCATCTCGAGAGAAAGAGCCAGAGGAACGAGGCGTTTTCCAACCCCAACATCAGATGTCATGAAGCATCACTTCTGCTGTAGTCACCCTGGTCCACCCAGATGCAAAGTGAGGGAGCGAGACCCCATCTCTCAGTGGAGGAGTGTCTGCATCACAGGATGTAGCCATCTTTGGAAAATACCATTGACCACAATATAGCTAGACCCAGCTCGGAATGGACTCATTTATTCTACTTAGCCTGTGTGGTTTTGGACAAAGGTTATTAAGCAGGCTGACGTCAGATTTGGCTTGATGCCCCCCTACCCCCAGATGCCCCAAAGTTCTTGTCAGTGAAGAGTAATCTGGGGTTCATCGGAGATTCCTGTGGTCACAGAACATCCTGAGCTGCCTCTGTGCCAGGCAGGCAGCACACGGGTTCCTCAGCCCTGTGAAGGGACGCAGGCCCTTGAAGAAGGCAGGCAGGTAAACAGTAATGTCTGTGACAGCCAACACTCAGAGTGCCACCAGGCACCGGCCACTCTTCTTTGCATACTCACTTGAACTGCACAACCACCTGTCAAGATAGTTGCTTCTGTTATCCACATTTAACAGAGGAGGAAACTGAGGCACAGAGAGGCTCACGGCTAACCGGTGCCAGACCCACGTTGCAAACCCTCTGTGTCTGTAGAGGGACCATCACAGCACCATGTGGTAGGTGCTGTGGGTCCTGTTCATGCAGGGTGCTGCTACCTGCAGCCCCCAACCCCAGCCGGAGACCTGAGTCCTTAATAGGTTAGAGCGACTGTGAGTGGCTTAGAGCACCCCAAATACATTCCTTTCCAAATTGCCGAAGGCCAGCTTTTGCCTATAACCATATCGCCAGGATTTTATGTGCTCCTGCTCAAAGCAGTCACATGTTTGTGGTATGTGCCTGCTATGTGCCGAGCACTGAGGCCGCGGTCTTGTGAGACCAGTCGGTGATCACACTACAGGGCGGGACGTACCGCACAGCATCAGTGTGGGTGAGAATGCACTGGCCTCCGTGGTGGCGCCAGAGACTTCTCAGGGTGGGTGGTGTCTGGTGCTTTGGTGGGTACCAGGAATGTGGAGGGAAGAGTTCCCCAGGCGGTGGGGTCAGCCAGTGCAAAAGCATGGAGGGAGTAACCTGCCGGGAAGGAGGTACGAGGGGTGGGCAGGGACCAAGTTTCCTATGGAAAGACCTGGAATGCCAAGCCGAGGGGCTGTGCTGGGGAGCCTCGATGCCGCAGGGGGATGGCAGGATCAGATGAGAAGGAGCCCTCTGGCTGCAGGGCCACTGGTGCCTCCTTGACACTCCTATCCCCTGACACCGTGCTGACCCTCCCTTTGGCCTCACTCCTTCTCTGGATGCCTCTCTGGTTCCCACGCTCTTGGCCCCTGCTCTTCGTCCTGCACCCTCTCCTTTGTGGTGTCCCCTGCTGCGCTCTCTTACTCCTCCCCACACTCTCTCTCCTTCCTCACTCCAGGCACATCCGTAAGCCTCTAGCACCTGCAGGCTTCATTTTGCTGACCCAGCAGAAATCCTCTGACCAGGAGACTGATTACAACATATTGCTGTATTTATAGCATTTACAACATACTTCTACTATGCCACCGGTCACTGTTGGAAATTGTGTGTCTTTGTGGTGATGTCAAGCTGTGTCCTGATTCACAGTGAGCTGGCCCAGCTTCCCAAGACATTTGTGCTACATTTTCTGTCCCTCTCACGTTTTGTTACGATTTACAGTGCTGTGTGCATGCCGAGATGCCACGACAGGTTGTCGAATGGGTGAAGGTTCTGCTCTCTCATTCTCGCTTAGAATTTCTCCTGAGATCCCTCTGGAGAATGTTTTATTGTTGTTTTGTTGTAAAACTGTGATCCATAACACACAAACAGAAAAGGGCTTAAAACTAGTAAAGAATTTATAAAGCCATTGCTGCTGAACCCCAGAAGGTGCACACTGCCAGCTCCGCCAGCGTGCCCGTCCTGACCCGCCCCCCCATAATCACTTGGCTGTCCTTTACAGTGTGACCAGCTGGGTTATGCACACATCCCTCGTACGGACAATCCCCTACGACGTGATCTAGCTTTGCCTGATTTTGATTACAGACGGAATATCCCCTCTGTGCATTCTTACGTTCCTGAGGTGCCCCCATTGCTGCCTGTGACTGTGGTTCTTTCACTTTCTTTGTGGTTTAGAATTCCGCCGTCTGTTTACCCATCCTGTTGATTTGGGTGGTTTTCTCTGGACACTCTTTTTACAGCCTTGGTCATCTATAATTTCCTGAGCCTATGCTATGAATACCTCGGGGGAGAAAGTTCCATCATGTCAGAGATCAGAGGGAAGCCCATCGAGTGAGTATGAAGTCTCCCTGGAGGCCCCCGTACCACCCTGTTTCCTGGGGCTGACGTTCTTTTAGCTGTCCTGGCATCACCTGGACACACAGACTGTTTCTGCCCGTGACCTTGACCTGCCGTGCCTCTCCTGCGCTTCCTGCGTGAGGCTGTTCCTGGGGACTCTTGGGAGGGCCTCCCTGGCGCTTTCTTCTGCTCCCTTCCTGTCCCTTCCCGCTCACCTGTTTCTCCCTCTGGCGGTTTTCACGTTCAGTGCTTTTCAGGCTGGTTTGTTATCCCTAGGCCAGTGCAGCCCTGCTCCCTCACACCCTACTGCAGTTGCACGTGATCTCCTGTGTCTCTCCATGTGCTTGGCCTCGGGCTCATAGGCTGCCCAGGGTCTCTGCCACCTCCACCCCACCCTGCTGTACCCCGGCTTGCCTGCATGTAAGGGAGGGCAGCCTTCCCCAACCTCACCTTTCTTGAGTCCTGGCTCTGCTCACCAACCCCATCTCCGCTTGTCTCCTCCAGGTCCAGCTGTATGTATGGCACTTGCTGCCTCTGGGGAAAGACTTACTCCATTGGATTCCTACGGTTCTGCAAGCAGGTGTGTGCCCCCAGCAGCTGCCCCGGTCAAGAGTTGCAGGCCAAGGCCCAGGAACCTGGGACAGTGCCCTGGAGCAGCAGCTGCAGGGGCTGCACTGCCCTAGTTGACAGAGTGCCAAAGGCGGGTGTAGGGCAGGGGTGACCCTGCTGGAGGCTGCCCTGGGCCCCACCTGTGGAGTTCTCCTTTCCTGAGAGGCACCCCAAACCCCAGCAGCCACTCCCCAAGCTGTTGGGATGCACATGTGTTACGGTGTGCTCAGAGGGGCAGCGACAGGCGTCCGTGGAGTGTCTGATGCAGCCCTGGGCAGGAACTGGTCCCAGACTCTTGCTCACTTTGACCACATCTTGGTGTATGTGAGAATCAGAGGAAGTGCATGGGGATTGTAGAACCCCAGTTTGAAAACTTCTCATCAGCTGTGGCTAGAGGCCAGAAGGGTTTCTGCATTACAGACACATGAGCAAACAGCCCTGTGTAGTCTCGGGTCTCGTCCCCCTTTCCCCAGTTGGCAGTCGAGCAGCTTCCGGTTTCCTTGGCTGCCCTCCCTGTGGTCCAGAGTGTCCTGGGTGGAGGCAGGGTGGTGGTGTGGTTAAATGCATGGGCCTGGTGCCTGACCATCTGAGTTTGATTTCCAGCTTCTCCTCTGACTATGTGAGCTTGGCTAAGTTACGTAACGTCTCTGAGTCTGAGTTTCCTCTTCTGTAAAATGGGCGTAATGATGCTTGTCTCAAGGGATGGTTTAAGGAACAGATGAGGTAATGGATGTAAAGCATTTAACACAGCTGGGCCTGGAGCCCACCGTTTCTTGAGGGAGGAAGAGTTGTGCCACACCCAGCCTGCATGACCTCGCCTTAGTCTCCTCTCGGGCTCCACAAAGCCTCTGTCAGCCTCTCCAGCATCGCCAAGATAGTCACGAGGGGAAGTGAAACCCATAGGCAATCATCACGGCCCGCTGGAGGGCGGCCTTTCTGTTCCCTTCTATGCAGGGCCACTGCCCACGGTGCAGGCACACCCACAAAGCACCTGCCTGGGCAGACCAGGTCTCCAGTTCTGCTTCCAGATCTTCCTTCCCTTGGGTCTTCCTAAATTCAGAATCTCCCCACTGGGCCTGCAGGAAGAGAGTTAAAACTGTCCTGGTTCAGGGTGGCTGGGGCCTTTCAGAGCCATTGTTTACCAGCTCCGCGCCCAGGGCCCAGCTGTGACTCACGGCCTCCTTTGATGATTATATGTGTACAAAGTTTGGATCCCACGATCACTGGCTTGTGTGCTTGCCTTGTTATAAATGGTTCCCCAGCTCTGTGGGCTCGGGTGTTCTGCTGTTGTTCCTGGCGGTGGCAGGAGAAGCAGTGAAAGGAAGGGGAGCAAAAGAAACCTCTGCAGCCCTTTCCAGGTGAGAGAGAGCCCTGCAGCTTCTCCCGGAGGCACAGACACAGGCCTGAGAAATCCAGGGCCAGTGCCGTGTCTGAACCTCCTGGAGACCTTGTTAGAAGTAGAGCTTCTCAAGTCAGCACCCTGACCCTCGCCTGATGGAGAAGGTCTGGGAAGGTATGTAAAGCTCCACAGGTGGTTCTGAGGTCCAGCCTGGCTTGGGAACCACTGACCGAGTTCAGACCCGATCCAGGGCTATGGTAGGGTGAAGGCTCTGGGGCCTTCCGACTTGGGCTCCCATGCCTCTTCTGCCACTTCAACTCCTCCATGCCTCAGTTGCCTCATCTGTAACGTGGATGACGACAGTACTTACGTCTTGAGGCTGTTCTGAGCACCAAGTGAGCTGGCCCAGGACAGAACCAGCCTGTTGGAGGCTCTTAAGGCTCCCTCAGTGCAAACTGGTCCTCCCTTTTCCCCAAACGGTGCTGGTCCCACTTCCTCTAGGTGGGGTGTGGGGCCAGGGAAGATTTGTGGGGTTTGCCGAGGAGAGCGTCGCACCTCTAGCCCTGTCACATGACCTTCTCCTTGTGGCAGCCCCACAGCTCAGGCTGCTGGGCCACCCTTGTAAACCTCACTCCAGTCCCCAGTCAGGGCAGAAACGTGGGGTTCAGCAGCCTCCTTTCTCTGCTCCAAGGTCCTTGCCGTATTCGGAGCCACACTAGCTTAGCCTTTTAATCCTCCCACCTCCACAAAAGGAGCCTTATGGCTTAGGTTAACTTGATTTCAAGAGAATGGGATTCTAGTGATTCCATGGGCACCGTCGGCATCTCTTGAGTTTACTGGGGCCTCTGAAGGGAGCTATGAAACCCGGGCTAGGAATGCTTTCAGTGGCTGAGCAGGCCAGCAGAGGCCTTGATTGAAAGCACAGAGGTGGGAGACCTCCAAGAAGACATTGGGCTGTCTTGTTCTGCAGTCCCCACACAGCGACCCAGTGACGTGGGGCTGGTCACGTCCATTTACCAGTGAGGCGGCCTCTCAGAGGCTAAGTGACCCCTCATTCGAGCTTCCACAGCTGGTAGTTGGGGAGGCCAGAATTCAAACTCAAATGTCGGGACTCTAGGCCCTGTGCTTTGGGCTACTTCCTACTTCATGCTCCTGTAGGTCATCTCCATCCCCAGCAAGACCCCGCAGCTCAGCACAAACCCTGGACGCAGGCCCAGAGCATGGGGCAAGGAGCCAGACTGGGGAGTGGACAGGGAAGATGACAGGAGGCCCTCGCCCACCCCTGCTCCCCGAGTAGCCAGTCCCCCAAGCGGGGCCCTGGCCTTGCCCGTCCCCCCAGCCACCTCCCCGCTGCTGCCCTCACCAGCACTTGCCCTGCACTTGTCCACTCTGCCTCTGGGCCTTGGTGTGAGCTGCTCCCTCTGGCTGGAACGGAAGCCTGTCCCCTTTGTCTCTCTGGCACATTCTGACCCCTTCTCCGAGAAGCCATCTCTGGTGGTATCTTCTGTCTCCTGCTCCTCCATCCCTCCATCGGTCATCCTTCCCTCCTTCTGTCTTCTCACACAGCTGCGTTGCACTGTCCTTGTCTCACATTATCTGCCTTCCCCTCCAGACAGTGGTCCCCTCGGGGACAGGACATTGGCCCTCCTCCTCTGTCCCTGGCATCCAGCACAGGCCCAGCTGGCCAGAGGAGGTGTTTGGTACACGGTTTCTGTGCTCATCCTTGACTCCTGGCCTTCTTCTCCGCAACAGGCCACCCTGCAGTTCTGCGTGGTGAAGCCGCTCATGGCTGTCAGCACCGTGGTCCTCCAGGCCTTCGGCAAGTACCGGGATGGTGACTTTGAGTAAGCAGCAGGTCCCCCTGAGGGGCTTGTGAGGGACTGTCGGGGCAGGGGTGGGGGGCCCTGCCCAGAGGCTGATGCCCTGCCTTAGGGAAGGGAGGGGCTGCAGACAGGCTGCAAACCCTGACCTTACTCGGAGTGGAGGCCGAACGTGGCCCTGGCCTTCCTCCTGCCTCTGCACCCCTGAGTTGCAAGGCCTGAGCCTGGCAGTGGCCGTCTTCACACTTGGTCCGGCATTCAGCACAGGAGTGAGCCCTCAGCTTTCATCATCTTCATGTACAGGCTGCAGGGTGGTGCCCTGGGGATGGGCCAGGGAGAGACAGTGACCACTCCCAAGGCAGGGAGCAAGAGAGTCAAGAGCCCTGAGAGGCCCGTCTTGAGTCCCTGGGTAGAAAGCCTCTCCTGTGTAAATTGTCCACACACATTTCATTTTGGGAGTTAATAAAAGTGACCAGGTGTCCAGGCCGTGTGCTTGCAGATGCTTCCCCTGCACTCCCTGTGCTCCACATGATGGCCCTGCCAGGGCAGGTGAGCAAACTGAGGCTCATGGGAGATGGAACTTGGCTCAAGTGAAAAGACCAAAGCCGAGCTTCGTGTTGCTCTGACACCTGTTGTCTGAGCATCAGGCTGAGCCCCCAACCCCAGGCCATACTGGCCTCCCCGCCTGTGTCCTCCACCAGAAGCGTGGGCACCAGGGCTGCAGGCAGGCGGCTCAGACACATCTGTGAGTGAAGCAAAGGCAGGAGGGCTGGCCTGGACTGTGGCGCACACCCTTGCACCCTCGGAGATGTGTGGACCCCTTTGATCACCTCTCTTCAATGAACTGCTGAGAACCCTGGGGGTTGGCATACCGGCAGGGCAGAGGAGGGAAGGAGGCCCCTTGTCCCTCAGAAGGGTCTGTCCAAGCCAGAGAATTCTCCCCCGTCCCCACAGCGTCACCAGCGGCTACCTCTACGTGACCATCATCTACAACATCTCCGTCAGCCTGGCCCTCTACGCCCTCTTCCTCTTCTACTTCGCCACCCGGGAGCTGCTCAGCCCCTACAGCCCCGTCCTCAAGTTCTTCATGGTCAAGTCCGTCATCTTTCTTTCCTTCTGGCAGGGTAAGCCTCCTCTCAGGCCCTGTGAGGGTGGCCTGTGCCGCCCTGTCCCCTGAGCTGTGTCCCCTTCCTCCTGCTCACAGTCCCCTGTGCCCTTGGGACCCAGGCCATGAGGCTGTCCCTGGGTGATCCTGGCCTGGAGCTCAGAGGGGCCTCCGTCCGCTGGGCACTTGGTGGGTGTGAAGTCTGGGCCCTCAGGAGCCTTTCACAGGAGCCACGGGGGAGCTTTGGTGGGGCCACTTCATGGGTGGGCGATCCAGGGGACCCTGTATGATTGGTGACGTCTCGGTGTTGGTGGCCAGCAAGGAGCTGGGGGAGCGGGGTTTCTGGAAGCCTCAGCTTTGTGCCAGCGTCCCTGCCTGACAGGAGCAACTGTGGCCCTGCTTCCTTCCTCCCTGGAGGTGTGGCATTGGAGGGGGCTGCATGGAGGAAGGGGGTCCATTCTGGGGCCAGACATGCACGCCTCCCCTTCCAGGCATGCTCCTGGCCATCCTGGAGAAATGCGGGGCCATCCCCAAGATCCACTCGGCCCGCGTGTCGGTGGGCGAGGGCACCGTGGCTGCCGGCTACCAGGACTTCATCATCTGCGTGGAGATGTTCTTCGCGGCTCTGGCGCTGCGGCACGCCTTCACCTACAAGGTCTATGCGGACAAGAGGCTGGACGCACAAGGTATGAGCCAGGGTCGGGGAGACGGCCCCCAGCAGGGGAACGCTCCCAGCCCCGCGTCAGGGCCCCTCCTGCCTCCCAGTGTCCCACAGGTGTTGATGGCTCAGGGAGCCCCAGTCTTACATGTGGCAAAGGGGCCACAGAGGGTGAGGCTCCCCCTTCCCCGTCACAAGGCAGGGGGCGGTCCTGGAAGCTAGGCCCACCTGTTTCTTGTGGCAGGTCTGGGTGTGGAGACCCCACGATGGAATACCACAGGACCCGCACCGGAAGATCAGGACAGAGACCCTAGAATAGATAGGTTCCTACCAGCTCCTGATGTCGAACACCCTTATCCATTTTCTCCTATAGTCCCCTTGTCTCTCAAGTCCTCTTTTTTAGACCTGATTACTTCTAAGAAACAGACTCAGAGGGTAATAGCTTTTAACAGCTTTCTTTTTACACCTGCTTATCTCCGTCTTTGGAGAACAGAGGTGGCAGCCCCAGTTGTACATTAGAATGCCCTGCAGAGTCTTCACAGTCCCGCCGTCCCAGCCCCGCCTCAGAGGCTCTGCGGTAACGGGCCTGGGCTTGCGCCCAGCAGCGTGTGCTTGCAGAGCTCCCCGGGGCCCAGGGGTGCTGCCTCTGGTGCTGCTGGACAGAGAGGGGACGTTCAAAGGGGCAGGAAGAGGAGGCTGGGGAGGCCTGAAATGACTTAACCAGTGGGGTGGCCAAGGGCCTGTGGAGGGGACGCTCCTGGTCTAACACATCTACCCAGCGGTTGGGCTGCTGCCAGCTCCCTTCTCGTGTGGCTGGAGGTGAGAAACTCACTTCCCCAGGCCCCCCAGCAATGCCCACCACAGGCCCTGGGGAGCAGTGTGCTAAGCAGTGTAAAGGCACCAGACTGGCCTGGCGCAGGGCTCCCTGACGCTCCCTTCTTACTTACCATGTTCTTTCACTGGTTGGGAAGAGGGCTTCACATGCCTGTGTGGCTGCTGGAGGCGTGTGGACTGAATTGTACTCCAGGCCTCTCGACTGGCGTGCCCTCGACTTGTTTTCTCCCAACACACTTGCTGCCTGGGGGCTGTAGGCACTTTTTCCATATTTAATTGCACACCTACTCAGTGCCAGGCGCTGTGCTGGCCATGGCTCACCGCTGCCAGCTAGGGTCCCACCTGCTGCCCACCAGGGCCCCATTGGAAGGATCCGGTGAATACCCACCCAGTGTTGAGGATGATGTCTCTTGGACCTGATCCTGACAGAGCCTGTGCCCTTGGGAAGGTCACCCTTGTGCCTGGAGCTTGGGACCATGGCAGAGAACCCTTTATGCACAGTTCAGGTTTAAAATGGCTTAAGGAGGGGCCGGGCCTGTGGCGTAGCGGTTAAGGGTGCGCGCTCCGCTGCTGGTGGCCCGGGTTCGGATCCCAGGTGCGCATCGAGGCACCACTTGTCAGGCCATGCTGTGGCGGCGTCCCATATAAAGTAGAGGAAGATAGGCACAGATGTTAGCCCAGGGCCAGTCTTCCTCAGCAAAAAGAGGAGGATTGGCATGGATGTTAGCTCAGGGCTGATCTTCCTCACAAAAAAATCAAATGGCTTAAGGAAGCATTTCTGCACGTGGTGGCTCTGCAGAGGCTCGCTGTGGATGCCCGGCTGTCCTCCCACCCACTGCCCCCACACACATCCACCGCTAGCAAGAAATAGTGTGGCCAGAAATACAGCTTTAGCAGCCCAGCCAGGGAAAGGCAGGACCCCACCCCCGGGCTGGTCCTGGGCCAGTTGCACACCCACTAACCGCGGTACCCAGCCCTTGTCAGCCCTCAAGTCAGGCTTGGGTGCAAAGCCGGCTCTACTGTGTGATCTGTACAAGTATCCCCACCCCCCGCCCCCTGCTCCTGATTTCCTCGTCTGGGAAGTGTTGTGAGGTTTGTAAAGCACGAGGCACAGGCTTAGCAACTCCAGCCCAGCCTGAAGAGAAGTGGGGGTGGGGGGTCCTGACTTAGATGCAGAGGTTGAACTCCAAGCACCATTCTAGGTGTCAACTGTGTGTTCTCCCCACCCCCCCAAAAAAAGCATGAGCACCACAGGAGGAGTCATCCCCAGGTGGACATGCCCTCCAGGCCCCAAAGGGGCAGCAGGAGCTGCCTGAGTGCTGGGCAGGCCTGGGGGGTGAGCGGGCAGGGTTCTGGTGTGGCGCGCCGGCCTCAGCAGTGGGAAGGTGGCGTTCACTCAGCTGTCTCTTGTCTTCTCTATTTCTCCGGCTTCTCTCCCCTCCCCCCGCCCTGCTTTTGCCCCGGGCAGTGCCAACATATGGCCCTTACGGTAGGTTCTGCTCTTAGTCTGCACGTCTGTCCTGCACGTGAGTCCTGGTCACCGTCACCGGCATGCCTCTCCCTAGGTCCTTCTCTGTGTCCCCATCTCCTCCCCAACAGTCACCCCTGGGTGGCTGAGCCCAGAGCACCTGCCTGCCGGGGACCACCCTCCGTAGAGCTTGCCTGCTTCTGTCCTGGTCTCTCATTGTTCTAGAATATGCCCTGCTCAGTCTGGGGGCACAGTTAATAGGAAATGAGGAGCATTAGTTATGCTCCGTGGCAGAGAACGGGAAGGCGGAAAGCGTGTGAAGACCTGGGTGCAGATGGGCTCCTCCCTTCAGTTTGTGGCCTGGGCCATTTCTCTACGGAGCGCATGGGGACAATTGATCAATCGTTAGAGAGGGAATTAGGAAGCACAGCAGGGCAGACAGCTCCGCCCTCTCAGAGGGGAGTCGGGGAAGACATCTGCTCCACTGTGGGTCCAGGCCCCTGGCAGCATGTCCTGATGCAGTGGGTCCCTGATCCCCTCCCCAGAGTGAAGGGGAGCTCTCCCCCAGGTGAGGGGGGCTGGGCTAGCCCCCTTGGGGCGTTCTGGGCTCATTGCCTGCAGATTGCCAGCCTCACCCCTTCCCACCTGCTGAACTGGGCCCCCAGTGGCTGCTTATGTCTGCTCCCTTTAGGGGTGCTCTCTGCTCTGCACCCTAGCCAAAGGAGCCATTTCTTTGTCCTTTCTCATGTCCAGGACCCTGTTCTCTGTCCCAGGAGGGGGTGATTGGATGGCACAGCCTTGGGGTGGGGGACTGGTCCCAGGATTAGGGGCCTCCCGCTGCCCCAGCCCCCTCACCCCTGCCTCCTGCCTCCTGCCCTGCAGGCCGCTGTGCCCCCATGAAGAGCATCTCTAGCAGCCTCAAGGAGACCATGAACCCGCACGACATCGTGCAGGACGCCATCCACAACTTCTCACCTGCCTACCAGCAGTACACACAGCAGTCCACCCTGGAGCCCGGGCCCACCTGGCGCGGCGGTGCCCACGGCCTTTCGCGCTCCCACAGCCTCAGTGGCACCCGTGACAACGAGAAGACTCTCTTGCTCAGCTCTGATGACGAGTTCTAGGGGCGGCTGCTGGTGGGGAAGGATTGGTGCCTCGGCCCAGGGCAGGGTGTGCCCCCCCTCCAGCCTCAGGTTCAGGCCAGGAGGCAGGCTGGCACAGCTTTGGCATTGCCCTTTAATTTATTGGATCAGAAACACTCACATATCGCTTCCAGAGGAACAGCCAGATGCTGTTTGCCCAGGGGACAGCCCAGGCTCACCCATGAGCCTTCAGGAATATTTATACTTGGCCAAGCCTGCGCTGCCGGGGCGACAGGCAGAGCACACTGGGAGCAGCTCCCACGCCCCTGCCGCTCGTCCTGTGGTGGCGGCATGTCGGGACCAGCCACGCCCAGGCCCAGAGGCTTGTGTTGTGGACCAGCGGCCCCGCAGCCTTCTCAGCCCCCCCGGCTCCAGGTCACTGCCCCTCCCCCATGAGACTCACAGCCCCACCCCCAAACTCCGTGCAATACTCGGATCTGGGCTCTTTCCTGCCTGCTCTCACCCTGTCCACCCTTGTCCGATGCTAGATTAGCCTCACCGCGGGCAGGAGGAGGGAGGAGTGCATGCAGACGCTCTCTGTGGACCCCTCCTGACCCAGGCCCGCCTGGCGTGCTGCAAGGATCAGGGTCAGACACCGGGAGCCACGGGTCCTACCTGGGAAGGGTGCTCAGGTGCCTCTGGGCCCCGCTTCTGTTGACGCGGCCTCTCCAAGCAGGGGATTCTGGGCCCCTGGGTGTCCTCTCTGTGGCCGCACCTGCTGCCACCTCGTGCCCCTTCAGCCTGGGAAGGGCAGCCAGCAGCCCACGCTGCCCTCTCACCTGGGGTCTTTCTTCTTGACAGTGTCTTGGGCAGAGCCCTGGCTTCCTGGCTGCTCAGAGGGTCAGGGGCTTCCACCCCTCCATCCCAGGCTGAGCCATCAGGTCCTGCTCTCTCCCTGGAGCTACCCCCTCCCATTTCAGGGAAGGGTCTGAGTCTCCACATTTAAGACCTGCTTCCGGAGGAACGAGGAATGCAAGCCTGCGGGAGGGAAGACGGAGGGATAGGGCGTGCAGCGGGGCACTGGGAGATGGGAGGAGTGGTCCCAGACTCCTCTCCCTGGCCCCATATCCACACAGGGCCTGGTGTCCTGCCTCATCTGGCCCCCTGGCCCGTCTCTTCTGTGCCTTAGTCACATATGAAAGCTCCTCCTCCCTAGGCCCTCAGTCTGTCCCAGACACTCCTGGGGGCTCCCTGTTAAGCTGCTGGCACTCAGAGGACCCTGCAGTGCTGGGCCAAGCACCCTTGGACAGGGCTCAGGGGTGGCCAGGACCACCAGTCCCTCCCCTCGCCCACCTCCATACCCAGGTTTCTGGAGCCTCCCACGGCTGGAGCCCCACTGGCCACTGTCTTAGGCAGAGCCTTGCGATAGGACATGACGCACGTTCATGCAGGCAGAGCGTCCCGTCGCTTGAAACCCAGAGAACACTCGGGTTTGGGCTGCACCAGCCTAGGGGAGCGGGTAGGGCCCTGGCCTGCTGTGTCGAAACTTCACCTGGAATCTCTTTCCTTTTGGTCACTCCTGGAATGAACAGGCTCCATCTCTCGGGACTGTACCAAGGTCGGGGTGGGGGGTTCCATCCCAGTAGTCTTCCTGGGCCTTCCCTTGACAAAGCCAGCCCCCCGGGGACACAGCAGCCTGCATGTGGGATACTCAAGGACAGCTCTTGGGCCCCTGGCCAGCTGGTACCAAGCTGCCCAAGAAGGCAGCAGGTCGATGCGGGCTATCAGAGGACCTCTGCCCCCACGCCTGCCATTTGCTTTCATGAATCAGTTTCTCTGATTCTCTTTCCAGGCCAAAGTGTGCTGCTGCCTCCCTGCCCCCAGTCTTCGCCCGCCCTGGCACTGGCCTGCTAGCGTGGGGGGTGGGGGGTGGGGCTCAGTGGCAGGGAGCTATCGGCCCCTGGGGAGATGGGGGCTGGGAGCGCGTGCTGCCCAATCCACCCCTCCTTCCTAGGATGTGTAACCTACCTTTTTTTTTTTTTTTTTTTTAATTTTTTCCCCTGATAGAGTAGCTCTTTGTACATAAAAAATACTTGAAAAATTAATTGTATGATGTATGAAAAGACAGAGTCCCCTAGTTTTGTATCTCGTGTATGACTGCCATGAGTTCCACCAGAAAGCCGCTCTATTTTGGTCTCTGTGACATTTTAAATGCGTGACAGAAGTGAGCAAATAAAGTGAGAAAGATATATATATGAGATAATATAGATTGTATTGAAATCTCTGCCTGTGGGTGAAGTGTTTTCTTTCCTCTTCCCCGCCCTGTTATATCTGAGGGTGGGTTTCGTGGTCGTCAGCAGGGGTGTCAAGAAACTCTCCAACTTGCGGTGTGTAATGTGTAGGTGACGGGGGATTCGTATTGCCAGAGACTAAAATTGGGGTCTAAGCCCCCATTGGACAGTGTCTCCCCCTCCCCCAGCCAGCGGGACACAGTGGCAGCCTTGGTCACAGGGGCCCGCCCTCCGCACCCCACAGGGCTGCTGTGCACAGTGGGTGGATGCCTCGTTACCGTCTGTCAGCCATGGGCCCGCACACTGGCAGCCCCATTCCTGCAGGTGTCTCCCAGGGGTTGCAGAAATTTGCTGGGATCCTCACTCTTTCCAGGCTAGCTTCCTGCCTCCCTGAGCCCACCCTCCACCCTAGGACCCAAGGTGCCTCCCCCTAGAGGCACGGAGGTCTGGAGCAGGGCCCGCTGGGCGGTGGGCACTGCGCCTGCCCCCAGGCCAGGTGTCTGGCGGCGCAGGGCACCTTTGTGCCCTCTGCATGCCTTCCCCGGGCCTGGCCTGCGCTGACGTGGCGCTCAGGAATGCGGCGTGGGCGGGGGAGCTTCCTGGCCGGCTGCTAACCCCCCCGAGGCTTCCTGCTGCCCTTTCTGCAGCCTGAGCTCAGCATCTCAGGATCAGAATTGTGGGCCTCAGCCTGAGATGGGAGAGAAGGGTCTGTGGACCAAGCCAACCATGTGGGCTGGCCCTTCCCCAGCTTTCAGATCCTTCACCTTCCACAGATGCATCCGTCTCGCAGCCCCATCCCTCCATACCCAGCCACACAGAAATCCTCCTCACAGTCGTGTGACATGTTTGCTGTGTAAACGTTTCCTCTGAGTGTTAAAGCTTGCGGCCCCTGGGGTTCCCAATGCTTGTCACACCTATGCCCTTGAGTTCCTTCACTTACAGATGGGTAAACTGAGGCCACAAGAAGCTAAATAAGTCATCAAAGGTCACACAGCTAGGAAAAGACACACCTGGATTCAAACCCCGATTTTCCTGCCCTGCAGACCACAGGCCCCCCCACTCCTGCTCAGGGTGCCCCAGAAGGGCTGACAGACCGGGTAGAGATTGCAGTGAGTTTGGGGCCTAGGGTGAGACACAGGGCCGTGTTTTAGGCCTTCAGGCTGGGGCTGAGGAAGCCGCTTCTCTCCCCGCCTCCCTGTGCCTTCCGGGACATGGGGAAAATATTTTCTACTTGGCTATAAAGTCAGAGCTCGATGTGAAAGTGCTAGAGAGATTACCCTTAAATCTGGGAATTTTCCTCTCTGGGTGGGACTGTTTATTCACTGAAGGGACGCCCAGGGAGTTTAACCCTGCATTTCATTGTCCTCCTGGCTTTGCCTTCCTCAGGGAGGCTTTTTGGCTCCAGGCAACCAGATGGAAGGACAGATGTTCTGGCCTCCACTCCACCCCCAAGTCCACGTACACGAGCTAGTGAGGGCGCATAGTTCTCCATCTGCAAATTCTTCATCAGCAGAGGGTCCTGACCCAGATTGAAAGCAGAACCACATCTTAGGCCCCTCATTTGGAACATCCCCACCAAAAAAAACCATAGCCCAGGTCACACATTTCTTCACTGTGGAAAAAGAGAACTTGACTTTATTCAGAAAGTCTACAAAATACAGAAGGCGGATAACTCGCTTACTGTAAGTCAGAAAATAAATAAATTCTGGGGGCCGGGCAATTTTTTTTTTTTTAACATTTTTTGGTGGTTGTTGCCATCCGGCTTTCCCTAAATATAAGATAAAATGCGATTTATTTGCAGATATAAAATATAAAGTCCAGCTCAGGGCCACACACCACTTTTCCAGGGAGTGGGTGCTAGGGCTCTGGCTGGGGAGAATAATTTAGATTCGTGCAATAAATAAACAGCGGGGAGGGGCGGCTGTATACAGTGTGGGGGGAGGGGTTGGGGCTGAGCTTCCCAGGAGAAAGGCAATCAATGGCAGTGGTCAGCCCCATGCCACAGTGGACACTCACAGGGGGAAAGGTGGGACCCTTCCCTCTTAAGGACCCCACCCCCAGGCTGCAAGACCACAAGATCTGTCTTCTCATCTCCCCACCTGCCACAGTAGTCACCTCCTTGGTCCCTTTTCTCGTTGGTTGGCCAGCTCCCTGGCTGCAGCGAGAGGCCAGGGTTGAGCCAGGCCAGCTCCTTCCCTCACTTCCATCTGCATCACCTTCTCTCTCCCTCCACTTCTCTTCTCCTGACTCACAGAGAGCTGTCTCCCAGCCAGGGAGGCCCTCCCACCACTGTCTCAGTCCCTGTCCACTGTCCCCCTGACAACCATGGCTAGAATCTCCAGGCAGCAGTGGCGAGACCTGCCTTTTAGTTCCAGTTCAACCGCTAAGCATATGTGGCTTTGGGCGCTGTCAGTCCGCTGGAGGCCTCCAGTTTCCCCATCTGGTAACTGGGCGTCACTAGGCAGTTTCTAACGACTCTCCCAGCTGGGGAAGGCAGGCACCTCAAGGCCCAAAGCAGAGGTGGAGCATCAGCTTCCCAGCGAGACAGCCCCACAAGCGCACACAAGGCCAGACCCAGTCCTGAATCCTGGGAGGATGCGGAGGGGCCGTCGGCACAATCCGAGCAGTTTGCACAACGAGGGGTGGCCCTCTTCTCTCCAACAGCCCTTCTCTAATCCGCTCTTATCCCACCCTCCCAATCTAAGAAGGCTGAACTTTAAGCCTCTGGAGACCCCAGACCCCACCCCCACCCTACCTGCTCTCTCACCAAGGTTGCCCCTCCCCAGGGCCATTAGGTCCTGGTTTCAGGGGCTGCACGAGGAAGACTGGCTCTGGGGAGGGAACGTGTGTCCACCACAGGGTGGAGAGAAATGGCTGGAGATGAACGATGGCTGGAGAGAAATGGCAGCTGGGGACGGAGACGGCGCTTAGGCACTTGGGGGAGGCAGCGGGGTGGGAGGGGCGTGGCTTGGGAATGGGGCGTGGTCGGGGCGGGGGGCGGCGGGCACTAGGAGCAGGCGGCGGGGGCGGGCCCGGGGGCGGGGCCCGGAGCCGGGGGCGGGGCCGACTTGACGATGGTGATGACGCTGGCGGGCGCCACGAGCGCGGAGGGCCCGCGGGCGGCGGCCACCGAGCGCGCGAAGCCTTGCAGCGCCTCGCACTTGCCGCGCAGCGCGTCGAGCTCCAGGCGCATGGCGGCGTTCTCGCGCGCCAGCTTGTCCACCTCGCGCTCCAGCTCCGACTTCTGCTTCTGCAGCTCCTCCTTCTGGCACACGCGCTTCACGCGGCAGCTGGCCGCGTACCCGCGGTTCTTGAGCGTGCGGCGCCGCTGCTTGAGCCGCGTCACCTCCTCGGCCGAGAGCCCGCGCAGGTGCCGGTTCAGCTCGCGCACCGAGAGCCCCATCAGCGCCTCGTCCGACAGGTGCGGCGTGTTCTCGCTCAGCTCGCGCTTGATCTGCGGCGGCACGTGGGGCGCATGGGGAAACTGAGGCCCAGGGTTGCACTCTTGCGTGTGGACCCTGAGCCCTGGGCCTGGTGCGCAGCAGGCGCTGGGGACGGCTCCCCCTCCACCCCTAGTGCTCCCCCTTCACCGCCATAGGCACTGAGGTGGGGGCTGGACTTGCTCCAAGACCCCAAAGAGGGGCAGGAATCCGGAAAGGGAAAATCGAGCCAAATCTGGATCTGAACACAAAAGGAGCCACCCCAGGGCCCAGCCCGAATTCTAACCCAGCGCTTGGCCTGGACTCAGCCAGAGAAACCCAGGAGAGCACCTCTGAAGTCCTGCGGCCCAGTGGGCATTGTCCCCATGGGGAAGCAGGTCCAGGGAGGGGAGTGACCTGCCCAGGGGCACACAGCCTACGATCAGAGCCCTGGCCTCCTGGTTCCCAGCCCAGGGCCCTTCCTGTGGTCTCATGAACGCCTGGTGCCTGCTGAACCACCCTTGGGGATTCCAGGAAGTGAAGGGGAATTTGGGATGGGGAGCTTGGCCAGGGCAGGGAGGGAGGGGGAGGACTGGGGACCACAGGGGCTGCCACCTCACCTTCAGGGCTTTGCTGGATAAGGGATCCACAGACATATTTGCAGAAGGTGCCCTCTGGACTGAGACCTAGGGGAGAGAAGAGGCCAAGGTCACTTTTTTTTTCCACTTAGAATGAAATCCAAACTCACTAGCTTGGCGTTCAGGGCCCTTGCTGTCTTGGAATTCATTCATATCACTTTCCTCTGTCCCAGTGGTCCAGCCACAGTGCCCTCCTTGAATGGCTCATTCCAGCCTCAAGGCCTTTGCACTTGCTGTTCTCTTTACTGGTCTCTTCCCTTTTCTCTTCCCATAGCAACTCTTCATCATTTAGGTCTTTGCCCAATGCCACCTCTTCAAAGAAGTCCTTGTGCCATATCACATAACCCCATTTACTAACCCTCACAACAGTCACCACTTCTGCAGTTATTTATGGGTGGTTACTTGTGTATGGTCTGTCTCTCCCTGCCACCCCTGCTCCACCGAAATGTCAGCCCGTGAGGACCGAGGCCTTGTCTGTCCTTCCATTCCATCAGTATACCTAAGTCAGTCCCTGGCACACAGAAGGTGCTCAATAAATGCGCACCAAATGAAGAGGTCCCCTCTCCTCAGCCATTCTTCCACATGGGGGCCCAGACATGTGTATTTGACTTTTTTTTTTAACTTTTCATTAAGGTATAATCTACAGAAAAGTGCACAAAAAGTATGTGTACTAGGTCAATGAGTTTTCACGGAGTCCCGCCAGCACCCCATCAAAATACAGCGTAACCAGTCCCTCCCCTCCCCTGCCCAAGCCTCCCTCATCCACACCTTTGGGAAAGCTTCCCGTACCTGGGGACTGCCCTGGGCAGACAGGACAGCCACACCTAGATTGATGGGGGCCCACCAGCCATCAGTGCCTCCCCCATGGGCCTGAAAGCCCCAGGTTCATTCCACAAATATGTATTGAGCATCTACTATTTGCCAGACATGTGCTTGACACTGGGGAGACGTAGAGGGCACACGCTAGGGGCCAGTGGTCATTGCTGTGGGCTGAAGGGGCCTGTCTCCCAAAGCCCCCTCGAAAGCAGCAGTCCCCTGCCCCAGTGGATCTGATTCTGCCTGTTCACCGTTGGGCTGAGTTCCCGGCTGGTGATCCCCGTGGGGAGGGGTGGTGGCGAGGAGCAAGTGGAGCAGGGCAGGAAGATGCCCTGTGGCCTGAGACGTGGCATCCGATTGATTCTCATTAGCAACCCCCTAACTGATAGACAGCAGCGGGGGTAAACCGGTCCAGACCCTGGTTCCCGCAGCTGTGTGTGGGGCCAGCCTCACAGCCTCCGCTCACCCTCTGGCACCTTCTGGCAGGCCCCAGGTGTCTCTCAGAGACACTGTGGAGAAAGGGAAAGTGCACGGACTCTGGCATCAGACACACTGGGACCTTTCAGAGGTTGTCCCACTGACTAGCTGTGGGATTCTGGCAGATCAGTTAACCTCTCTGTGCCTCAGTTTCGCCATGGGTGACACAAGGTGGCTGTGTGTTAAGTCAGATCATGTTCCTCTTCTCTTAGGACCCTCCCATGGCTCCCATCTCACTCGGATTAAAGGCACTATATATAAAGGCATCTTACTATATATAAAGGCAAAGTCATCACAATGGCCCACAAGGCGCTGCATGATATGGCCCTAGCACACGCCTCTCCACTACCTCCTGCTTAGCTCCCCCCCAGCCCCCAACTCACTGGGCTCCAGCCACACGCACCTCCCTGCTGTTCCTCAAACACCCAGTGCACTCCTCCCCAGGGCCTTTGCACTGGCTGTTCCCCCTGCCGGGCATTCTCTTCCCCTAGATAGCCGCAATGTTTCCATCCTCACTTCCTTCAGGTCTCTCTTCAAGTCTCATGTTCTTACTTGATTTAGAATTCCCAACCCTTGATACACACACACGTACACACATACACACACACACACACGCACACACACCCTGTCTCCCTTCCCGACCTCATGTTCCTCTGTAGCACCTCTCACTATATATAATTATTATTATCCACACATATTTTATGTATTTGTTCGGTGTCTGTCTCCCATTAGAATGCCAGCTCGTCACAGCAGAGAGCCTGTCTTGTCCCCTGCTGTGTCCCCAGTGCTTAGAGTGGTGCCCAGCACATGCTGGTTGCTTAAGTAAAGGCATTTGAGTTTTCAGTGTGACTCAGGCCGAGGTGGGGACAGTCCAGGCTTCTCAGGAAGCCCCAGCTCCTCCCAGCCCACACAGCCAGGGGTCTGACACCCCAGAGGGAAGCGAGGACTGGGACAGGACAGGGAAGCTGGCACTTCAAGAGATCCCCTGACAGTGGCAGCTGCCCCGCCCCTTGGGCTGGGAGGGTCTTCAGAGCCACCCAGGCTTCTTGTGGTATAGCTGGGGGAAACTGAGGCCCAGAAAGTCCCAAGTCAGGACCCTCATCTTTCACAGACACCACCTGGGGACCCTCATACAGCACCCCCACCAATCCTACCCTTCACTACAGGCCTCCAAAATGGCCACCTGCCCCCAACACACACCCCTGGGGAGGTCCCAGCCTGCTCATCCTCTGCACAGCAACCCGAGGATCTCTCCACTGGGTGATTCTGACCATGTCACCACTCAGATGCAAACCTTCCATGGCTCCCTACTCTCCTGGGGACAGAGTCCAAGCCGACCCGAGTGGCACCCAGGCTCATTTCCCACCACTGCCCACCTCCACTCCGCACACCAACCACATGGAATTTCTTTCACTTCCTCTCACCCCACGCTTTCTTGCTTCTGGGCCACCCCACGCCCTGTGACGCTTCTCCCCCCACTTTATTTGGCAGACTCCTACTCATCCTTCTGCCCTGGGTGCAGACGCTCCTCCTCCAGGAAGCCCTCCCTGACCCCAGAACTTGTTGGCACCGCCCACTCCAGCCCTTCAACCCCTGTGTTGTAACGTGCTGTTTCCTTGTCTCCCCACCAGACAGGGAGCTCCACCGGCAGGAACCAGGCGGAGCAGCTCTGGGTGCTGAGGTGCCAGCACAGGGCCTGGCAGGGAGCAGGCACCGATGAGGGGTAGGTGGGTGGAATCTCTGACCCTGTCTGTCACCCAGCTTGTCAGTGTCTGAACCAAGTGCCAAGCCCATTGAGAGAATAACTGTCGAGAGAATAACCCCTGGCCATGTCTCCAGATCTTCCTCCTGTCCACCTGCACACAGGTGGCACACAGACGCCAGGAGGGTGGGAAGGGTGCAGGAGGGATTCTGTCCTCACGATGCTTGGCTCCCAGGTGGGGTATGGAAAACGAGAGGAGCACTGGATTAAGAGTCAAGCCTGGGTCTGGGTCCCATCTCTGTTTTCTCCAGGCTGTGTGACCTTAGGCAAGCCACTCGACCTCTCTGGGTCTCCACTTTCCCATGTGTAGGATCGGAACAATGCCAGCCTCGCAGGGTTTTGGGGGAACCAAGTGGTATAAGCTATAGAGGTCAGTGAGCACCTGGGAGGTTATCAGAACTGCTGAGGCTGTCCAGGAGGGGCCAGGCCTACAGCAGTCACCGGGACCTCGCCTTGACTCAGCATCTCCCAGCTGGCCGGGGTCACAGGGGAAAGGCCCTTAGAGACCATCTGGCCCCACCTCCTCATTTTACCCAAGGGGAGGTGGAGGCTCAGAGAGGGTTCTCTCTTGCCTGAAGTCACACAGCAGGGGAGTGGCTGCCTCCTCCCAAATTGGAAGGAATTCTAAACACCTATAAAGGCCCAGGACTGAATCCTGATCCCTTTCACACGGTCATCACCCTGGTCCTCCTGGTAACTCTTCGAGGTAATGCTCAGAGAGGTCAATAAAGTAGGGCAGGGTCACGCAACTAACAGGGGGTGGAGCCCAGGACCGAGGCCATACTGAGTCACGTGCCCCCTCCCAATGTGGCCCTCACAGGGCACCCTCTCTGGGCCCCATTTGCCCACCCCTGTGAAGAGGAGGCTGGAATTTCCAGTCTCCATAGCTCTGCTGTGCCAGCATTCGTGCCGGGTCTCCTAGGGCTATGCAAATGACATACAGCTGTCCAGGGCCCCCTGCCAACTGTTCAGGGAGCTGCGGTGTTAGGTGATGCCCAGGCAGTCTGGGCTACACAGAGAGACCTGACGGGAGAGGGGAAGCCCCTCTCGACATAGGTTAACCGAGACCTGCTGGCCGCTGGGTGCTGAGCACTGGGTGCTGTGGCTGACACAGAACCTTGGAGGCGTGGCCTGGCCCCTTGGACGAGTCCTTTTTCCTCTCTGGGACTCGGTTTCCTCACTTGTCAAGTGGGGATGATCATCATAGAGTTAGTGTGTAAATTACCAGAGGCTTAGACAAGATCAGAAGTGGCAGATGGTCGGCCTGCCTCACATCATCCCTCCTGCCACTCTCAACACAGACATGGCTCATCAGTCACAGCACTTTTCCCACTGCGGTTGGACACAGCCTTGGAATCCTTCTCAATACAGCACGGTTTTCCACTGAGCTTTTTACAACCTCAGAATCCTTCTCAACACGGCCCTCCAGAGTAGGCGCAAGAGATGGAAACTGTCAGCCATCCCATATCCTATCTAGTGGCTGAAGGTCCCACCCCCTCAGCTGGTTGGACTCAAAGTACTTTTAGGCCCTCGGGTGGCTTTGGACCTGCTTGTCCCTCCTTCCTCTTTCTCCTCTTCCTCCAGCCTCGGCCCCTCAGCCGCAGCCTGGACGTCAGCGGAGGCACCCACGTTCGCCCAGGAATGTCCTCGCTCAGCAAAGTCAGGCAGTCACAGAGGGAAATCCACAAGAGGGAGAACTTTCTGAAAATTTCAGGTTTCCAGGCTCCAGCCCCAGGCCGGGGGCTGCTGGGCTGTAAGCCAAGGGGCCGGGGTCCTCCTCCGGGCTGCCTCGGCCAGGCTGGTGGACCTTGGGCCCGAGACAGCAGCTGGTCCAACCTCCTTGCTCGATAACCGAGGCAACCAAGCAGCTGTTTGGCGGCAGTGGCGGCCGGGAACCCAGGAGTCCGGACCCCCAGCTCAGGGCTCTTTCTGCAGGGCTGGCCACCACACTGCCCCCAGCCCCCCAGCCCTGCTTCTTCCCTTCTTGCCACCGAGGCCAGTGGGCCTCCAGGGTCTGCAGGTCCCTACGTTCTTTTGGAGGCCTGGAGAATGAGCTGACTCTTGGGGGAGGAACAGCTGCCTCGCCCAGCCAGCAGCCACAGGCCCTCCTACATCCCGCTCCCTGCCCTCCCAGTCCACTCCAGAGACATCCTTAGACGGCCCACCCGCCAGCATGGGCTCCTCTCTGGCTGCTCAGCCATTTACTTCCTCTGTGAGGACAGAGGGAAAAAATGTGTTTTCCTGGGCCTTGGCAGTCGGCACTGGTGCAGCCTCCTCCCTCTGGAAGGGGGGCAAAGCTGGGAGAACCCAGCACCACAGGGAAGCAGGAGCCTGGGGTTCCAGCTCCCGTCCTGCCACCCACTCATCCATGCTGTGTGACTTCAGATATGTCCTCCCTCTGTCTGGGCCTGTTTCCTAAACCTCCACCAAGCCTAAGGTATCTTCTATCACAGACAATTTTGGGGTTTAGAGTGTCAGATTCTGGCCTGGAATGGTGCTTCAAGACCACCAGCAGAGCAGAGGCCCTGGAGGACGGGAAAGGAAATCAGTGAAGGCTTCCTGGAGGCAGAGGCATGATAACACAAACTCTGAGACCATCAGCCTTGACCATCCCCCTGCTTTACCTGCACAGGCAGGGACGTCTCTTTCAGCTGAACCATCACCACAGCCGCCTCCTCACTGGCCTCCACTCTTGCCTGCTTCCACCTCTGACCCCACCATGTACCCTCCCCTAGGAGCTGTCAGAGGGATCAATACTGACACAAGCCTACAAACCTGACCATGTTTGGCCCATTTCAAAACCCTGCGATGTCACCCTCCCCTCCAGCCCACACTGTGGAGCCTTCAGGCCTCCACCATGTTCTCTCCCCTCTCTCTCCCAGGATCCTCATGCTAACAACAAATAATAACAGATAGTAAACTGTAGAGTTTACTGTCCCTGCATATTTCCCAAAGGGACAAACGGGGTTTGTGTTTGTGTGTGTGTGAGGGAGTATGTCACCTGGGTCCTGTAGGATCTGCTCGAGTTTGGGAGACTGCTTCAAAATCCTACAGCCCATGCCCAGGCTTCTTGCTTCCCTGGGTTCCCAGGCCTTTGTCTCCATGTATTGTGAAGCTCTTCCAGGACATGGACCCAGTGCTCATTCATTCATTCAATCAGTAAACATCCAAGAAGTACCTACTTTGTGCCAGGCTCAAGGCTGGGCCCCGATGACCCAAAGATGAATCACAGCCCCTGCCTTCAAGGGCTTCGCAGACGATCATCAATCCATCTGACAACCTGGCTCAGTGGTCACCTCTTCTGGGAAGCCTTCCTTGATTGCCCTGGCTAAGTCAGAGCCCTGTTCTATACTTGCAAACCACAGTGACCTCCCCCTCATACCACCCATCTCAGCTGTGGTTTTGCACTGAGTTTGGTGGTTCTTCCTTCAATTTTGTCTCCCCTCTGCAACTGTAAGCTCCCAGAGGGCAGGCTCTGGATCTGGTTTGTTCCCCATCTCATCCCTGGCATCTGGCCCATGATGGGCTCCATGGCAATGCAGGCTAAAAGCATCAGGACTGAGGGAGGCACAGGGGCCAAGGGAGCCCACATTGGGTCCCAGGCCACAGTGAAGGCCCAGGGGTGATTCAATGGGAGGTTAAAATTGTCAGTGCCAGCTTTCCATCTGTGCCTGAGTCAACCAGCCACTTCCCCTCGTCCCCTGACCCCTGGCCCAACTCAGGGATGTTTCCTGCCCAGCTTTGAGGCTGGGTCTGCCTGTGTCCCATGCTCCTGTGGCCACCTCCCTTACTCGAACCCCACATATTCCTGGACATCCCTGGCCTCAGCCTGGGGCTGTTGGCTCTGCTTTCTCTCCTACAGTTCCCTTGGAAAATAGGCTGTGTGTGGAGGCTGCCATACCTCCTCCATTTCACCCCCATCCTGCCCTCCCATGTCACCTAGTTCCTGCTGCACATGGGGACACTGAGGTTCCCAGCTGTGGCAGCAGGGCTCACCAGGGCTCAGAAGTTTACAGTTAAGAGATTTCCAGTTCCTCACCCCAGCAAGCTCAGCTCCCTCCCTCCTGGGTGGGAGGAGGGGGAGGGCAGAACAGGACACAGAATCCCTGGCCCCAGCCCACCCCTCAGGCTACTGGGCTAAATGGAAGCTTCCCGCAGAACTGAAGTGAAGGGGGGCTAGGTCAGGGCCCCACCCCTCACCCATTAACCCTTCATACACCAAGGCCACGTGCCCACTGCCTGTGGACCACGCCTGGCCCAGGGTGAGGACCCTGGGTCCTCTGGCTGGCCAGGCCCTCAACTAGCTCCTCAGGTCTGGCGATCGATAGGTCTGTCTGACTAGTCACACCCGTGAACTGAAACCACCAGGAGGGCAGAAACCAGCTCCACCCCATCCTCCTGGTCTCACCCTCCCAGACCCAACAGGTACAACCTCCAGAACCCAGGCCAGCCAGAGCAGCCACCAAGGAGAGGAAGCCTGGGATCGCTTCCTACCTCCCACCTTTGCTGTGGGTTTTCTGGCCCTTCCTGTTCCTCCTGAGACTGAGGGGATGGGCAACCCTGAGGATGAAGAAGAGTGCCCAGGGTCCGCCTCCCCCAGGCGGCCTTCAAACCTAGGGACAAGGACCTGGGCGCCAGCTCACTTTGTTGCCAGACCCACCAGGGTGCTGGGGTGAGGGGTGGCCCCCTCACCTCACCCCCCAGCCCAGCTGGGTCTTTGATGCTTCGCCCCACCCTGTGCTGCAGGCGCCGGCTCTGGGCGCAGGGACAAACACCACAGTCACATGGCCACGGCCCTGGGAAACTCCAGGGAGAGCGGGGGACTGGCCGCAGCTGGCTGGTGAGAAGGGGACAGCCCAGGCGAGAATTCCCGGACCCCGTGTGACCACCGACCGGGTTGCTTCCCTCACTTGGGTCCTTATTCCGCCTTTACTCGTGGGAACACGGCCTCCGAGGTACGCACCGCTAGTACGCAGACCCCAGGGGCTCCACTGGCCTGGGAGCGCGCGGGCAGACACACACACACACACACACACACACACACTCTCTGAGATGCCCAGAGCACGCACACACGGACAAACACACGGACACACACAGACACGCAGACACACACACACACCCTCCAGGGTCTTCACCAGCCTGGGAGCGTGTGGGTGGACACACAAACGGACACACACACTCCAGGGTCTTCACAGGCCTGGGAGTGCGCGGGTGGACACACACACACACTCTGAGATGCCCAAAGCACGCACACATAGACACACACACACACTCCAGGGTCTTCACCAGCCTGGGTGCGCGTGGGTGGACACACACAGACACGCGGACACACACACTCCAGGATCTTCACAGGCCTGAGAGCGCGCGGGTGGACACACACACACACACACACACACACTCTCTCTCTCTCTCTCTCTCTCTCTCTCTCTCTCTCTCGCTCGCTCTCTCGCTCTCTCTCCAAGAGACCCCGCACGCACGCACCGGGCAGGACACCCGGACGCCCGCCAGGGCACACACACGCCCGCCCGCCCTCCGACGTAAACAAACCGCGCACGCACGGCCCGCGGGCTCCGGGCCAGGGACTGTTCTCACCGAGTCACGTACGTGCACACCGCCCCCCGCCCTCCTGGGCGGACTGCCGCTCGCCCGCCTGCGCTGCCCCTTCTGCCCGGCTCCGCTGCCCCGCGGCCCGCGCCCGCATCACCCCCGCACCCCGCCACGCCTGCCTCGGCCCCGTCTCGGTCGCCGGACCTCTGCCCCCAACACCCCCCACCAGCCGTCCAGGCGATGGACACACGGGAGCACCGACGGAGCGGCCCCCGCGCCCCGCCCCAGGGCCTCCCGGGGCGCGCAGACCCTGAGCGTCGGGGCCCCGCGCCCGTCCCCGTCCCGGCCCCGCGACCCTCACCCGCCTCTCGGCCCGCCTCGCCTCGCGCCCCTGGCACGCGCGGGTCCCGCCGCCGTCCGGCTGCTGTCCCGGCCCGCGCTCCGGCCCGTCTCCCCTCCGGTCCCGACCGCAGGTCTCTCGGAGCCGGGCTCCCGGGAGCGCGGCAAGTTTTGTTGTGGGGCGGGCGGCGCGGGGGGCCGCGCCGAGTTGTAAGGCGAGCTTCCCGGAATTACTCACTCACAGGATTCCTTTCATTCATAAAAACCCAGTCATGCGGTGACGTCACCGTTCCGGCCGCCCACCGGCCCGGAGCGGCCTCCCGGATCCGCAGCCCCGCCCCCGGTAGGCCCCGCCCACAGACGGCGCCGCGGAGGTTCTCAGCCCCTTTTCGAGCGCCCGCTGGGTGCGTTCACGTGACACCTCGCGAGAGCCGCGTGGGTGGAGATGTCGTTTGGCTCATTTTACAGACGACAGTCCCGGGCCTCTTCTCCTTCGTCCTACACCCTCTGCCTTGATGATCTCATCCAGTCCCGTGGTTTTAAATGCCATCTATATGCCCATGAGCCCCAAATCTGTATTTCCAGAGCGAACAGCTTCTCTCACTTCCAGACTCCATCCGAGTATCCGCTCCGCGCCTCCCCGTAGGTGCGAGGGGGGGACTGCACACACTCCACGGCCAAAATCCAGCTCCTGATCGTTCACCCTAACTCAGCTCCCGTGCCCAGTCTCCTCTGTCTCAGTTGTTCAAGCCCAAATCTAGGAGCCTCGCGCCGTCGCTCCTTCTGCCTTCCTCCCCTCACCATGAGTCACGCTGGCTCTACCTCCAACACCATGCTGCACTGGACCACTTCCCCCGACCCCCAGTCCTACCGCCTGGTGCAGGCGCCATCAACTTACCCGGACAACGGCAGCAGCCCCCTGATCGCCTCCCCACTTTGCCTCTAAAGGCTTTCTTCACACACCAGGGTTCTCAAAGCAAACACCGGGTTGTTTCACACACTCCCACCCTCTCTCTGGCTTAGCACCCTCTCTGGCTTCCCTTCACATGTAGAATATAAACTATAATCTGCCCTTTGGCCTACAGGGCCCTAAGCCATCTGGCTTCTATCCAACCCTCCAGCCTCACCTCCTACCACTCTTCACCTGTCACCTACTCCTCTTCAGTGACGCTGACCCTCTTATGGTTCCACAAACACACCAAGCTCCTTCCTGCCGCAGGTCCTTTGCACTGGCTGTGTCCTCTTCTGTTCATTGCCTGGCTTTTTCTCATCTGTCAGGTCAGCTCAGATGTCACTGCCTCAGGGAGGCCTTTCCTGACCCCGTGGCTAAAGGAGCCCCCACCTCTGACATTTGTTTTTATATTACCTTAATATCTCCATAGGGTATTATCATGTTTATGTATTTGCTTACTATTTAGTGTCTGTCTTCCCCACCCAGAATGTAAGTTTCATGAGGGTAGACCCTTGTCTACCTCGGTCAGTACTGTATGTCCTGTGCCTAGAACAGTGCTCGGCATGTAGTAAGCCCTCCGTAAATACTCGTGGAGGAAATAAATGAGTAGAGGCTCACAGAGGTAAAGTGACTTTCCAAAGTCACCAGGCTAAGAAGTACAAGAACTGGAATTTGAATCCAGATCTGACTGATTCCTGGTCCAGATGTTTGGAGCTATGCTCAACTAGGTGGGGCCCAGCATAAATGTGAACAATGCGTTCGGTGCTTGGAGCCCCATCCAAAAGAGGTGACTTTGGGGGCACAATGGGGGCAGTTTATTCTCCCTTTCCTTTGCTCATGCTGTTCCACTGCCTGACATGCCTGCCTTCACTCCAAGAGCCATCTCTTGTGAGGCTGTCATCACAGCACCTTCCTGATTTTACTGCGTGGGGCATAGGACCTCCCCAACTAGGAGGTCTTTATGTGGCACCCTGGTCACAGGCAAGGCTCCCCTGCCCTTAATATAATGTAACATGATTTCAGAGTCCTCGTATGCTTTCCTGCCTCTGGGCCTTGGTGCCCCTGGGATTGTAACATCTGTCCCTTAGCTCCCAAAGGCCTTGGGTTTCATATGCAGATTGGCCCCCTAGCTTCCCAGTGACCAAGTGTTGAGGCAGCTCTGTCTACACTCAAACAATCCCCCCTAACATTGCCCGCTTGCCCTACATTTACATCTCTAAGGGAGTCACTCTTGTTACCTCTTGGGATACAAAAGTTCTTGATTTTAGAAACTGCATAATTGTGATTGTTGGACTTCTCTTCCCCCATCTTCTATGAGCTTCTCAAGAGCTGAGGCCATAATAGGTACTCAACTAGTGAATGAGTCCCCAGCAGACCTGCACGACACCCCTGGACGCCTTGCTGCCTCAGTCCTAGGCCTTTGCTCCCATCCCCAGGCTGACGCATTAGGGGGCAGCGCTTCAGCATCCACCCAGCAGGGCCTGCTCCCCACAGACGTGGCTCCCTTTCTGGTCAAGGTCAAGGGACATGGTGTGATGTCATATTTAAAAATGGGAGCTCTCTGACTTGAAGGGGGTTCCTACTGCCCAAATCTGGGACAATTTGAGCATGAAAGGAAGTAACAGTACTGATGGATTATAATCTATTGAATAAGAGAAGATTCCATGAGTCCATACTAATAGGAATGAATAAATAAACAAATAAGGAGAAGGGAAAGGTCCTCCTTATGGTAGAAGGAATGATACAGTTAGAAAATGACCATTAGGCAACCACCACAGTAATAATGGATTCCAATGAGAATCATCAACAGACACAAAAATTTGATGAGAAACATGATATTCACATAGTCTCTAAGTATTGCCCCATAGACAATTATTAATTACAAATGGAAAGACAGTAACTCTACAGTGGAGAAACCTGGCAGATACCACCTTCACTAAGTGATCAAAGTTAATATCACAAATTGGCATGTGTATCTCCTAAATGATACACTGAGAAGGACACAGCATCACTTCTGCAGTATTCCTGCCAAAAACTCATACAATGAATCTAATTGGGAGGAAACATCAGACAAACCTAAACTGAGAGAAATTCTGTAAAACAACTGGACTGCATGCTTGAAAAATGACAAGTTCATGAAAGTCAAAGAAAGACCGGGAACTGGTCCATAATAGAGCAGTCTAAGGAGACACGATGACTGAATACAATGTGTGATCCAGGATTTTCCTTTGTTGTAAGGTCATTATTAAGATAACTGGTAAAATCTGAATACAGTCTGTAGATTAAATAATATCATATTGATATTAATTTCCTGATTTTTATCATTGTTCTGTGGTCATGTAAGAGAATGTCCTTGATTTTAGGAAATGCACACTGGAGTATTTAGAGGTAAAGGGCATCGTGTCTACAATTTACTCTCAAATGGTTCAGAACAAGATGATAGATGGATGGATAGATAGATAGACAGACAGACAGATGGATAGATGGAGGAGTATAAAGAAAAAGTGATAAAATATTAACAATTGGGGAATCTGGGTAAAGAACATACAGAAATCCTCTATCATTCTTGCAATTTTTGTTCTAATAAAAAAACGTTTTTTTTTGTTTTTTCAAGTTAGCCTGTGGGCTGAAATCCTGGCCTTACCCCTCACCAGCTGAGTGACTTAACCTCTCCCTGCCTCCGTCTCCTCTTTCATACACCGGGCTTACTAATAGTGCCTACTTCATAGATTGTGACACAATTTAACGTGTTCACACTTATAAGCATTTGGCACAGTGCCTAGTATTGAATAAAAGATCGATAAATATTGGACTGGGGAGAGATGAGTCATCTCCATTCCTCTAGGACACTCCTGAGAAACCTGCCTCTTCCCTGGGTGAGTGACACAAAACCAGTGATGGCCCCACCCTGCCCAGAGACCCCACCTCCGGCCAACAGGGAGGGGCCTCATCGCCAGTTTCTAGGGAGGGAGCTGCCCTCTGCCAGCGCAGTCCAGCAGAACTCTAATTGGCCCAGCTGGTCCCTGTTCACCTGTCCAGGAGCCCAAAACAACAAACAGCACCCAAGCCTGTCCCCGAGGGACCCTGGCCCACGTCAGGTGCCTTGCCCATTAGTGGGTGCTCAGTAACAGCGACAGGCTTGACCTGAGCCAGGATCTGCAGCTCAGATCTCCCCCCTGGCTGACCAGTGTGGGGCTTTCCTCACTCCCAGCCTCAGTTTCCCCCCCTGCAGTGAGAGTGTAGGATTAGGTCAGTGGTTTTTAAACACTCTCAAACCACAGTAAACCTTCTTCGAATAAAAGTTGACTCTGTGGGCTGGCCCGGTGGCCTAATGGTTGAGTTTGCACACTCCACTTTGGCAGCCCCAGGTTTGCAGATTTGAATCTCGGATGTGGGCCTACGCACCACACATCAAGCCACGCTGTGGCAGCATCCGGTATACAAAATAGAGGAGGATTGGCATGGATGTTAGCTCAGGGCTGATCTTCCTCACCAAAAAAAAAAAAAAAAGAGAGAGATTAGCTGATTAGATTTTTGCTGAGGAAGACTGGCCCTGGGCTAACATCTGTGCCGATCTTCCTCCACTTTATATGGGACGCCGCCACAGCATGGCCTGACAGGCGGTGCATCGGTGAGCTCCCGGGATCGGAACCTGGGCCACCGGCAGCAGAGCTCCAGCACTTAACCGCTATGCCACGGAGCCGGCCCCAGGGCTAATCCTCTTCAGCAAAAAAAAAAAAGTTGACTGCTGTACATCCCACACTGTAGAACAGCTAGAAGCTGGCTGCGGCGGAGGAGACCAGGGCTGGCTTTACGATTTCCTGGAGGCCCTTCCTGCCCTGAGATTTGATTTCCAGGCTCCATGAGCTCCAGTCCCCAGACCCTGGGGCCTTCCCTGGCCCCCTCAGCCAGACAAGTCCCGAATTTTCCGTGGGTCCCTCTGCCGGGTGGAAGTGATGTCAAAGGCATCCCTTTCAGCACCTTTAGGAACCTTCTCTTGTTCCCAGCTCTTTCTGCCATCACATGCCTCTTACCAGTTTCTTAGTAGTGTTTGTTACTTCTTACTATTACCACGTTCATGAGACGCTGCCTCTGTGCCAGGCGCTGTGCTGAGGGCCTAATCCTGTTTGCATAGTACATGTTCTCCCAGCTCTTTTCTCCCACTGCTAAGTCAACCAACCATCCAAAGAAATTATCTGTCCTTTTATCACATTTCAATGTCTTTTTAACTCAACTTTTCCTTCCCACAAAAGCCCTCCTGGTAGAGGAGGAGCATGGTACACAAATGATCAGCCTCCTTTTAAAGCTGAGGAAACAGACTGATTTGTGGATTCACCAGCTGCCCAGGGGCACCCCCGGTTGCTGGGTGTGATGTGCCTGATTGCCCGTCACCCTCTCCACCATCTTAGGAGTTGGGTATTATCATCGTGGTGTTGCAGATGAGGATCAAGGCTCTGAGAGATGAGGAAACTAGCCCAGTATCACACAGCGAGTCTCTGGCAGAGGACTTGAACTCAGGTTGGTCTGATTCAAGGGCCATGCTCTCTCCCGCTGCCCCTGCCAAGTCTCACCCCGGGCTTTGTTGGGGAGAGACGCAATGTTTCACACAGGCCATGTGAGAGTCTGATCATTAGAGGATGCTCCATCACTCCCCGTGGGCAGCCCAGGTTGGAATCCTGTGGAGGAATCCTGTGCCCTCCTCCCCTTCTTCCCTCCTACTTCTAAATCCTAAGACAAACTGGGAAGGGACTGGCAGAGGGTGTCCTTCCACTGGGCCACTGCCTGCAAGGGTCCTGGGTCTGGGCTAGAGATCATCCAGCAGGAAGAAAAACAGGTTTGAACAAATCCAGACAACCACAGTAACTACTGTTATTCCTGTTTATGAGATGCTTCCTTTGTGAACCTGGTATCTCACAACATTCTATGAGGTGAGTGTCTTTATCACCCCTACTTTACAGATGAGGAAACTGAGGCTCAGAGAGGCAATGCCTTTTACTCAGGGCGCCCCTGTGAATAAAGGCCCTCACCATCGCTGTGTGAATATGAGCATTTCACTGCCACTTCACCAACACTGGCTGTTCTCATTTTTTAAGATCTGCTAATTTTCTAGGCAAATGACGCTATCTTATTTAAATTTGCGTTTTTCTGAATGTGAATGAGCTTGAATCCATTCCCATATGCTTGTTAACTAGTTGGGTTTCTTCTTTTGTGAATTATCATGTTCCCTGTCTATTTTATTTTTATGTTTGCAAACTGATATTTTAGGGCCCTGAAACAGGACTGCACATATTCCCATTTTTCTCTGCCTCCCCCATCATGTTTTCCCTCTAAAAACTTTTTTCCCCTGACAGCTTCAATATACTTGGAAATTTGCCAATCCCAGTCTGAGTCCTTTCTGTGCCCCCAGCCTGTAAAAGCATGAACTTGGGCACCTCTAATTTGTCTGCTGCACACCTGCACCCCAGGTGCTCTGGGCTTCTGGAAGAAACAACCACCATGGCCACAACACCCACAGCAACAGTCAAGGTCACTACGAGGTCACTCGCCAATCGCAACCACAGCTCAACCCGCCTCCCTTTTCCAACCACAGCTCTGCGGCTCCCACACGCTGCTTGGTCCTCACCTCCACTTGAGGAGGGGGCAGGGGCATCCGCGAGACCCTGCTTCAACCCCCGCCCACTCCCCCCGCCCCGCACCTGTCCTTTCAGCTGCCTCCCAGCGCCTGGAGAAGCTGTCCCTCCTCCCACCTCTCCTCTTTCCTGACCGCTCATGCCCACCCTCCAGCACCGCCCTCTCTCTCGGCACCAAAATTTCCCCAAGTGGCTGTCGTCTCTAACAACCACCACCCCCACCCTGGCTTTTTCTTCTCTTTTACGGCCAAAATCTCAAGTCATCTCCACTCACTGCCTCTGAGCTCTCCCTGCCCCCTCACCTCCCGACCCCCCAGTCTGGCCCCTGCCCCCACAGTCCTCTGGAGGGACTCTTGCCAATGTCCCAGCAACCTCTTTTTCGCTAAATCCAAGGTCCACTTTCCGTCCTAATCTGTCTCGTCCTTCGCCAGCACTTGATCTTGCTGCTCTCCTCTCCTCTTCCCCTCCTCCTTTTGAAACGCTCTTTCCCCTTGGCTTCCAGGCTTCGGTTCCCTCCACCTGTTCAGTCTCCATCCCTGGTTCCTCTGGAACTCTCCGTGCTTAGTGATGCTCAGAGCTCTGGCCTTTGCCCTCCCCTCCTCTCCCTGGGGAATCTAGTTCCCCCTGGAGGCTTCAGGTGCCATCTGATGCTGATGACTGCCAAATCTCTCTCGCCTGCTCGCATCTGTCTCTCGTGGGCCAGATCTGCTTAAGCATCTGCATGGCAGACATGGACTCCCCGCCGCCCTTCCCCTGCACGTCCAACCCAACACAGTCACAGCGCAACCCAGGGCCACCCTCCCAACCTGCACCTCCCTTCATTTCTCTAATAGGCTGGTGACACCACCTTCCACTCAGTCACCCTGGAGAGAAACCAGGCCCTCATCCTTGCCTCGTCCCTCTCCCTCACTCCCACAGCTAACCAGTCACCAAGTCTCGATGATCTCACCTCCTGAACTTCTTTCCATCCTCTCGCTCTCTTCCTGCAGCCTTGGCCTCAGTTCATGCCACAGCGTCTCCGTCCTGGACAATTGCAATAGCCCCCCGCTTGGTCTCCCTGCCTCCAGCACCTTCTAATCCAGCCTCAATGCTTTTTAAAGAGAGAGCTTTCTAAAGCCTAAATTTGACTAGGACACTCCTCTGCTCAGACTGTTCCACAGCTCCCCATGGCCTTCAGAATAAAGTCCAAGCTGTTTTCACAGGCGTTCTAGACCTGGCCTCTGCCTGCTCTGCCGTCCCAGCTCTCAGCACTGCCTCTGGACTCCAGCTGTTTTCACCTCCGCCCTCACACTCATCATGTTCTTGCACGTCTCCAAGCCTTCACCCTCGCAGATCCCTCTACCAGGAACTCCCTCCCCAGCTTTAGTTTGTCTTTCAACACCCAGCTCAGACGTTGCGTTCTTCAGCGAGCTTCCCAAATAACCCCCAGGCAGACTCAGGTTCCTGGCCTCGTGGTGGGTTACCTGCCTTTACCTCCCTCCACAATCATACTTTTCTCTCCGCATTGGTGTTCTGTGTTTTTGTGGCTGTTTCCTCTTCTTAAACCACAAGCTCTTTGAGGACGAGGACTACGTCTTTTCATTTTGGGGTCCCCAGTGCCTAGCCTGGGGCATGGCATGTAGTAAGGTCACGATAAATGTCCATTGGATGAATGGGTGAGTTGTCCTTGCTCCACTGGGCTCTGTCCTAGGCTCCAGCAGAGGCTCAGGTTGTGACAGGACAGGGAGGTGGAGGAGGGTGTGGATAGTTTCTTAAAAGGTCTTTTGGCTCCCTGACAGTGGGGACTGTGTTCATTTCACTGACTGCCCATCACGCCCTGCATAACACCGATGACAGGCTTCACTGGGGAGCCCTGTGGTTCCCCCACCCACCCCTTTTTTTTTTGGTGAGGAAGACTGGCCCTGGGCTAACATCCTTGCCCATCTTCCTCTGTTTTGTACGTGGGATGCCACCACAGCATGGCTTGATGAGCAGTGCGTAGGTCTCTGGCCAGGATCCAAACCTGCAAACCCTCGGCTGCTGAAGTGGAGCGTGTGAACTTAAGCACTACACCACCAGGCCAGCCCCTGCGATTCCCCTTTGTTACTACTGAATCCCAGGGACAATTTGATTTGGCCTGCTCATGAATATGTGATTTGCAGCAGAGTTTCAGGATCCCCCGGGTCATAAACGAGGACACCAGGACAGAGCGTAGATAATTCACGCTTTGGCAAGTTTGTGTGTCCAGCGGGTTTTGTCCACATTGGTTTTTTTTTTTTTTGCTGAGGAAGATTGGCCTGAGCTAACATCCATGACAATCTTCCTCTATTTTGTATGTGGGTCGCTGCCACAGCACGGCCTGATGAGTGGTGTAGGTCCGCGCCCAGGATCCGAACCCACGAACCTGGGCCGCCGAAGTGGAGTGCACAAACTTAACCATTACACCACAGGGCCAGCCCCTGTGCCCGCATTCTCAATGAGGACCTTCTCCTCCTCTCTCCCCACCACCTCACTCACTATGACTGCCTCCTCTCATCACCCGAGACTTCAGATCCCTCTTAGCTCTTGGGGCCTCTGGTGGTCTTCCCGAGCCTGGAATCACCTCCTTGAAAGCTGAAAGGGCATCTGTATGATATTGTGTGCTCAGCATCCTCCCTTTTCCTGATAACTCTGCCCATGCTCAGCCATAGCTGGGGTTGCCAGGGCTGACTGTGCCAGGGGTCAACCATAGCTTCCAACTCCTGGCCAGAGCTGATTGGCTCAAGCATGAGCACACAACCCAGGTTGGCCCAATTAGAGTCCTTTCCAGGAGTGAAGGAAGAAGGCCAGTCCGTTTCTGGTGGTGAGAGCTGTGGGTAGTGAGGGGGCTGCGTTCCTCATTCCTGGGCAGAAGAAGCCAGAGAAGAGACTGAGACGGATGTGCTGCAAGACAGAGCCCATGGAGGGCCTGGTTAGGGCTCACCCTGAGGCCCTTCTAGCATGTGGCTGGTCATCTCTTGGATTCTGGGAGACTCTCTGGTTACTTTCCAGTCTTTTAGCCTATTTACCTATGCTAATTTGAGTTGCGTTTCTGTCACTTACCATCAAGGGAGTCCTGCTCTTTCTGGTCTCTTCTTTTTTTTTTTTGTGAGGAAGATCGGCCCTGTGCTAACATCTGCCAATCCTCCTCTTTTTGCTGAGGAAGACTGGCCCTGGGCTAACATCCGTGCCCATCTTCCTCTACTTTATATGGGACGCTACCACAGCGTGGCTTGACAAGTGGTGCATCGGTGCGCGCCTGGGATCCGAACCTGCAAACCCGGGGCTGCCGAAGCGGAGCACACACACTTAACTGCTGCGCCACTGGGCCGGCTCTTGGTCTCTTCTTCTTGATCCCATAGAACCCTGTCCCTCTTTACTCAGTCCCCTCTTTCAGGAATCTCTAAAATTATGGTTGTATTGTCATGTTAAATTAATTTATATGCATTTTAGAGACCTTTATGGTGAAGACCGACTGGGAATATGATTTGCAGTTGATTAAGTGGGGAAGTTTCTGTTGTCACAAACAAAGCAGAACCTTGTTGCCTTGTGGATCAGTGTGGAAGTCATTTGGGATATTCACAGCTATTCTGTTTCCTCTCCTCCTGGCCACACGGCGGGACTGCTTTTCCCATCTCCCTTGAGATTGGGTATGGCCACGTGACATGCTTCAGCCAACAAAATGGGAGAGGAGTCACATGTCACTCCTGAGCAGTAGCTTTAAGAGCCGGGGCATGATTCACCACGTCCAGATCCCCTGCCATGGTGATCACGGAAGCCCATGTGGAGGCGGAGTCCCCTCGGCCTGGGGTCCTGAGTGACTGTGATAAGCAAACCCCCATCCCTCCCCACACTGGACATATAGTGTGAACAAAGATGTTAACTTGTGCTAGTCAACAAGGTTGTAGGGTTGTTTCTTACTACGGCATTCCCTCGCCACTCCTGCCTCATAGAGTCTGGAACATGATCCGCTGTAATTTCATGATTTCTTCAGGAAAATCATATTTGCTGTATTCCAGTGCTTTTTCACAATAAACAATTATCTGTGTATTTGAGGCAAGTTTCTATTAAATTGTGAACTTCAAGCACAGGAATAGAGATATCTTTCATGGCCCCACACCACCAGGAGTGAGGCCGTGCACGTAGTAGGTATTTCATAATTATTGGCTGAAGAAACGGAAATGAGGATGAGCAGCCCAGTAGAAAGAAGAAAGGGATGAAGGTCTTGAGCATTCTGACCCCAAGAACCCACATTGGACCCCCACCCAGAGACACCAGACTCTGCATGATCACTGGCACACGTTCTGCGTCTTTGCCTGAAATGCCCTCCGCTTGGCTCCCCAACCCTCACGATCCTTCAGGACCCAGGTTCAGGCCAGCTTCTGGGCCCTAGTCCTGAGAACCAGCCTCTCCTCAGGTCACAGTCTGTCCTGTGAGCCCCAGAGCTGGGCTGAGGGGCCCCCAGAGTGGGGAAATCCCGCCTTTGCTGGCCAGAACTGGCTTTCCGTCTTGGGATCGGAACACGTGGCTGCTGCCTCACAGCTCAAGGTCACCTGCACTCATTCCCTTCCTGAGGAGAGCACAAACCCCAGGGGCCCCTCCTCAAGTCATAAGCCACATCATTAGTGTAATCATTACACAGGCTGCCTCGTGGCCTCTGTGCCCTCCAGTCACCTCTCCCAAAGTAGGAGAGGGATTTTTTTTTTCCACATTATTTCCCTGCTTGTAATGTTTCTGGGGGTCCCACTGCCTGCAGGGCCAGGTCTGCATCCTTAGCCTGGCACTCGAGACCCTTCATGCTCGCCCTCTGTGGCTCACCTGCCTGCTCACCCACTCACACCCCAGGTTCCAGCAATGCTCAACCTCTTGTGGTTCCCCCAAACAATCCATATAATCTCAAGATGTTGACCTTTCCACCTGGAATGTTCTTACTTTCCTAATCCAGCCGGCAAACTCCTATTCAACCTTTGAAACCCAACTTAAGAACAGGGGTTGGTAATTTTTTTCTGTAAAGGTCCAGATAGAAATATTTCAGGCTTTGGGGGCCATACGATTTCTGGCATGATTGCTCAACTCTGGCATTGTAGAAAGCATAGACACATGTAAACGAATGATGTGGTTGTGTTCCAATAATACTTTGTTTACAGGAACACGTGGTAGGCAGGATAGTCTGTCCACCCCTGCTCAAGAGTCATCTCACGAAGCCCCCCCAGACAGAGTTCGACAATGCCTTCTCTCAGTGCCCTCTACACCCCGACCGTAATGATTCTACAGTCGTGATGATTAAATGGCGTGGTGGTCATACTGTTGTCTCTCACCTGGATTTCTGCATCAGCCTCCTCACTGGTCTCCCAGCTTCTGCCTTGTCCTTACAGTCTATTCTTGCAGAACAGACATGATCTGTTAAAATATAAGTCCAATTAGGTCACTCCTCTGCTCAAAAACTTCCCATGGCTCCCCATTTCCCTCAGAGTGAAAGCCAAAGGTTTAAAATGATCTACAATGTCCTCCAGGCCCTTATATCCCTTCGCCCTCACGGCTCACTACACTCTCGCTCCCTCACTCAACTCCAGGCACAGTAGCCTCCTTGCTTTTCCTGAAACAAGCCAGGGAGACTCCTGCCTCAGGGCCTTTGCTCTTGCCATTTCCTCCATCTGGAACACTCTTCCCCAGGTTAGCACATGGCTCGCTCCCTTGTCCCCCTCAGGTTTTTATTTAAATGTCTCCCTTTCAGTGAGGCCTTCCCTGGCCACTCTGTTTAAATCTGCAACCCTCCCGTCTCTCCTCCCCCCCTTTACGCCATAGCATTTATCATCCTTTAACACTCTATAGTTTTTTCCCAACTTTTTTTTTTGTGAGGAAGATTAGCCCTGAGCTAACATCTGATGCCAATCCTCCTCTTTTTTTGCTGAGGAAGACTGGCCCTGGGCTAACATCTGTGCCCATCTTCCTCTACTTTATATGAGACGTCACCACAGCATGAGGCTTGACAAGCGGTGTGTCGGTCCGTGCCCAGGATCTGAACCCGCGAACCCTGGGCCACCAAAGCTGAGAGCGCAAACTTAACCGCTAGGCCACTGGGCTGGCTACCCCCCAATATTTTAATTATAAAAATATTCAAACAGAGAAAATAGAAGGACTCGGCAATGGCACCCATATACACAGCCCCAGATTCAACACCCAAAGGTTTTTGAAAGTAAGATGCTAACATCATGACACTTCGTCCAAAGACGTTAGCAAAACGCACTCTGTGTTAGATTTCTCTATCTTGTTCATTGTCTGTCTCTCCCCACAAGACTGTGAACACCACCAGGGCAGAGATTTTGTCTATTTTGTTTGCTGTGGTTTCCTCAGCCCCAAGAACACTACCTGGCACACAGCGGGTACTCCTACGGTTCAGGGAAAGAAAAGACAAGAGAGGTCCTGATTCTGATTCTGCCTCTCATTGACACGTGACTTGGGAGCATTTCCCCCAGAGAACCTTGGTTTCTCCACCTACGAAGTGGGGATCATAGTACCGCTTCTCAGGGTTGTTGTGAGGATCCAACAAGGTAAGAGCGTAAAATCACACAATAAGCATGTTTGTTAAACGTCCATCTAACTTCTTGAGGGAGGGGACTTGGTCTACTCTGACCCTCTGGACTCGAGGTTCCTCTAAGGCAGACACCTGGCTCCATGATGTTTGTAGCTGCAGGGCCTAGCACAGCCGGTCAAGAGAAGTTCTTTGACTTGAACTCTCCAGTGTGAAATCCAGCAGAAACCCAATGGGACGTATTCCCTTGTACGTACTTGCCCCCTCCCTTTACACTGCTTGCTCGTTCAACGCTACCTAACAGCTCCCTGTTCTTCCTCCTTTGCTTTATTCACTCATTCAACAGTTTTCACCAGAAATATCTAGGGGAGGAGTACTCAACTTCATCAGGCCCTGAGATTCTATTATTTTCTTCTATTTATTATTTGCTTTCTATTCTATTTTATTCATTTCTTCCATGGATCTTTGAGTGTTTCTAGCATTTTGATTGATCCAGACCGTTGATCTGTCTCTCTTCCTCGGCCTTTTCTGCTTTTCAGATTCAGTTGTGTGTCTGTGTTGCCAAACTTGCCCTGCAGACCCACCTTGAATATAAGGCTTGTTTGCTGAAGGATGGGACTCATCCTGTTGAACCTACGTGTTTTCTCAGGTCAGATTGCTCAGTAGTGAGTGGAATGCTTGGCCTTTTGCAAACTCCCTGATAACCATTGCCCTAACTTCACGTGCTTGGGGTGTGGAGGGCTAGATATTTTCATTGAGAATTCTGAGCTTTCATTTCATTCTCTCAACTCAAAGCTGAAACTCTTGAGCAAAATTTTAATCTTAAAGGACAAGTTCCTCACCTGTAAAATGCAAACAAGAGTAACTACAATCCTGAGATGATGGATGTGAAGTCAAGTTACTTTGCAACTGGTAATGCTCTGTGCAAAAATTAGTTTTTTCTTTTTTGTGAGGAAGATCAGCCCTGAGCTAACATCATGCCAATCCTCCTCTTTTTTTTTTTTTTTTTTTTTGCTGAGGAAGACTGACCCTGGGCTAACATCCGTGCCCATCTTCCTCCACTTTATATGGGACGCCACCACAGCATGGCCTGACAAGTGGTGCGTCGGTCTGTGCCAGGGTTCCAAGCAGGCCACCAGCAGCAGAGTGCACGCACTTAACTGCTACGCCACGGGGCTGGCCCCCCAAAGTTAGTTTCTATGGTTAGTTTTATTAACCTGTCTAGATTCTTAACTAAACCTTGCTCCAGTTGCACTGGCTGCTCCTAGCTGGGGCACTAATATCTTTGGACAGACTGAGGAGAAAACGCTCTTTTCACAGCAATTAACAACAGCAATTACACTTCCCACCTGGACAGAGAGCAGTTTGGAGAATTTATTTAGATCTAGAGTTAGGGGATCACTAGGGGAAGAAAAGTTGTCCAACCAAGTCCCGTGGGCTGGAGAGGGACATGATCTGCTCAGTCAGAAGCAGATCTGTGACTAAAACCCAGTCTCCTCGCTTCTTTCCGGGTACCTTATCCTCAGCATTACTAATCATAACAACTGCCATTTACTGAAATCCCATTACGTGCAGGCACGGGGACTAATTTATCTCTAGTCGGCACAACAACCCTATGGGCTATCACTGTGCCCACTTCTCAGATGAGGAGTTCACAGAGACCAAGTCATTTGCCCAAGTTTCTACTAAAAGTGCTAAGATATTTCCTGAGATGGCCTTGGGGTTGGGCTGCCAGATAACGAGTAATTTTTTAGCCCAAGCATACTTACTATTTTTCACAAATACTAAAAATTTATTGGTGGTTTAGCTGAAATTCAAATTAACCTGGGCGTCCCCTATTTTCATTTGCTAAATCTGGCAACCCTAGCTTGGGGTAGACTGCAAAATCAAAGCAGGTTCCTCTTGTTACACCCTATGTCTTCGTTGATTTTATTATCTCTTTATGACCCGTCATTAACAGTAGGTTCAAAAGTCAGGCCTCCGACCGTTTCAGGACGCGGAGAGCGAAGTAGGCCGTCTTCTGCCCCGCATCAACATGTCTGCCAACGAGCCGTCACGCGGCCCTTCCGCCCCGCACCGACATGGCCGCGCCCCGCCGCCGTGGATTGGCTCCAGCCCAAAGCCCAGCCCCCCTCGGCGGTGGGAGCCCCTTCCATTGGGCAGTTATAAACGATGGCGGCGCCCCGCCCCCGCCTTCCTCGCGCGCAAGGCTCGCGGCGCGGGGGCGGGGCTGCAGCCGCGGCCTGGGGCTCGGGCTTCGGCGATTGGCGGAGAGCGGGGGCCGTCACGTGGCCCGGGGCTCGTTTGTTTGCGGAAGTAGAAGGAAGTAGAAGTGCTGAGTAAAGCGAGGTGAGTGACGGCGTAGGGAAGGCGGGGCCCGGGGGGCCCCTTCCCAAACCTTCTCCGCGCCCCAGACTCCGTGGTGTCCATCCGGCCCCTCGTTCGGATCTACCTTGTGTTCCCCAATTCTGAGGCGTGTCCTCCATTGACCCTTGTGTGACCCCCTGAGTGCCCCCTGCTTTCGCCCTTTGATCTCTTAGCATCCCCAGCTCCCATCCCGTGACCGCTTCTGTCTCATCTCCAACTTGTGGTCCCCCAGGGACCCCAGCTTCGACCCTGGGGCCCCCTTCAGTACCCCAGTCTTGTCTGTGTGTCTCCCCTCTATCCCTCACTTCCTGAGTCACCCCCTTCTCGTTTTCCTCCAACTCTCAGTGCCTCTTGGCACCCCCAGCTTTCCCTCTGGGCCCCGTTGATTGATCCCACCTTCCTTCCTGTGCCTTTCTCAGTGCTCCTAATTTTTTCGCCTCTGCGTATTCCCACTCGATTCCCCACTTCACCTCTGTCTCTTTTCTACATTCTTCCATTTCTCTCCCCAGTTCTCCATTTTACTGTTTCTAACTCCCTGCGTCTCCCTGCTTATTGTGTATCTTGTGCCTCCAGATTTCGTCTGTGCCTGCTCCCCACCATGCTGCCTCCTTCTCCATAGCCTCATCACCCCAGAGTCTCCCAACCCCCCAATCCTGTGTCCACCTCCTGCACCCGCAGATCACCTGGAAGCTGGTGACAGGGAGCATGTGACCTGTGTGGCCATGTGACTGGGACGGGCGGGCCAGTGAGTGTGGGACAGGGAGGGCGCAGGGCTCAGGGATCTGTGCCCATTTTTTTAATGGACTATTCACATGACCCCAAACAAATACCTTCCCTTCCCCTAAGCTTCTGGGTCTTTCCCTCACCTGCCCTCTTACCCGCCCAACAGGATGTTAGGCAGGTTTGGTTTGGCAACACAGATGCTCCACCCTTGGGCTGAATGCAGTGTTTTTGTTATTGTCTCTGCCTTAAAATGTTCCTGGAGTCGGGTCCAAGTCTCAGTTTCCTCATCTGTGAGAGGGGGATTGCATTTCCTGCCCCTCATATGCTGCCAGAGGTTCAAAATTTGAGAAAATATAGAAGGCAAAGCTTGGTAATCAGGATGGTCCTGTACAAATGCATGACTTTGCTGTTGTGTCGTAGGCAGGAAAGGGAAAGGGATGGAATGAAAAATTGAGGAGGGAAAGACTAGTAGAAGGTACACTGTCTTTCATTTAGTGTTTGGTTGTATTTATTGATCATTTGCTATGAGTCAGGACCTTTTATGTGTTATCCTCACCATTCATTCGTTCATCCATTCCTCATTTGTTTAACAAATATTACTGGACTGTTTACTAAGTTCTCGGCCTCCCTTGACGTAGCCAGTGTCATTCCCATTTAACGTAAGGAATAGAGGGTGAGATGAGTTGCCTGAGGTTACAAGGATTCGTGAGGTTGGAGCTGGAATCTGGACACAGCACTTTGTAACACCACAGCCTGTGTAATTGCCTTGCTGTGGAAGGGTCACTACTGTTGTCTCAGTGCCAGGGCACTTTTTCTCCCTTTCCCGGGTTACTTTCTTGTTACATGACAGTATCCCCGAAAGGGAATTTCCTTCTCACTTAGCAGACTGACATCACCAAGAGAAAGGAAGGAGGAATTTAAGTGCTCTGTGTGTGTGTGCACATGTGTACTGGGTGTGTGTGGGAGGGGTGAGGGGCTGTACTGAAGGGGGGGCCTTGTGTTATGAGCTTAACTTTGAAGAGAGTGGCTCCTGGGAGAATGTTTTAATAGGTCCGTGCCTTAAATGCCTCTTCTCTTTTTTTTGTCCATCCTCATTTTTTTTGGTGATGTCACCCAGCTCATGGCTTTAAGTACTATCTCTGCTCTGACAGCTCCCGAATTTATATCTCCAGTCCAGTCCAGACCTTTCCCCTGAATGATAGACTCACGTACATAGTTGCTGGCTCAACACCTCAAACTTAGGCATTTCAAACTTAAAGTATTTAGAATTAAACTCTTGGTATATATCCCCTTCATCCCTTCCCCACCTCCAGCAAAATCTGGCCCTCCCACTCACTTTCCCATCTTTAGGAAATGGCAGTATTCTTCTTTCAGTGCTCAGACCAAAGCTGTGAGATTCTCCTTGAGGCCTCTCTATACCCCGCATGCGGTAGAGTGATCTGTTAATGTTGCTCCTTTGCTCCAAGCCCTGCCATGGCTTCTGTTCTCACTGTACGTGCCTCGCTCCCTGTTATCTCTCTGACCTCAATGGCTTTCTTGCTGTTCCTGGTATTCACCAGGCATGCTCCAGCCCCAGGGCCTTTGCACGTGCTCTTCCCTCTGCCTAGAAAACTCTTCACCTAGATATCCATATGACTTTTGCCTTCGTTTCCTTTAAGTCTTTATTCAAAGTCAAGTTCTTGGTGAGGACTTCCCTGTTCACCCTATCTAAAATTTCCCTTTCCACCTGGAAACTTCTATCTCCCTTGTCTGGCTTATTTTTCTCCTCAGCACTTAATCAGCGTCTAGAACCTATGTATATATTTTGCCTATTTATCTTCTTTATTATAGCCCTCTCATATTAAAATATAAGTTCTAGGAGGGCAGAGATTTTGTCTGGTTTGTTCGCTAATGTGTTCTCAGCAGTTGGAACAATGCCTTCTACAGAATAGGTCCGTGATAAATATTTGTAGAATGAATCATAAAATGAGCCGCCCTGTACCAAGCCGCAGGCCCACAGATCACTTAAAGTTCCCAGTGTCTCCCGTCCTTGGGAGCTCCAGCAACTCTTCTGGGGCAGCCTGCTCCCAGCCGTGGTCCAGCTAAGCAGAGTGAATGAAAGAGACACCTTTTCCTTTTTTGAAAAGGCATTTTCCTCTGGCGCATATGAGTGGCAGTGCGTTTTTAGATGAGGGCCTTAGCTTTGGGAGTACAGGAGACTGAACATCAAGCCTCGCTCAGCCACTTTGTGTTCAGGCTTTCTCCTAAAGCCAGTTTGAGGATTATAAGCCGGTGCTCTGAATTCCAGCTAATTAGAATTTCATAACCTCCTATGCCTGTGTGTAATGTGGGAGAAGGATACCTTCTCTTATGAGTGTTTTGAGGATCAAATGTGATAATTACCTCAAACACTTTGTGAGGGGCCTGGTGCTCAGTGGGTGCTGGGTGAATGTGGCAGTGTTGTTGGGGTGTAAGGTGACAGGAGCAAACCCTTCCCCACTCTTCACTTGCTGAGGGAAGGGTTTGGGATGAGCTGCGGTCAGAATGGACATTTAGAGGGACATGTTGTTTTGGAGGCAGTCTTGGAGGTCCAGAGGCTCAGATGGGAGATGGAAATGACGTTGGACTTGGCTGCTAATTGAGTGCCTGCTGTGTGCAGGCCCTCTGCCTAGTGCTGTTCAGGAGTCTGAGGAAGAAGACATGAGTCCAGCCACCAGGCAACACTTCCTGTTTCCTCCCTCTGGGCCTCAGTTTCCCCATATGCCAAACAGGGATAACAATCGCACTGTCTCTATCTCATGGGCATTTTCGAGCTTCAAGGTAGCTAACAGGTGTGAAAACGCTTTGCCAGCCCTAAAGCGCGGTAGCCTCGTGACGGGACGGAGGCCAGTGTGGTGACGCGCTCACGTGCTGAGAGGTGCAGACGGTGAGGCTGCGGGAAGGAAGTCCGTGGTGGTCAGAGCAGGATGGGGCTCTGATCCCCGCCGTGTTCTCAGCCCATCCTGCCAGGGCAGTGGGTGGGGGGCCGTCGGTTGCACGGGAGGGTGTCGCTGTCCTGTGCCAGTTGTTCCAATCGTGGGACATCCTGTTGTAAGCAGCCGGGGCTCCTGAAGGCTGATTTCCGAGAGCAGTTGTGCGTGTGCTCCCAGAATGCCCCGAGTGGCCGTTCCTGTGCGGTCAGCTTCCTGGCCCCGCTGCCTGCGGGATCCTGTCACGCGCCTCTGGGTCAGGAAGGAAGCAGAGCAGAGCGCTTGGAGGGGCTCCTCTGCCTGGCGTGTGAACGAGCCCAGCGTCAAGCACCTTGACGGTGTATGAAGCCGAATTTTCCCAGCCAAAGCCGGTACTCGGCCTGAGGCCAGCAGCTGTCCCATACAGGTCCCCTGCTGCAGGAGTGAGCCTCCTGAGCGTTTCCACTGTGTGACGTGCTGGGCAGCTGAGAGTGGGGGCCCAGGGTGTGCGCTCTATCACCACCCACGAGGGGATAAGGGGGGGCGGGGCTCAGAGGTGCCGGCCCTGGGGGCTTCCAGTTGGTTCATTCATTTGTTCTCACTCATTCATTCACCGAACATTTATTAAATACCCACTGTGTGTCAGGAACAGCATGCTAGGTGCCTGGTAAACAAATAAAAGGGGTGAGCAGCCCAAAACAACAGATACCCCACCATCGTCACAGGAGAAGTGCTCCCATGGGGGTGCACTGGGCGGCGTGTATGGAGGAAGGAGTGCGTACACGCCGGGCTGAGAGGAGGGGAGGCACAGGGTATGACTGTTGGAGGAGATGGCATGTGAAGGACAGGAAGGGGTGTATTCATTTGTCTGACAGGCCTTTCTGGAGCGCATGCTCTGAGACCGGTGGAGAAAGTGGGGAGGGCCGTCTAGGTCGGGGGGCGTGTGTGTGGGTACACTGAGGCGTGAGTGGGGCGTGCTCCGGGGGGTGTCTGGTGCAACATGGCAGGAGTCGCAGTGCAAGAGGGGAGGGCTGGAAAGCTGGGCTGGGCCAGCTCATGTGGACGCTCACATCCCCGCCCTGGAGCCTGGACTTTCTCTGGAAGGTGATGGCGAGCCGCTGGACACGTGTAAGCACGGAGTCCGATTTGCATCCTGCGGTAGGCACAGAGCAGGTGAGGGATGGGTGGGGTGGACTTGGCCCTCAGGTGTGTGTGTCTGGAAAGGGCTATAGTGCAAGCTGGAAGGGAGAGCGTCGCAGGAGGGGCAGATCTAGGGCTCTGAGCCATCACAGGGGGCCGCGGGGCCTTGAAGGATGAGCAGAGGCTTTGACAGGAATGGGGGGCGCGTTCCAGGTCGGACAGGCCAGGAAGTTTGAAAACCCAGGGCCCCTTGCTCTCTGGAAGAGATAACCGTCCAGAGCAGAAGAGAGGACCGGGCCCAGGGACTGGCAGCTTTGCACTTCCTCTTCTGCCTGAGACCTGCCCACAGTGCTTCAGGGAGTTCATGACCGAGGAGGAACCAGGTAGTTGGGGACTGAGGTCTCCCTAAGCACCCCCATCACTGACTCATGCTCCCCATCCTCCGCTGCACTTCTAGAGCTTGTCTACTTGTCTGTAAGCTAGTGATAAAGAGCCCACTTTACTGTGGCTGTGAGCGTGGCTGGCATAGCAGATGCTGGACAAATGGCTCCGTGGTGACCAGTGTTCGTGTTGTCACAGCAGTAACCATAGTCCCCGCTCTGTGCCGCACAGTCCCCATGAAAATGCTCGTTCCCAGATGAGTCCCTCAGGCTCCTGTCCCCATGCCCTCCCACACGTTCTTGTCTGCTCTGTCTGCTGGGAAGCCCTCTCTCCCCGGTCCCCACTTCAGAGTTTTGCTAAGGAGTCGCCTCCTCCAGCCAGCCATACTTTCCAGACTCTAACACCCGCAAGGGACTGTGCACTTTTTGAGACAGGGAATAGGCCTGGGTTCCCCTGTGACTACTCATTTTATGAACCCAACTAGCCACTTCTAGAAACTCACCAAAGAGTCTGCCTGTCGGTTCCAATCTCTTTGGATCACAGTAAGGGTTTTTGTTTGTTTTCTTCCCTGGTGGACATCAACATGCCCACTTTAAATTGCCCTTTGAACACCCACAATTTGAGGCCTCTCTGGGCCTCAGTTTCTTATTCTCTAAAATGGGATAATAATGCTTGTCCTTCCTGCCTCATAGCTCCTCCAGGGGCTCCTCACACCCAGCAGACACTCTGTAAGTCTTCCCTGAAGGAACTAAGCAGGCAGGCTGCGCCTTTGAGAGGGGATGGGTGAGCAAAAATAAGGAGAACAGGCTCAAAGTACCCAGCCTCACTGTAGGGGAGACAAAACTGACACCTAGAGTGGATAGGCAGAATTGTCGCCGTCACTGTTACCACAGAAGCTCTTGGGTTTATGTCTCACTGCTTGTGGCATTTGAGAGAGCAGCCTGAAGCAGCCTCAGGTGCCCAGGAGTGTATGGTCCCTGTCGGGGGACCCTGTCATCACCTATGTGCAGGGAGCGAGCCCAGGTGAGGAGCCACAGAGGACAGTTGTCAGTAGGTAAGAGCTCGTGTTCACCTCGTGGGGAGGTCAGAGGGCAAACAGCTGTGAGAAGGGAGAAGGAGAGAGAGTGAGGGGTGGCGGGGCTGTGCAGGGAAGGAGTCGGGTGGAAGGGACCTTACGGGTTCTGGATGGCAGCCTTCTCCCCAGCCCGGCGTCCTCCCGCTGCAGCTGTGCTGGAAAGAATCTGGGCTCTGAGGTCAGAGGTGGTGGGATGGGAGGAAGATGAGAGAAACGAGAAGTGAGCGCTCTTGCCGCTTTCCTGGTTGGCCTGTTAGGATTGTTCCAGGATGTGGCCCGGTGGTTTTAGTTTCCTTTCTTCACCTCGTGATAGCAGTGTTCACGGTTTGTGTGCCTACGGTGGGCCAGCGTCCTGGACACTTTCCCTTCATTGTGTCATTTCGTCCTCACAGCCACCCTGCAAGGCTGGAAGAGAGCCAGCCTGTCCTGGCCGTGGCCAGGCCGCCGCCCGCCCCTGGTCCTGAGGAAGGTGGCTCCCCTCTGGGGCGGGGTCTCTTCCTTCCATCCGGCTGGACCCCGTGGTGACTCTCCTCCCCTGACCCGAGCGGGCTGGTGGGTGCTGGATGCTGCCCACTCGCCCGCTTCCTGTGAGCGCCTCTCCGCTGTGCTGCTTGTCTGAGCCAGGCCTGACCCCCACGGGCCCCCCATCTCCCCAGCTGCAGGCCCTGGGGGCTCAGCCTATACTCCTGCTTTCTTCAAAACATGTAATCATTTTCCATACCATTTGGAAAACAGAGAAAAGAAAAAAATTGCCCATAAACCCAATACCCTCATCTGCCCTTAGTATTTTGGTATATTTTCTATCAGTCTTTTTTTTTTTTTTTGCTGTGCATAATTTTTACTGGTAAATTATGTAAATTACGTTTTAACAAACTTTCGTTGGGCCAAGCTTTGTGCTCAGGGTGAGTGTACAGAGGAGCGGCAGCTGCCCTGAGGAGGCTCAGACTCCAGAGCCAGCCCGTCTGGGCTCTAGTCCTTGCTCTTCTGCCTGCTAGCTGTGTGCCCCTGGGCCTGTGACTTTACCTCTCTGGTCCTTGATTTGCTCATGTGGAAGATGAGGATAACAGTGGTAAGGATGTCATAGGGTGGTGGTGCAGATGAAATAATTAGTATATGTACCTCTGGGAACAGGGCCAGAGCACAGAAAGAGCACGGGAGCATTTGGTGGGGTTAGCATTGTGCAGTGTACAGTCTGGCGGGGGGGTCCGTCATAACAGGCTGGGCTCTAATAATAGAAATGTGTTGAAAGTGACGGGCAGCACAGAACAGGGAGGGAGAACCTGGCGGCTGGGCCAGGGCATCAGGAACACTTTAAGGAGGGTGTGGTGGCCGAGCTTGGGCTTGAAGACTGATGAGGGCTCTTCTAGACAGACAAAGAAGGACATCGTGGATAGACAGATCAGCGTGGACAGGCAGGGAGGTGCGAAACAGCGTTGCTTTCTGGGATCGTGCGTGGTTTGGAGCACAGGGCGGGACAGGGCGGGACTCGCGCAGGGGGCTGCAGGGCTGGGCAGGGGCTCCGCAGGCCGTGTTTGCAGCCCACGAACAGCACAGGGAGTGTCGGACTCAACGCCCCTGAGCCTGTACCAGAACGCCACGCGCTTTTCCTGAGTTGTTATAACCTTCACGGTCACAGCTTTAAATGCCCACACGTGTCTCTGGGGCAAACGTATCATGATGTACAATTCCTGTAATGATGGATGTTGAAGTTGCTTCCCTGTCTGTGTCAAAACGAAAATCGTTATAATGCACATTGATATGCATGCTGTGTCATCCGTTTTGGGGAGGTCTCCTGGGACCAATTCCCACGCCTTCCCTTGGGGTCCCTCGCCTCTCCCCTGGCTGTGGGGAGGGGCGCAGGCACCCAGCTCTCCGTCCTTACAGTTCCCAAGTGCAGAAGAAAGAAGGAACTTGACACAGGTCTAGGCATCCTCACGAGCGTTCTCATTTAATCCTCAACATAGGAGAGGTGAGCATCGTCCTCATTTTAAAGGGGAAACTGAGGCTCACAGTCTGCTCCCACCACATCTTACTACTAATCATAAAAAGAAGGACATTACAAAGCTTCAGAGCGTTTTCAAAGCTCTGCAGTCATGGTTCTCTGAGCCTCAGTTTCCTTATCTGTAAAAGGGGGATCATTGAAGTAAAGAGGGCTAATGTTTATTGAACATTTACTATCTGCCAGCTTCTATTATTGGGCACTGTTATGGTCCTCATGTTACAGATGAGGAAACTGAGACACAGAGAGGTTAAGTAACTTGCCCAAGGTCCCACAGCTGGTAAGTGGTGAGGCCAGGATTTGAATGCACTTTTGCTGCAGAGCTGTGCTGTGTGCTCAGTGCATCTTCCTCATGTGGTTTTGAGAGAATTAAATGAGACAGTTACGTGAAGTGCTTAGCTTGGGGCCTGCTACCTCGTAAGTGCTCAGTAACCATCTCTTGGTGGAATTCTCATTGTTGACCCTTATTACCTTCGTAGATGATTCTTTGTAGGCCTCGTGTTCTTCCTTTTATCCCTAAGGTTGATCCCCTCCTCAACACATAGGCCAGGTGTGAACTAGTGTCTGCTCAGATGTCCTCTCCCCCGGGCACCCACACTCCCACGCTCTGTCCTCAGAGCCTGACCCGCTCTTGGCAGTGACATCCTGGCACAGAGGCAGAGGGTGGCCTCCAGCTGATTGTCACCTGGCTTTAGTAGCAGTGCCTTAGGAAGGCAGTATGCTTTCTGGGAGCCCAGGAAATAACGAGACATCTAATTCAGTCATCCAAACTGGGGACCATTTCCATAGCAGAAACTGTGACCCTGTGAATGTGAAGTGTAAAATTTCCACCCAAACACGTGTTCGCTGTTTCGAAGTCTCTGCGTTCACTCTCATTTCCGAGGAGCTTGGTTCTGTGTTCTCTCAGAGCTCCTTGGGAAACCAGTGGTGGCAGGTGCCAAAGGTTTTAGACAAATGCTTACAGTCCCTCTGTCCCCCCGATGGAGAGTGAGATGATCCTGGTCTGCTTGCGGTGTCTGGTCGAGAGGGGACACTGGTTTTGTTTGTGGAATTGAAATGACCCCTGCCAAGCTCTCTGATTACCAAAAAGTTGACTCCTTACTTTGCGGAGTGAGAAGCCCTCTGTCTGCACGGGCAGGATGGCCTGTCCCGTGCGTTCACGTCTGCTCTCTCCTTTGGTCAGTGTGGCTCCGCACTCCAGAGGGGGCAGCCGAGCCTCTGTTGAGGCCAGTGGGTCAGGGAGCAGGAGAGTTCTGGTCATCTGTGCACAGTGGCAGCTCTGTAACTTCCCACTGGACCTTACCTCCCGCTCACTGCCTTTTCTCTTTCTTTCCTCTCCTTTCCAGGTGCCTCCAGGCCCAGAATCGGGAACGGCGCTGGTGGCGTGCAATCTGGGTGCCTGTGCAGGAACCCGCTGCACTTGGTGAGGTGGGCATGGGAGACCAAGCCCAGCTGACCAGAGACCCCGTTTTCTTCCAGACTGAGGGGAAAGGCGGTGGGGCCTCCCCACCTGCCCCACAGAAGATGCAGTTTTTCGGCCGCCTGGTCAATACCCTCAGTAACGTCAGCAACTTGTTCTCGAACCCATTCCGGGTGAAGGAGGTGGCTGTGGCCGACTATACCTCGAGTGGCCGGGTTCGGGAGGAAGGGCAGCTGATTCTGTTCCAGAACACTTTCCATCGCACCTGGGACTGCGTCCTGGTCAACCCCAGGAACTCACAGAGTGGATTCCGGTGGGTAATGATCAGCTATGACACGCTTCTTTCCTTTGACACCATCCATGTCTCAGACTGGAGGTCCCTCAGAGGAGCATCTTCTTTGGGGCTACATCTCAGGGCTCCAGAGAGGGTGGCAGAGAGGGGACTGCTCTTAGAATGCAGGGAAGGCTTTCTAGACCCCACACCTTCTGGCCCATCAGGGTCCTGTGGCAGGGTGTGGGGATAGAAGACCGGGCTGTATCCTGCCTCAGTCTTGACTCGTGCAGATGGAGGGAGGAGGAAGGGCGGGGATGCCGAGAAGGGTCAGATTGGGTAAGGCCCAGGGATCCCCTGTAGCCCTGATCTTTAAAGGCGCGACCGTCCTTGTCGGGCTGCACAGGGGTTGTTGAGGAGGGCCTGTAGGGGGTGGACAGCTGTCGCTTTTCAGGGCATGCTGGGCCTCCCATGGGCTAGAGGAAAGGGTAGCAAGCCAGGACAGGGCTGAAGGGACCGAGCCAGCTGCAGGGCTGGTTGAGAAAAGTGGAGGGGAGTGGCCAAGGACCCCAAATGCAGGGTCCAGAGGAGCTTGACGGACTAGCGTTGACTTGGCTGGTACTGAGAGCCCTTCCTCCCGTGTTCACCCATCTGGCTTTTCCTGTCATCCCTCCGTTCACCATGCATCAGCGACCTCCAGTGTCTCCAGAGCCCAGGGCCCTGGGCTAGGCCCAGCTGGCGCTGTGAGATGACAGAACATGCTCTGTGTCTTCAAGGAATGTGCAGTCCTTGGGGGAGGCCCCCCTGCAAACCAGGCGTTGTAATACCGTGTGAGGAACAGTGGGGTCACAGGAGGTGATGGCTCCTTGGTGGGCTACTCTGCATCTGGAGGAAAGAGTAGGAGTGTATCTAGCAGAACAAAGTGGATACGGTCGTTTCAGATGTGCAGAGGCGTGGAGGGGGAGCCTGCAGGCAGATGGCTCTGGCTGGACTCTGGGTGCATCCAGGGCTCTGGTGAGAAGGGAGGCTGCAGGGAACCTCTGGGCATCATTCTGATTGAGGAGGCACAGCAGCAAGAGTATCAGAAGGTGTCGAGCTGGCAGTCAGGGTCCAGCCACCAGGAGAAGAGCGAGGCAGGGGATCAGGGCCCCTGCTAATCAGGGGAGAATTCAGGGCCCGGCTCCAAAAGGAAACTGAGGCAGAGGCACCCACAGTGGGACTGTGCACCCAGTCCAGACGCAGTGTTAACACAGGAGGACTAGTCTAAACTCTGGGTGCAGACGGGCCTGAGCTGCTGGCCCTGGTCAGGACGGTCCGGCTTCCACCTGCAGCTGCAGAAGCTCCCCAGGCCAGCAGCTGAGGGCTGCTGTTCCGACTATGCAGCTGGCCAGGCTGTGGGTCCACTCCTTCTGAAGGGCATTCACCCTTACGTTTGAGGTGCCCTACCCTGGGGCTCCCCCACCCTCCACGTGCACGTCATCACCAAGTCCTGTCAGTTGTCAATATCCCTTGACAGGAGTCCAGATTTTTCTCAGTGAGCTTGAGCCCCATTGTGGGCAGACCGCCGTCCCGGGGGGTTAAACACTTTGCCAACGGTTTATTAGCTACCCCTGTACCGTTACTGCCCTTGATTGGGTGGCACCTTATAGTTTACAGTGCTTTCACATGTGGTCCACTAGCATGTCCTCCTACCACCCGTTGAGGTAAGAAGGAAGGCAGTATCCCATCTTATGGATGAGAAAACTGAGGCTCAGGGATGAGAAGTGCTCCATCCAAGCTTGCACAGGAGGCAGTGAAGAAACAGAATCCATGTCTTCTGGTTCCTACTCCATTTCTCTTTCTGTGCTGCAGTGGTGTTTTCATGTATTTAGATCGAATAAGGAGCATTACTGGGTGGGGTTGCACGCTAAGCACAGGTCTCCTCTTGGAGTTCCTGATGTCCCTCACTGGCTCTGGAGCCTTTTTCTTTTTCTCTCTACCTGCTCCCACTCAAGCATTTCCATTTCAGCAGATGGCATCACCGTCCATCTATGTGGTTGCTCAATCCAGAAATCCAGGGGTGATCCTTGATTCCTCGGGCTCCCTCACCCCCAGATCCAGGTCGTTGCCGAGTTCTTTTGGGTTCTCCTCCCAAGTATGTCTTGGGTCTGCTGCTGCTTCTCTATTAATTATGCTTAGGTTCGGCTCCAGTGATAGAAAGCCCAACATAATAGTTGTTAAACAGAATAGAATTTTAATTCTATCCTAAGTGACAGCCACGGCAGGTAGGGCTAGTGTGGCCGCTCTGCTCCTCAGTGTCCTCAGGGGCCCAGGCTCCTTCTGTCTTGTTGCTCCACCATGTGTGGCCTCTGTTCTCTGCGTCACTACGTGGTCCCAGATGGCCACACCAGATCCAGCCATCACATCCACCATTCCAGCCAGCAGAAAGGCGGAAGGGCAGAGTAAGAAGGGCATTCCTTTTTAGGGACACTTCTCAGAAGTTGCACACATGCCTTCCACCTGAGTCCCATTGGCCAGGACTTAGTCACATGGCCACGACTAACTGCAAGGGAGCCTGGGAAGTGTAGCCTATATTCCAGCCACGTGCCAATCCAAAATCAGGGCTGCTGTTCCCCTCTGTTTTGCTGCTGGCTCTCTTCAGGCCGTGGTCCTCGTGCACGTGGACTCCTGCTGCACTGCCCCCTCCCCAGGCTGTTGCTCCGCCTGCAGTCTTGCTCTCCTCCCAGCCTCTTCCAGTCTGCTGTCAGAGTGATCTTTCTAGAGGGCAAATCTGGTTATTCTCTCCCCTGTTTAACTCTTCAAGGGCTTCCTATTTCCTTAACACAGCAGGTGCTTAGCATGGCTTAAAAGGGCCGCTAGTGGGGCCGTGCCTCTCCCTCTGGTCTCCACTCGTGCCACCCTGTGCTCCTGGCCCTTGCCCAGACCCTTCCCTAGCCTGCAACACTTTCCCCTTCCTTGGTGGCCTCCTTTCTACTTGCCCTTCTGGCTTTCAGGCTAGAGTAGGTGCTTCTGCTGTGTGTCTCGGTAGCACCCTATCCCTGTGCCCAGTAGACCTCCTTCCTGGTAGACCACAAACCCCATGGGGGTAGGGGCTGGGTCTGCCTTGTTCACCCCGCTGTGATTCCCCAGCACCCAGCAGGATGCCTGGCGCAGATCAGGTTTGTGAGAAGTATGATGTATTCCTTCAGCTTTAACAGTATTTACTGAGGGCCCGTGTGCCAGGGGGCTGGGAGACTGTTGGATTCTGGGCTGTCGAAGGCGTGAGCTGGGCAGCGGGAGTGCAGGTTGGAGAGTAGGATGCTGGAGGTGAGGTTATGAAGAGTTGCAGAAATGCTAACGCCCAGCAAGCAGTAGGGTGTGACCTGGGAGTGAGGGCTGCGGTGGGCGAGGTCAGGGCACTGTGCCTGCGCCCTGGGGTTCTCACTGGGGTGGTCATCGTAGGGTCTCCGCACTGCTCTGAACACCCTGCAGTTTGTGGAGAGAAAGCTTGGTATGTTAGACTTCCTTTTCAGGGGACTGAGGTTCTGTTTTAAATGTCTTCTCCTTTATTTGCCTAGAGGGCTTTGAACTGTCCCCAAGGTACTTAAGTGTGTTAGAGGTAGATGTCAGGTCCTGCTCCAGCCTCCGGCTCTGGGTAGGAGTGTTCCTGTTGTTCGTAGCTGCTCTTAGCCGGCAGGCGTAGCTTCAGGGTTGGGAGGGAATCAGGATCTTCTGAACCCTCAGGTTGTATTGCCTAAGGCCTGTGAGTCCCACAGCACCCCTGCTGGGCGGCGAGGTGGGCTCTGGCTGATCCAGATGGCAACAACAACGATAATAACGTCTGCGTCATATTGGTGCATACCATGTGTGAGGCACTGAGGTCTCAGTATTGAGTCCTTATCCTCACAACAGTCCCAGGAGGCAGGGGTATTATTGACCCCGTCTTACAGAGGCGGAAACATGGCTCAAAGAATGTAAGTAACTTGCCCAAGGTCACACAGCAGGTCAGCAGCAGAGCTGGGTTCAGACCCAGGCATTCTGGCTCCAGAACCCACCTCTCTCTTCTCTTCCACCAGGGCTGCTTTGCAGTGTGGCCAGCTGGGCGGGGCTCAGCTCTCCGGGGGCCCATCCTTGGGCCCTGTCTGACATATGGTCCAGGGCCCTGGCTCTTCTGCTGTGAACCCCGGCGTGGTCATTGGCAGCACTGCTGTGTACATTGTGATAACGTCCATACTTCTGTTCCTGGTACGGATTAATCATTTACTGCTGACATTTAGTTGTGACACGTGATGTTTGATGAACTCCGCCAGTGCCTCACTGGCATCTCAGCAGACGCACGGCTGCACTTCCCAGGAATCCCGGGAGGAAAGATCAAAGCATGTGCGACATGTGGTCTTTGCTTCTCGAACGGGGCCTGCCCTTTGAGGCCCTCTGCGCTTCCGCAGTGGGACTTTGCCGTGAAACTGCTTGTCAGGAAACCTCAGACGGGCTGGGTGGCCTGCGTCCTGGCCACGTACCCTGTGACTTGCTCGTTCACCCGTTTATGCAGCCCACAGCCCATCTTCACCGAGCAGATTGAATACGGCAGGTCTCTGCCCTCACAGAGCTGAGGCAGCGGCCGGCCAAGGTGGATCTGTCCCGGCGTCCAGCGGGGTAAATGTCATCATGGGCTCGTGTAAAGCTCTTATGTCCCCGGAACAGACCTCCCCCTTGCACTTCTTTATTTGCCCTCGCTCTTCCCTCTGCTAAGACTGCTCTCCCCGCTCCTTCACTCGCCTCACGGTCCCTGTGCTGTGAACCTGTCCTCACCCCTGTCCTCCCTCAGCACTGTCCATACTTCTGTCAGCCCCTCTTGCCTTGGATGGCCACATGTCCGTTTGCATCTCTGTCTCCCCCACTAGACCAGAGAGCTCCTCAGGCACAGTGCCTGGGTCTGAGTCGTTCCTCCTAATGCCCGGGGTAGAGCCGGGCACTCAGGAGGCGTGCGGTAAATATTTGTTGCTTGGGTGAATGAATCCGTGACCACTGAGGGTACAAGTGTGCTGGACAGGAGGGCTCGAAAAGGCTTCTCTGGGTAGTTGGGTTAGAGATGGACTTTAAAGGATGAGGAAGGTTTCACCAGGAGAAGGTGTGAGAGAGAGGGCACTGCAGGGAGAGGGAATGTCATATGCAAAGGCATGGAGGGAGGGATGGATGGAGGAGAGCTTTGGAGAAGCAGTGAGGAAGGGCTTGTGCTCGGCTTTGAAACTGGGGAGTTGGAACCCCTGTAGCCTAATGGTCCTTGGCCATTTTTTGGTCCAGGACCTCCTTGAGAGTCCCAGGGGATCCTCTTCACCACCAAATGTGCATCCACACGTTTGCACACAATTTCACGAGGTTCATAGACCCCCTGAGGCTTATTCACGGGCTGCTCCCACTGAGGCAGAGGCTTCCCAGAGCTGACGCCAGGTGGCTTCAGTCTAGGGGTTCAGTTCTAGAAGAGAGAGAAGACACAGCCCCATGAGTCCTCCACTTCGGCAACCTTTTCTCTGAATCTTCCTTTCACCTCCTTGCTCTAACCCAAACGAGGCTCTGCCCTGAGGACACTGCTTCCCCTGCAGGCCGCTCCAGAGTTTTCTCTCCCAGTCTTTCTCCCACGGAACCCGGAGGTGGGATGGGGTCCTCCTCGCCCCTCAGCCTTGACACTCACATCGTCCTATGATGCCACCCGCTCTCTCTCCTGGTGGCAGGCACCTGCGACCCTGGATGCTCCTCTCATCCTCAGATCTCCTGTCTCTCCAGCTCCTTCTCACTAGTCCTCTGAGTGCCAGGTCCCTCTACCCCTGCAGACGGGACTGACCCTACCACCTTTCCAATCCCCATCCCTTTCATGGACTTCACTTCTTACCCAGCGTAAACACCATGACCCATCGATACAGTCACACCCTTGCACACACTCTCTGCTCTCCTGTCGCTCTCTCTCTTCATCCTATTTGCTTGGTGAAACCCTGACACTAGTTAATTCCAGTTCTCCACCATGGCTGGAGGAACATGCCTCCGTGCCGACTGGTCTCATTTTCAAACCACGACGTGAGTTGCTGAGGCCGGCCCCCTCAAGGTCACCATCCCCTCTCAGCCACTTCAGGACATCATTTCAGCAACTCTTTCCTCTCTCCTACATAATTTCCCCTCTTTACTAGATATTTTCCATTCCTGTACAAATGTGCTGGGGTTTTTTCTGTTTAAAAATGATCTGTTTCTTGCCTCCACTTGACGCTCAGGCACTGCCTCTGTTCAGCTGTCTTCAATTCCTGTCCTCCTAGTCTCTAAACTTTTTAGAAATAGTGAAATATAACACCCACACGGAAAAGTACAGCTTAATGCTTTATCATGAATACCTCTGTAACTACCATGCATGTCAAGAAATAGGAACCTGTGGCACCCCGGAAGCCCTCCTTTCCCCGGTTTCCCCCAAAGAAAGGTAACCATTAACCTGACTTTTACGGTAATTGCTTTTGTGTCTGGCTTCTTTGCTCATTATTTTGTGTGTGAGATTTATATACGTTTCTGCATGCAGCTGTGTCAGTCATTTTCAATGCAGTGGAACTGCATTGTGTAACTATATCGCAATTTTATTTATTCATTCCAGTGTTGATGGGAATTTGGGTTGTTTCTAGTTTTCATGGTGCGCATATGCCTGCATTTCTCTTAGGCATCTGTCTAGGAGTAGAATTGCTGAGTCAGGCCATACCTGTCCTTTGTCTGTCTGTTGTCCTACTGGCAACAAATGAGATTTCTTGTTACTTCGCATCCTCTGGTACTTGGTGTTGCCAGTTTTAAGAAATTTTGTCATTCTGTTGGGTTTGTGGTGGTATGTTATTGTGGCTCTAATTTGCGTTTGCCTGTGAAGTTCAGCACCTTTTGGTAAGTTGATTAACCATTTGGCTATCCTCTTCAGTGAATGAATGCTTGGTTCTCTGACCATTATAAAAATAAAGTTCTTTTTCTTATAGAGTTTTAAGAGGGTTGTTTTGTGCATCTGTATTCCAAATACACACCTTTGGTTGGTTATGTGCGTTGTGGTCACCCAGGCAGTGATTTGCCTTTTACTTTCTTAATGATATCTATTGATAAACAACAGTTCTAAGTCTTAGTGAAGTCAAATTTTTTCATCTCCTTTGTAGTGTGTTTTTGTCTACTATTTAAGAAAGTCCCTTTTCTGCCATGAGGTCGTGAGGCTATTTTTCTATATTATCTTCTAGATGCTTTATTATTTTGCCTTTTATAACTAGATTGATAATCTACTTGGAATTGATTTTTTTAATGTACAGTGTGAAATAGGGCTCAGGTTTCTTTTCTTTTTTTCCATCTGGAGATCCAATTTTCTAGGCCCTTTTACTGAAGATCGTTTTTTTCCACTGCTCTAGAATGCCACACTGGTCATAAATCAGGTGTCCCTCTATGAATAGATTCGTTTCTAGTCACTGTTCTATTTTTCTTTTCTTGCACCGATACCGTGCTGTCTTAATTTCTGTAACTTTATAGTAGATCTTGATATCTGGTAGAACAAGTTCTGCACCTTGTTCTTCAAGATTAGTTTGGCTATTCTTAGCTCTTTGCATTTTTACCAGAAAAAAGTTCCACACACAAAACAAGCAAGCAAGCAAGCCAACAAAAAATTAAACCTTTGGTCTTGAGATTTTGATTGTGATTGCATTGATTCACTTTGGTGAAAATTGACAAGTTTGTATTATTTAGCCTTTCAATCTATGAACCTAGAATGTCGTCCCATTTTTTTAGGTTTTCTTTAATTTCTCTCGATAATGCTTTGTGGTTTTCTGCACAGAAGTTTTAGACGTATTTTGTTAGATTTATTCCTAGTGTTTGAAATTTTTTGATGTTATTGCATTTAATTTAATTATTTAATAAATGATATTTGTTAAAATTTAATTTGCTGTTTGTTGCTGTATATAGCCATGCAGTTGATTTTTGTATATTCACGTTGTATTCGGCAACCTTGCTAAACTCATTTATTAGTTCTAATAAATTATCTGTAGAATTTTTTGGATTTTCTAAGAACACAATCATATCGTCTATCAATAGTGACAGTTTTATTTCTTCCTTTCCAATCTGTATACTTTTTATTTTTTTGTCATACTGCACTGGCAAAGATGACCAGTAAAATGGTGAAGCAAGCATCCTTATCTTCTTCCTGATCTCAAAGGGGCAAGCTTCAACATCTTACCATTAAGTATGATGTTTATCCTAGGTTTTTTGTAGATACCCTCTATTATATTAAGGAAGTTCCCTTTTATTTTCAGTTTTTTAAGAGCTTTGTTTTTTAAAAAATTCATGAATGCATGTTGTATGTTATCAAATGCTTATACTGCAACCATTGAGGTTTTTCGTCTATTAGCTTCTTAGTTTTTCCTTTATTTTGTCAGTTAGGTGAATTATATTACTTGATTGATGGGTTGATTTTCAAATGTTAAAGCAGCCATATATTCCTGGAATAAATCTCTCCTTGTCATGATGGAGTATCATTTGTGTATATTGCCAGATTAAATCAAGTATTTGTTTAAGATTTTTTGTATCTATGTTTATGAGAGATGTCGTCCTGTAATTTTCTTCTTAAAAACTATTCTTGGGGCTGGCCTGGTGTCGTAGCAGTTAAGTTCACGTGCTCTGCTTTGGCAGCCCGGGATTTGCAGGTTCGGATCCCAGGTGCGGACCTGCGCACCGCTTATCAAACCATGCTGTGGCGGCATCCCATATAAAGTAGAGGAAGATGGGCATGGATGTTAGCTCAGGGCCAATCTTCCTCAGCAAAAAAGAGGAGAATTGGCAATGGATGTTAGCTCAGGGCTAATCTTCCTCAAAAAAAGAAAAACCTATTCTTGTCAGGTTTTGGTGTCAGCTTTATGGTGGCCTAATAAAAAGAGTTAAGAAGTATTCCTTCTCCTATTTTCTGAAAATTATTTAAGATTGATATCTAGTCTGTCAATCTTTGTCTTTTCATTGGAGTAATTAGTCCATTTACATTTAACGTAATTACTTGTATATTTGTGTTAAAATCTACCATCTTGCTCTTTGTTTTCGGTTTATCCCATAGGTTGTTGTTCCCTTTTTTCTCATTTTTTGCTTTCTTTTGGGTTGATCAAGTTTTTGGTGGTATTTTTTTGGGAGGGGGGCGTTTCCTCTGTCCATTAGCTGTTTTATTAATGTTTTAGTAGTTAAAGACTACTGGGATGCATAAAGATTGCAGTATGCATCCTTGACTTGTTACAGCCTACTTTAAATTGGTACTTCTGCCACTTCCCTGACAATGCAAAAACCTTTGATCACTTCAATTCCATTCATCCCTCTCTTGCCTTTTGTGATATTGTGATGTATTTTAATTGAATATGTATGTAAATATCTATATCTATATCTATCTGCCTATCCCCCAAACATTATTGTTGGTTATAGCAGCCAATTTAGATTTGCCCACGTATTTGCCCTTTCCATTGTGCTTTATTCTTTTCCTGCATTATCATGCTTCCATCTGAGATAGTTTTCTTTCTGCTGAGGGAACTCGCTTTAGTAACTCTTAGTGCAAATCTACTGACAGTTAACTCACTGTTTTTGTTTGTCTGAAAATTACTGTATTTTACCTTTATTTTTGAAATACAATTTCATTGAATAGAATTTTAGGCTGATAGTTATTTTCTTTTATCTTTTTAAAGATACAGTTTCATTTTCTTCTCACTTCCATTGTTTCTGTCAGCAGTCAACTGTCAGTCCTCTTATATTATCAATCAGTAATTTTATTGCTTCTGTTCTATTCTACCTCTCCTCTCCTTCTGGAATTCCAGTTACATTATGTTAAAAAAAGCCCTTTATACCATTTCCCATATGTCTCCTAATCTGTTTTAATGCATTATCCTTCCTTTTTCTCTTTTAGCTTTGGTTGGGATATTTTTTGCCAATCTATTTCCCTAATCTTTTCTGCTTTGTCTAGTCTGCTATTAACCCATCTGTTGAATTCTTTTTGTGTGTGTGTGTGTGTGTGTGTGTGTGTGGGGAAGACCAGCCCTGAGCTGACATCCAATGCCAATCCTCCTCTTTTTTGCTGAGGAAGACTGGCCCTGGGCTAACGTCCATGCCCATCTTCCTCTACTTTATATGGGACGCCGCCACAGCATGGCCTAACAAGTGGTGCATCGGTGCACGCCTGGGATCAGAACCGGTGAACCCTGGGCCGCTGCAGCAGAGCGTGCACACTTAACCGCTTGTGCTTCCGAGGCGGCCCCCTATCCCATCTGTTGAATTCTTAATTTCAGTTATTGTATTTCCCAGTTCTAGAATGTTCAGTTCATTCTTTTTTATAGATTTCATCTTTTATTTTCTTGAATCTGTCAATCAGATTTTTTAAAAGTCTGTATTTTTTGACTCAAATATCTGGATCACCTGTGGTTTCTGTTTCTATTGTCTATTTTTTCCTCTTGGACCTCTTTGGTCATTTTGGCATGCCTGGTAATTTTTGTTTGCATGCTGGATATTATGTATAAAAAATTATTGAGGTTATGGATGGTGTTATCTTCCTTCAAAATATTTAGTTAAGGCTACATTTCAGGCTTTGTGAAGATTGGTCGGTCTTGAGTTTGCCCTCACTCCTCCGTCATAATCTTTACTCTTCGGGGGTAGAAGTTCTTAAATCTCAGCTGAAGGCCTAGGCTTTACCAGGGTCCTGCTACCTTGGTGGACCTTGAACTCTAATCTCTATTTCCCAAGTACTGAAAAACTGCCAAAATTTCTACTCAGCTCTGTAATCTCCCTGCTGCTATTTTCTTTTTTTTTTTTTAATTGGTTTTTTTTTTTTGAGCAGGAGTGGCCCTGAGCTAACAATCTGTTGCCAGTCTTCCTCGTTTTTTCATTTTTTTTCTTCTCAAAGCCCCAGTAGATACTTGTATTCATAGTTGTACTTCCTTCTAGTTGCTCTGTGTGGGACACCACCTCAGCATGGCTTGATGAGCGGTGCATAGGTCCACACCCAGGATTGGAAGTGGCAAACCCCGGGCTGCCGAAGCAGAGAGCGTGAACTTAACCGCTATGCCACTGGGCCAGCCCTGGCTGCTGCTATTTTCTATTTGGTTTCTTGACGTCTTGCTTTGCATAGCTTATGAGGGAAAATTGCATGCAGAATTTTGGGCTCACTTCTCGGTGATTTCCTCACGTTCTGGCCGTCTTGGAAACTCTGAATGCCAGCCTCTCTCTGCCCAGCCTTGTAGGAATGCTGGAGGCGAGGCTGTAGTTTTACACTTGGCCTTTACGTCTTGCACCACGGATCCCAAAGCGCTTGAGTAAAAATGTGGGGCTTATCTTGTGTGCTTCCCTTCTCTCTAAAATCTTGGCCCTGTATGCCTTGCCTGCCTTGGGTTCTCTCCAGTGCCTTCAATAGTTGTTTGAATTTAATCCTGCCTTTATATTTGTTTTCAACTGGAATGCTAGTCTGATACAAACTCTTCTCTCATAGCCAGAAGTGGAGGTGCATCCTGCAAGTTTGATATGTAATATTTGCATTGCCATTGAGTCAAGATATTTCCTAAATTTCACCATGACTTCTTGTTTGAATTATAGATAATTTATATGTATCTTTTTTTGTTTTGTTTTGAGGAAGATTGGCCCTGAGCTAACATCTGTTGCCAATCTTCCTTTTTTTCTTTTTCCTCCCCAAAGCCCTACTACATAGTTCTATATCCCAGTTGTAGGTCCTTCTCTTTATATGGGATGCTGCCTCACCATGGTTTGATGACCGGTGAGTAGGTCCTCGCCCAGGATCCAAACCGGTAAACCCTGGGCCACCAAAGGAGAACGTGTGAACTTAACTGCTATGCCACTGGGCCGGCCCCCATATGTATCTTGGTTAATTTTCAAACATATGGAAAATTTTTAATTATCTTTTTGTTATTGATTCCTAAATTAATTGCATTGTGGTCAGAGAACATAGTCTAAATATTTTCAGGTCTTTGAAATTTGTTCAGATTCGCTTTACGGGCCAACACAGGTCCAAGATGTATAACTTCGTATGTGTGTGCTTGAAAAGAATGTATTCTGTAGTTGGTGGGAATAGTGTTTTGTATATGTCTGTTAGGTCAAATTTACTAATTATTCTATATCCAGTAGAGTTTTTTTTTTCCAGTCTGATTGTTGTATAAGTAACTAATAGAAAATATTAAAATATCTCCGTGTGATTGTGGATTTGTCTAGTTCTCTTAATTCTGTCATTTGATTTTTTTAATTTTGGATCTTTATTATTAGGTGCATATTAATTTATAATTGTCATATTTTCCTAGTGAATTGAAACTTATATTTATGAATTGTCCCTTTTTTTTCTGGTAATGTTTTTTGCTCTAAATTCTGCTTTGTCTAATGTTAATATAGCTTCGCCAACTTTCTTTTGGCTATTATTTGTATAATATATTTCCTTATATCTTTACTCTTGTAAAGAGTATATAGTTGTCTTTTTCTTCTATTGTCCTGTTATTCCTTATATTTATTTGGAACATTTAGTCTGTTTATATTTAATGTAATGCTGATATATTTGGGTTTAAATCTACCATCTTACTGTTTGCTTTCTTTTTTTTTGGTTGCACCTAATTTTATTTTCTTTATTCCTTTCTTTCTTGTCTTCTTTTGCATTTATTTTTATTCTTTGTTTTGCTTTAGTTAGCTTTATTGAGATGCAGTTTACAACAAAAAAACTTACCAAGTGTACCGTTCCATGAGTTTTGGTAAAAGTACACACCAAATGGTGTGTGACCATTTGTCACCTTGATGTGACCATCACCACAATCAAGATGTGGAACATTTCTGTTATCTGGAAGATTTCCTCCGTGCTCCTTTGCAGTAAGTCCTCTGCACCCACCACAGCCCCTGGCAAACTCTGATCTGCTTTCTATCACTGTAGTTTTGCCTTTTAATTATACAACATTTAGTCTTATGAGTCTGACTTTTTTTTTCACTTAGCATGCTTTTGCAATTCGTTATTGGGGGTTTTCTTATCATTCCATTTTTTTCCCCTCTCTATTAGCTTGGAAGTTATATATCTACTGTTATCTTTTGGTGATAACTGTTGGGATACAGTTCTCCATGGGTCTCGCATGTTTCTGTACATCTTGTGAGCAGAGACACTGACTACCTTTGTTCCAGGCTATCTTTACAAGGATGTTTGTATAATATACAGCCTTGGAAGATAGAGCTAGGTCTCCCTCCAGAGCAAAGGGCAGGTTTGCTTACTGTCCTATGTAATAAAGATAATATCTTCCTCCAGAGCAAAGCTTAGACAAATTTGCTTATTGACAATTATAGAAGATTCAAGTTCCCTACCCTCAGAGTTTCTCTCTTTTAATGCAACATGAGCAGGTGTCACCTGACCCTCTTTATGTCACCCTGTGGGAACTGGATCCTGGGGAATTGGCACAAATGCTGATACTCTGGCTACTGCTATTGCTGTGAGTAATAAATTGCCCTTTGTCTTTGATCCAGGAATCTTGTGTCTTCTGCCAGCATCCAGGGAACTGTGTCAGGCCAACTTGTTAGTTTGCAAGTAGGGTAAAATCTGAAACCCTTCCCAGTTCTTGATACAACCCTAGAGATTGTAACACACATCCTTGGCCTTGCTGAAGTATAATTGGTACTTTAGTCTCTTCCAGGACAATGAAACAGTCTTAGAACCCTTTAACTTCGTTTATCCCCCCAGGCTTCTACGCCATGTGTTGTTTTTTAATAATACTTTTATTTTAAGCCCAATAAGGCATTATACTGTCAATATTTATTTAGATTCACCCACATTTTGACCATTTTCATGGTGCTTCATTTTTTCCCTACATCTTTGGACATCCATCTGGGATCAGGTTCCTTCTACCTGAAAAAATCGTTTTATATTTCTTTTTGTTAGGTCTGCTAATAACAAAGTCTCTCTCTCTCTCTTTCTCTCCCTTTTTTTTGTTTGTGTGACTAATGAAATGTTTTAATTTCAACTTCATACTTGAAGGGAAGTATGCTGGGCGTAGAATTCTCACCGGCATTTATTTCCTTTTTGCTCTTTAAGGATATCAGTCCATTATCTCTGGAAATCACTGGCTTCCATTGTTGAGAAGCCAACTATCAGTCTAATGGTTGCCCTTTGAAGATAGCCTTTTTTCCTTACTATTTTTAATATTTTCTCTTTGCATTTTGTTTTCAGCAGGTGTGACGTGGCACATGGGTCAATTATTGCTGTGTTATAATATGTTGACCAGTAAGTGTCATTCTCAGTTATTGCTGTATAACAAACTACCCCAAAACTTAGTGGCTTAAAACAGCACCAGTTATTTAGCCCACAAATCTGTAATTTGAGCAGAGCTTAGTAGGAAAGCCTCAATCCTGTCCTACATGGCATCAGCTAGTGTGGCTTGTCTGCAGGATCCACTTCTAAGATGACTCCCTCACAACTGGCAAGTTGGTGCTGGCTGTTGGCTGTTCATATGGGGCCAAGAGTCATCTCTGTGGCTCGCCTCAGGTTCCCTGTGGCGTGGTGGTGGGTCCCAGGAAAAGAGAGGTAGAAGCTTCCAGTCTCTTAAGGCCTTGGTCCAGAAACTAGGGTAGCATCACTTTTGCCATATTCCATTGGTAAAGCAGTTACAGAGCCAGATTATAGGATAAAGAGACCGATTCCCACTGCTCAGTGGGAGGCATGTCAGAGAATTTGAGGACCATGTTTTAAAACCTCCACAAGGTCTCTAAGTTTGGATTTCTGTTTATTTTTCTTTTGTAGGGGAGGGCTCATAGGTATTTTAAATCAGTAGAATAATGTTTTTCATCAATTTTGGAAAGTTCACAGAAATTAACTCTTCAAATGTGGCTTCTGTCCAGTTCTTCTCCTGCTCTGTTTTTGTGGCTCCACCTATATGTATGTTACATCTTTTCATTATGTGTCCCACGTCTCTTATCTGCTTTCCTCTACTTTCCATCCTTTTGTCTCTCCATGCTTTCTTCGGTTTACTCTTTTCAGACCTGTCTTCCTGTTTGCTAGTTTTCTCTTCAGCATTATCCAATCTGCTATTATACCTAGCTGTTGAGTTCCTAATTGTGGCAATTGTATTGTTTAATTCTGTAACTTCCATTTGCTTCTTTTTTTTGTAGTTTAAAGTTCTTCACCAAAATTCTAAATCTTCTACTTTATCCTCTTGAGTATTATCACAGTTGAAGTTTCTATCAGATAACTTCACTATTTGCATCCCCCCACTTGTGGATCTGTTTCTGTTGTATGTTGTTTCTGTTAATTTTCTTTCATATGGTCTTACCTCCTTGTGTGCCTGGTGAGTTTTGATTATGTGCTTGACCTCGGATTTGCAAACATGCTTGTAGAAATAATTTGAAGTCTAGCTCGGTGTTTCCTTTATATTTGCTTCTCCTGGGAACCTGGAAACACTTTCAATGAGGATATCTCAGTCCAGTTTCTGGAACTGAAATTATTTGAGGCTGAGCTGCAGTCCCTCTGAGGGTCTGTCTACTTGTCACTCACCCTTACTCCTGGGGTGTAGTCCTTTAGGATCCCAACCCAGAGTAAGAGGTGGTCACCAGGGCTCTCCCCTTTCAGACCCCTGGCCTCCAATCCCTGTCCTCTGAGCCTGTGAGGTTGTTAATGCTACTGTGTGTCCCTCCAGCCTCTCAAGTAACAGCAGCCCTAAACTGGGCTCAGTCCCTGGGTTTCCATAATTCCTTCCAGCCTGGCACTTTGTCACTCTCTGATTAGGTATCCAGTGCCTCAAACAGATGCTTTTTATATTTTGTCCAGCATTTCTGGTTGTCCCCAGCTCACATTCTGGTTCCCATTACCTAGTCTGCCATTAACGTAAGTGGAAGTCCTCAGAGAGATCCCGTTTTCTTTTGGATTATTCCCATCAGCATTCAAATGCCTGATTGCACTTTCTGCATTAGCTGTCTTTATTTGCTCCCCTCTACGACAAAACTCCTCAAAAATATCATTTATACTTGCTGCCTCCAATTCCTCACGTCCCATTCTTTCTTAAACCCATTCTGATCAGGCTTTGGTTCCCACCATGCCAACAAAAGTGCTCTTGTCAAGATCACTCATGCCTCAGGGGTGCCACATCCAGTGATCAGCTTCTAGTTGTCGTTATATTGGACACAGCAGCAGCATTTAATACGGAGCACGTCCATGTTAAGAGGCTGGTGAGATGAAGCAAAAACCAGCCAAGGAGAATGAGGAAGGGCCCTTCCGTATCCTCTTTTGCTCCCTCTGTTTTTCTATAGCACTTAGTCCCTGGTAGTCTATTTAATGTACTTCCTAATTTGATTTTTACCTTAGTTATCTTGTCAATCTCCACTATAAGAACGTAGGTTCCAGGAGGGCAGGGTCTGTTGTCTGTGTTGTTCATGAATTCACCCCTCCATTTAGAACAGTGTCAGGCACAGCTCAGGTGATCAGTAGGTATTTGCTGAGCACTTGCACCCTGGGTAAGAACAGGCTGGCCCTGTGGAGCTGACGCTTTCTGGGCGCTACCTCCACTAGACCCTGGCTGGCCGCTGGGCTTTAGAGCTGGATAGGACAAAACCTTCAGGTATGTGGAAAGCCCTGGACAGAACTTCAAGTAACCATCATTAACATGTAATTATTACAGTTTTTAAAGTGCTTACACATCACTATCTCATCTGATCCTCACAGCACCTCTATGAGTTAGGTGGGACAGGTCCAATTAGTCTCATGTTTCAAATAGGAGTCAGAGAGGGAAAGAGTTTTTCCAAGGTCACAAAGAAACTTAATAGCAGACCTTGGACTCAAACACAACTCTTTAAAAATGAACAGAACTTTTTTTTCTGATTATAAAAATTATATAGATGCATTGTAGAAAATTTAGAAATTACAGAAATGGGTAAAGAACATTTAAATTATTATACTACCATCCACATTTTTACATATTTCCTTGCAATCTTTTTTTTATGCAATTTAGATCACATTGTATCATACAAAATTTGTATCCTGCTTTTCTTACTTACCATTACAAAATAAAAATTTCCGTGCTTTTTAACATCTCATTTTAACGGCTGCATAGTATTGCACCACCTAGATGTACCACAATTTATATAATATTCTATTGCTGGGCATTTAGGTTAAACAACACTTATTTACTTCCTACTATGTGTGAGGCGCCAGGGACTTAAGACGTGGCAGTCATATTACAAGTGGGTATGTGACAGGGCTTTGGGAAAATAAAATATGAAGGCATCACATGGTGATATTAAAAAAAGAAAGAAAGAAAAAATCTTTTCAAATAAAAAGCAAGTCCCAGCTCCATTTAGATGTGTGTATGTGTGTGAGGGGCAGGTGGAGGTGGGGGAAGTGAGTCTGGCCAGAGTGGTCAGTCCACAGCCAGAGGCAGGCAGTGACCCATTTGTGGGGACCAAGGCTTCTGATTCCAGCAGGGGTGTGGGCCGACGGTCCCGCTTGGCTCATTTCCACATCTTCCTCCTCTGTCCTGGCTCCGCAGGCTCTTCCAGCTGGAGGCGGAGGCCGATGCCCTGGTGAACTTCCAGCAGTTTTCTTCCCAGTTGCCGCCCTTCTATGAGAGCTCCACCCACGTCCTGCACATCGAGGTCCTGCAGCAGCTGACCGACCTCATCCGCAGCCACCCCAGCTGGTCGGTGGCCCACCTGGCGGTGGAGTTGGGGATCCGAGAGTGCTTCCATCACAGCCGCATCATCAGGTGGGCGGGGGGTCTGCCAGGTGGGGCAGAAGGACAAGACTACTGGGACAGTGTGTGCACCTGTGTGTGTGGATGGGTGGGGCCATGGGGAGTCTCTTGGTCCTGCCTTAGTTCCCCTCTGTAAAGTCAGAGGTTGCCCAGAAAGTTTGACTCAAGAAGGGACAGCATTGCCTCTAGGTTAGAGCAGACGGATGCTGACTAAAGTCAGGAGGAGAAATGTAACATTTCTGGAGTGCCTACCAGGTGCCAGGCCCATGGCAGCTGTTTTATATCTGCCATGAACTTAAATCCTCCCAACACCCCCAGGAAGTATCATCATCCCAGTGAGAGGTCATGTGACCTGTGCAAGGCCACTCAATTGGAGAGGGCTGAAAAGGCTTCAGATCCCTGGTGTCGCCTTCCAAAGATCTGGTCGCCCTTCTGGAAGCTGGAACACTTACGTTCATGCATCCGTCAGCCAACACTTGTGTCAGTGGCTGCCCCCTGGTGCGGGCGCTGTGTTGGCGCAGGACTCCAGCCTGCCATCTTGGCCGGAGGTGGCCACACCTCTGGTTTTCTGCCCCAGAAAGCTCAGTGCAGCTCCCGGGCCCAGAGCTCAAAAGTATTCACTGCCCTTTACAGTTTGCAGGCATATTCTTGGACATCGTGGTGTTTAATCTCACAACAGTTCTATCCATTTCATGGGGCAGACACAGCAGGTATTTTTATTTTTTTGTGGATAAGGATATCAAAGCCTAGAAAGGATAAGTGAATTGCCCAAGGTTGGTGAGATTTCTGCCTTCTGCGGTCCTTTCTATGCCACCTCACTGCCCACACCCACAGGCTGGTCTGGCCCTGGGGCACATCTCTCATACAGGTGTACAAACTAAACTAAAAACAGATAAAAATCACATCAGATACAAATAAACTGTGACTCAGCCCTAGGTTTGAACCTGCCAGCTCAAGCATGGCGTGAGTGCTCTTGAGCTCCCGGCCCCCTTCCTTCTGCTGCACTGGGGTTTCTCAGAGCCTCGCCCACCTGGTGTCATGCCCACTCACCTCCCTGGCCCTCCCCCGCAGCTGCGCCAATAGTACAGAGAATGAGGGGGGCTGCACCCCCCTGCACCTGGCCTGCCGCAAGGGCGACGGGGAGATCCTGGTGGAGCTGGTGCAGTACTGCCACGCCCAGATGGACGTCACCGACAACAACGGAGAGACGGCCTTCCATTATGCTGTCCAGGGTGACAGTTCCCAGGTGCTGCAGGTGAGCAGGGGTGGGGGCAGGGTGACCGGTGCTGGGGACGCCTCACTGTGCCTGCAGCTGTCTTTGGGCCCTTGGCCTCAGGTGTCACTCGGGCCTCTCACTATCCCCCCTTGGTCCTTGAGGCCTGAGCTCTGTCATGGAGGGTGCACTCCCCACCCCACTCTTCCCTCCCCACACCTGTCAAGGGGACACATCCTTGGCTGCTTTGCTCTGACAACCCTGGGAAAGTCCTCCAACACAGCAAACTAAACTCAAGGCCCAGTCCAGTCAATCCATTTAGTTCTGATTTCCCCAGCACCTGCTGTGAGCAGGACCTGGGCCGGGTGAATTCATTTCAGCCCCTGCCTGGAGCTGCTTGTGGTCCAGTGGGCCCTGAGCTTAACTTTTTACAGGAACTCAAAGCAGACAAAACAAAACTCAATCTGGCTCTGGTAGACATTTACACCAGAGGCCCTCCTTCTGTGAAATTTTTGATTAGCTGGGCAGAAAAATAAAAATAAAGATTGTGAGCGAGTATATCAAGTGGTGTTATTAAAGCCTGCTTTATATATTAGAAAGAAAAGACAGAACACTGGACAATATTTTATTGCCTAGAATTAGATTTTTCTAAAGGCTATATCCTTCTTTCTGCCTTGGCATCAGAATGGAACTACATTATTGCAGAAAATATGGATTCATGTCTATGGTTCGTGCTCTCAGGGAAGGGAATTCTACTCCCACTGTTGAACTCCACGCTTACTCAGAGCCCACATGTGCCCAGCACAGTCCCACGCAGAGCTGGCATCGGTGCAAGGGGCATGTGCATGCTCTCTCATCAAGAGTCACCTACACCTGTGGCTGCCATTTGCTGCACGCTGCTCTTGTGCCTGCCCTATACTGAGTGTCATATGTGTTCTAGTTAATTCTCAAAATACCCTCTGTGGGTGGGTGTCACTATCCTCTTCTCGCCCAAGAAACTGAAGTTCAGTGAAGTTAAGAAATGTGCCTGAGGAGGGCCACAGAGCTGTGAGTGGTGGGGCTGGCCCTTGAATCGGGTCTCCCTGCTGTGTCCCCATCCTGCTACTAGGCCCAGCTGGTCACAGAGGTACACAAGGGTTGTAATTAACCTATGGAGGCACCATTCAGCTGCAAGTGAGGAAGTAAAAGCCTCTGTGCTCTCTTTTTAATACTGATTTTTTTTAATTGAAAAAATAATACCTGCGCATAGCAAAAAAATTCAAGCAGGACATAAGAGTATACAATAGAAAGCAAAGATCACTCCCACCAAGGCCCCAGTACCCATCCCTGGATACAACCTCCTGTTAAGTTTCTTGACTCAGAAATTTTTCATACGTGCCACAGTCGTGCCCACCAACCCCCCAGCCGACACTGGTACCGTCGGCTTCTTTTTTTTCCTCCAAAGCCTCCTCTCTCTGCTGCTTCCCTTTAAGTTCCCATCAGTGTTCCCGTGGAGTCAAACCTCCCTTTCCCCTGAGTCCCCGGAGAGAGACTGCCTTGGTTGGTGTTAGGGGAGTGCCATGCTCCAGCCCGCCCTGATGTCATGCTCTCAGCTCCTAGGGAAGAATGCCTCGGCCGGCCTGAACCAGGTGAATAACCAAGGGCAGACGCCGCTGCACCTGGCCTGCCAGATGGGGAAGCAGGAGATGGTCCGTGTGCTGCTGCTGTGCAACGCTCGCTGCAACATCATGGGGCCCGGCGGCTACCCCATCCACACGGCCATGAAGTTCTCCCAGAAGGGGTAAGACCTCGTGCCCCGCCCCGCCCCGCCCGGTCCACTGGGCCTCCAGCTCTCGCACGGCCAGTCCTCACGCCGAGGTGAGCAGTGGCCTCCACTGGCTCCACATTAGATGTGTATCAGCTACTGGAGCCAAGGGCTGGCCTGGCACAAAGAAGGTGCTTGATCAATGTGTAGCAGGTGTTTGTCTCGGTCCACAAACTCTGCTGTGCAAAGAATAGAACTTTTTAAATTGTTCTATGATGCACCTTAATTTCTGACCATGATCCTCCCTTTATCAAACTGGAGAAAAACTATCTTAATCTCCCCCGGAGTCCCCCCTGCCCAGCTCCCCCAGGTGGTGCTCCAGTGCTAGAGTCTCATGCAACCTCAGGTCTTGGAGGGGCTCACCCCACGTGGTCCTCTTCCACCCGAGCCCACCAGCCTGGTCTGAACCCCTTCACGGTTGCAGTGCTCTGTGGCTTCTGTGCCCGACTCGAAGCCCAGGCATGCTGGGCAAGATGGCCCAGGGCCCCATCTGCCTAGATGCATCCATCCTTCCTGGCTGGTGACACTGCTGGGACACAGGTGCCAAGCCCACGTCTTGGGGAGCCCTAGACCACTCTCTCATATCTTCCCTTCTCCCCAGACCTGGAAAACCCTGGTCTCAGGAAAATTCTTCTCCCTGGGGAGAGTGTGTGTGTGTGTGTGTGTGTGTGGTGGGGGATGGGGGTGGGATAAAAGAGATGACTATCTCAAAATATTACCCAGTAGGAACAACATCTTGAATGAATGAATGAATGAGTCAATTGGTCCCTCAGTCCCAGGCACTGTGCTAAGCGTCGGCCTTACAGAGATGCATATGGGAGCAGCTTCAGGACAGGAGACACAGAAGTCCACTGGTACCTTCCATGGCTGCGTGCTAGACAGGCAGTGAGAAGAGAGCACGGAGGGGCCACAGTCATGGGGGCTGAGGGGGCAGGCACTGTCGCCCTCCCTCAGGGTTTTCCTTCCTCTGGGGTCTGCACCCACCTTGCTGCCGCCCCCCCTGGCACTGCCATCCCCTCACAGGTCTGGTCCAAGCTTGGGCAAACTCTCCTTTCCTTGACTCTCCCTAGCAGAGCCAAGATGAACTAGAACTTTCAGAAAGACTTGACCAAATGGTTGGAGACAGTACCGACACCATGCTCACCCCCAGGAGTCAGGTTACCTAATTGCAGGTTGTGACCCAAATGGACACAAGTGATGGGAGGATGCTCATCAATACCCAAGGGCTGGCATGGTGGCCCCACTCTTGCTGGCTCCAGCCACCCTAAGCTTTCCTGTCTAGCAGCCTGGAATTGCTCAGGTTGCTCTGTCCTCAGACATCCTCAGCCATGTTCCCTCTCTGCTCCACCCGGGCCTCCTAGGGGCCAGCTCAGATCACGAGAGGATCATTGCACTTAAATTGACGCAAGTCATCTCAAACCTTGGGTGTGCACTACCGCCGTACATGGCCACGTTCCTCACAGGGTCACAAGGCCCCAGTGGGGACATCCCTCTGCCACCACCGTGTGTTAGCCAGCACAGCTGTACTCTAAGAATCTCAGGTGATTGGGTTACTGAGAGTGGTTCCCTCCCAGCTCCGACCTGGGAGTCCCTCTGCTGTTTGCGTCAACTCTGCTGACCTTCACAGAGATCCGGTTTGGGCCTGGGACTCCGGGTTCACGTAGCATAATGTCTTCAGGGTTCATTAGCGTCGTGGCATGTATCAGAATTTCCTTCCTTTTTGAGGCAGAATAATACTCCATTGTACGCATGTACCACATTCTGCTTATGCATTCATCCATCACTGGACACTTGGGTTGTTTCCACCTTTTGGCTATTGTGGATAATGCTGCTGTGAACATGGGCGTAAAATATCTGTTCGGGCCCCTGCTTTCAGTTCCTTTGGTTTTATATCTCGGAGTGGAAAGCAACTGCGCTCTTAACCACCCTGCCTACTGCTTCCTGCAGGATGCAGGTCACCGCATGAAACACCAGCAGTGGAGGGGTGGGGCTTGGAGGGAGGCTATGTGCCATGCATAGAACCAGGTGCTGAAATATCTCGTCTCCTTTAATCTCCACCCAGGCCTGTTATGACTGTCCGCATGTTGTAGACGGGCTGAACCACTTTCAGAGGTCACCAATGAGGAAGCTGGGCTTGACCTCAAGCCTGTCTGACTCTAAAGCCAGCACCAGTGAGAGTGATCATTGCTGACTGGAGTCATCAGGGAAGGCTTACTGGAGGAGGAGGCTTGAGCAGTGCCTTGAGGGGCTCAGGATACCCTTGACATACCATGGTATACATGCTGGTTGGTTTTGTTGCAACTTTATTTGCAGAAACTCTCCCTGACCAGTAGAAGAAGCCCTGAGTCTGGCCTCTTCCAGCGCCAGGCCACCCCCTGACCTTCCTCACTGCCCCATGGCTCCCCTCTCCCCAGGTGTGCTGAAATGATCATCAGCATGGACAGCAACCAGATCCACAGCAAAGACCCTCGCTACGGGGCCAGCCCCCTCCACTGGGCCAAGAATGCAGAGGTAGGCGGAGTCTGAGGGTGAGCGGGGGTGGGCAGGGGGCAGGGACAGGGCCCCAGAGCCCTTGGCTGCTCAGCTGCCTGCGGGAAGGAGGTTCCGGAGAGGGCTCTGAGGATGGCACTGGGGGGTTGATCTCCTGGTGGCCGCCCAGGCAGATAAGCCCAAGTCGAGGTGCATCCTGGCGTTGCCCTGCTGCTCACTGGCCCGGTGACGGTGTCCCCTCTTCATGTATGAATGGGGGTTTCTTCATGTATGAATGGGGTGTCCTATGGCCTGCCTTTGGAGGTGTCGTGAAGTCAGCGAGGTAGCGTGTGAGAAAGCTCTTCCTAAATTGTCAAGTGACTCGCAAATAGAAGGTGGTGGATGGTGATGGTGGTGGTAGTGGCGGCTCTAGCTGCGTCCACAGAGAGCCCGGCTGAGCGTCTCTTCTGAGGCCTTTCCCTGAGCCACGATCCGCACCCCTGGGAGGATGGAGGCCTCTGGTCTCTCGTCTCCAAGAAGCACGGCTTGGCAGTGCACTGGGTGCCCCCAAAGATCATGGCCTGTTCGTGAGCATGGTGGGCCAGGAGGGAGGAGACTCTGCAGGGCACCTCTTCATGCCGGGAGCTAGACCCCTAGTCAGGCCCTTTCGGGCATGTGTCCTCATTCATCGTCACCACACTCTGTGAGGTAGGGACGTGCATTCCCATCTTCACAGCAGAGAAAACTGAGGTGCAGTGGGTGCAGTGACCCGTCCAGGCTCAAATAACTGTGATGACCTGGGGCTGAGCTTTGGGCTCGGGCCTGTCGGGTTCCAAAGTCCAGGCTCCTGTCCGCGGCCCAGGCTCCCCAGGGCTGCTAGGGGAGCAGGGATGTGTGTGCTGCTCAGACCCCGGGAAGGGTCACACCTTTGCAGGGTCCCGGGGAGGGCCGCAGGCAGTGGGCCAGCTCTGGGACAGGGCCCAGAGGAACCCTTGCGGGGGGTATGGCATCCTATGAGCTCCAGGAAAGGACCCAGAAGCTTCTTAAAACAGTCGGCACACCTTCGGTTTTTTGTCCCCTAGTTCCTGGGGTGCTGATGGAGTGGGAGCCAGGGTCTAGGGCCACCCCTGGAAGTGGGGCCTGCCACCTGTGTTCTTCTTGTTGCTAGAGCTTTCCAGGGGCCCAATTCCTGAAGGCCTCTCAGGGAGGAAGTGGCCGTGCCCAGGTGCCGTCAGGTGCCGCAGGTCACAGCTGCTCCCAGTGCCCTGCTGACTCGGGCCTGACCTGTCTCCCACAGATGGCCCGCATGCTGCTGAAGCGGGGCTGCGACGTGAACAGCACCAGCTCCGCAGGGAACACCGCCCTGCACGTGGCTGTGATGCGCAACCGCTTTGACTGCGTCATGGTGTTGCTGACCCACGGGGCCCACGCTGATGCCCGCGGAGAGCACGGCAACACACCGCTGCACCTGGCCATGTCGGTGAGCCCGAGACTCCCTGTCTTGCCGTGCACCAGGCCTGAGCTTACTGCCCATGTGGTGGGGATGCCGGGAGACCGGCAGGGCTGGAGCACGCCTGCCCAACACTCCTCTTCCATGATGCCCTCTTCCTTTCCTCGGCTGCTCAGAATCTTCTTATCTTCCAAGACTCGGTTCAGACCCTGCCTCCTCCCTCAGGAAGCCTTCCATGTCTCCCTCTCAGCCCAAAATAATGTCTCCTTTGTGCTTAGGTATCTCTCACTCTCGTGCCCGCCACTTGACACTTGCATGGTGTGACAGGGGAAAGTACAGCTCTGACTATTGCCTGTGTCCTTGGGCCACTAAGGTCACCTCTGTCAGCCTTGATTTCCTCATCTGGAGAATTGGGGTGTGGGGACCCAGCTGGCAGAGTGAGAGGAGTAAATGGTAGACACTTGGTATGAGGAATGTCTGAACAACACGCGCAGTTCCTGGCACAGACTGAGCGTCCCGAGGAAGTTAGTTCTCCTTCCCTCCATTATTCAGGAAAAACATTCATCTGTATATTGTTCTTATCTGCCTGGTGGACTGTGGCTCCTGGAAGGCAGGGCCTGCTTACACGTCTCAGTAGCCCAGGGTAGGTGTTGGTCATGTTTGTTGGTTTATTATGGAGCACAGTTCCTGCCCTTAGAGCCCCTGCAGTCTGGTGAGACAGCTGCGGTGTGAACATGTTAAATGCAGGGTAGGGAATGTTACTGTGTTACAGACGCACATATGTGGTGTGTGTGTGTATGTATTCTATAGCAATACCATATGTACACAGGTCTCTTTAACAAGTCTCGGAGGGATAGAATGGGAGAGACTCTGGGACTCTAAAAGAAGTAGGTTTAGGACAAATGCAAAGACATCCTGCTTTATACCAAAAAGGTCATAACCGTAGAGGAGACACTGCTGCTCAAGACGTGGAAACTAGAAATAAAACCATGGACATTTTTAGCCCTGAATGGGCCCTTAGAATGATCTGGTTCAGCAGTTCTCAAACTTTTTGGTCTATATGGGCCCTTTATATCTTAAAAATTATTGAGGATCTCAGAGTTTTTGTTTATATGGATTTTATCTATATTTACCATATTAGAAATTAAAAGTGAGACATTTTCAAAATATTTATTCATTCATTTAAAAATAACAATAATAAACCAATCACATGCTAGCATGGGTAACATTTTTATGAAAAATAGGTTTGTTTTCCCAAACAAAAAATAATCGACTGAGAAGAGTTGGCATCTTTTTTTAGATTTTTGCAAATCTTTTTTAATGCTTGGCTTCAGAGAAGACATTGATTCTCCTATTTTCAGCGACTTTTATTCTGTTGCAATATGTTATTGAATATGTGTTGAGGAATATGAAGAAAATCTGGCCTCACGTAGATATGTAGTTGGAAAAGATGTGTAGTTGCACCTTTTCAGATAACTGAGGATATTCTTTTTTGATACTACACTGGAACTCAACGATGGGTAGTTTCTGACAAGTTGGTAGCAGTAGGCACTCTGAAACCATCTCTGTGAACTTTTCACCCCTTGTTACATTAAAATCCATTGGCATCTCTTGCGCTTTGCGTGGATCTTCTACCCATTCACAATTTCATGTCATCCTTGGAAAATATTGGTTCACCGAGTGTGCATAGCTTCCAAATGTTGACCCATTTCGTTATAAGTCTCAGAAACCCACATTTGTAAATATCACCGCCGATCTCATCGGAAAAGTCTTTCAATTTGGGGAAGCTGTCAAGCCCCTCATGGCATATACAAGTTTTCTGGAATTCCAGTTTTTGTTTGAAAGCTGGAATTTTGTCATTGGCACAAAATACAGCCAGTTGTTTTGCTTGAAGTGACAAACTCACTGCATTCATTTTGGGGAAAGCCTCCTAAATACCTGAGGCTGAACAATCATACTTTTTCTGTCAGCTGTTCTCTCAAGTAAAAACAGTGTTCCATGAAAAAAAGCAGCTAGTTCTGCTCGCAACTCAGTCACTCAAGGGCTTTTCCTCAAGACAAGCATCATGCTTGGGTATGCCACAGACAGACTTTATCCATACTCTCCATCTTATGACATTGAACACACGTGTCGAAATTTAATAAAATTAACAATTCTTACTGTTTCATCAAGGGCATTCTTAAGTGAAACCGGCTTTTTAATTAATTAATTAATTTTGTACTGTGAATGCATGGCAGAGAAGAAAACCATGACAACTATTAGTTTGGTGCCACTGCCTTGCTTAGTGCTAAGGCACCAGCAGTTTTTTTTTTTGTTTTTTTGTTTGCTTGTTTTGAGGAAGATTGATTGGCCCTGAGCTAACATCTGTTGCCAATCTTCATCCTTTTTTCCTTTTTTTCTCCCCAAAGCCCCAGTAGATAGTTGTATGTCATAGTTGTACATCCTTCTAGTTGCTGTATGTGGGACGCTGCCACAGCATGGCTTGATGAGCAATGGGTAGGTCCGCCCCTGGGATCCGAACCGCCGAACCCCAGGCTCCTGAAGCGGAGCGCATGAACCACTACACCACCGGGCCAGCCCCAAGGCACCAGCAGTTTTATCCACTGTTGCTTTTACACCAGCGGTTCAAAGGGCAAACAACATCTTAATGTTTTTATGAAAACAGTTTTAATCTCATGAACCCTCTAAAGGGTCTCATGCATTCACGGGGTCCTGAGATCTTACTTTGAGAACTGCTGGTGTGGTTCATTGTTTCCTGTGCTTTAGTCTCTTGCACACCATCTTCACAGTTTTTGACACATGCATGAACCACTTTTACCATTATGTGCTTAATCATTTCTTTAAGTTGGCTTGCTTTTAAACTTACTTAAATTTATTTTGGAAGAAATGTTATATAGTCATGCACCACATAACGACGTTTCGGTCAACCATTAGTACCATAGAGCCTAGGTGTATAGCAGGCTATACCATCTAGGTTTGTGTAAGTGCACTTTATGGTGTTCCCACAACGACAATGTTGCCTAGCAATGCATTTCTCAGAACGTGTCCCCGTCATTAAGCGATGCGTGACTTTATCACTACCATAAGCTATAAACCAGTGCCACAAATAAAAGGTAGCCAGAAGCGAAGTACATAACTAATGATTAAAATGCACATATGTAGCTAGCTGTACCCATATAAATCCCAATGGTACATGAACAACTGTTGGGAAAACTCCATTCCAGACACATCTCTTCATTCTCCAGGCAAGGGAATCCAGCCCCGAGAAAAGGGAGGTGGTAAGACCAGAGCTCAGGCCTCCAGCGACTACTGTTGGTGTGTCCTGGGAGTCATGCCCGCCCCGCTGGCCAGCCTCCAGATGTTCAGCACAGTGCTGTGTGGAGGGAGCCGCACTTGAAGGCTGCCATCAGGGGCACCCTCTCAGAACTGGCACCCTGGACTGGGTGGGCAAGACAGCCTTCCCTTTCCTCACTCACCCCCTCCCTGCTACTCCTGAAAGCAGTCAGCAGCTGACCTTTCAGTGTCCCCATGGCTCCTAGGTCAGGGGTCATAGATGCATTGCTACCTTCGAGAAGGAGCTGGCGGGGCTGGGGGCCGGGGTCAGTCACTTCCAGTTTCTGCCTGAGTTATTAAACCCTCACCTGGGGATACTTGTAAGCCTGTTTGTCAGGGTGCCACCTTCATACTGTAGACTTTGGAATACCAGATCGATGAGGTGGGGGATCAAAAGGGTCCCAGTGTCTTTCCGGCTGATGGGAGGCCCACCAAATTGATGGGTAGAGTGGAAGAGGCCAGGGGTCCTTTTTCCTTCATTTCCCTGAGCTGTGGCGTATTTCCCCTTACTCCATCCTCAACAGAAAGACAACGTGGAGTTGATCAAGGCCCTCATTGTGTTTGGGGCAGAGGTGGACACCCCGAATGACTTTGGGGAGACTCCTGCATTACTAGCCTCCAAGATCAGCAAACGTATGTGCTCTGCCCTCTGGGACCAGAATGGGGGGGAGAGGGTGCAGGGACCGGGGAAGAGAGAAGTCCCAGCCATCAGGTGCTGCATCCTGTCCATACCTGCCCCCAGTTGCTCCCTGCATGGAGTGGCTGGGGGGCTGAGAGGGGAAGCTTCCTCTTCCCGAGAAGAGGTGCCTTGACCAGTAGGTGGAGCCCACCAAGGGGCTTGCCAAGCCAGTGTCCTCTTCTGTGGGGCCCCCATGCCACCTCAGCGTGCCAGGACTCCCAGGGCGGGGGGATAGGCAGCAGCAACAGCCCTCTTCCCCACTCTTGGGAATTCACTGATGGGACCGCTTGCCAGAACAACTACAGGTCGATGCATGCACTGCACTTTGCAAGTACGTGTGTGTGCCCTCGTGCACACAGGCGCGCTGCATGCACTGCATGCTCGCTTGGTGAGCCTTGGCTTCAGGGCTGGAAAAAGCAGACCCTCCTCACCAGAAGCCTGGAGCCCCCTCTGGAAGCCCCTCTGGAGGGCTTCAGGGAGTTGTGCAAGTTGTTGTCGGTGTGTACCTGACAGTGCGTGCGAGTGTGCATGTGCATGCATGTGTGCGCTACTTCCTGGGGCATCCTAGTCAGTTATCCCATCCGTCAGATGGGAGTAAGTGCCCAGTGGCCAGCTGGTTAGTCCCTTTTGAGCTCTGGAAGGATCTCTGCATTCAGCAGTTTTGAGAATTGCTGAACATGGAGGTGGAAGTCCTGCTTTCTTGGCTGGAGTCGAAGGGGAAGAGAGAGTTCCTAAAATACCCGGGCAGGGCCACACCGACCTCCTCTGTCCATGTTCCCCAGTCGACCCCCCGTGCCCTCCGTGGCCCCAGAAGCTGTATGTGCCCCAGGAAGCTGCTTTGGATGTAACAGACCAGAGTCAGCTCGCCTGTCAGGGTGGGATCAGGCCCCCGGGGCACCCCGGTTCCCCCACAGCCCCAGGCCACCTGGTGGATGGGAGAGGGGATGTGTGTGGGAAGGAGGGGCCTCTCACTTGCGTGTTGACATCGTTTCTGATCCTGTGTGATCTCCACCTCCTCAAACCATGGCAAGTTGTCACCAGGAAGGAGCTCCTAACTCTGCTGAGAACCGTAGGGGCCGACTGCTGCTTCCCACTCGTCCAGGGGGTCCCCGTGGAGCAGGGCTCCACAGCAACGCACCATTGCTTCTCCCTGGAAAGATCTCAGCCCCCACCAATCAGCTTAAACAACCTAGGTAGGCCTCTGCCCTCCCACGGTCCCTCCTCTCCAGCTGGTTCTTGGGCACTTGGATCAGAGCAGACCTGATGGGAAGGAATCGGGGCCCCACGGTAGAAGTTGTTGAAGGGAGCAAGGGAGGATGGGGCAGAGTTTGTTAGCCTCTGGAGGCAGCTAGCAACCCATAGAGCCCAGAGGCCAGAGCGGTCCCTGGCTAATGGCCCATGGTCCATCTCCCTTGAGGATGCCCTGGACACAGGTCTCAGGTCTGGGCATCCCCACGGCACCCATGAGGTGGGTGCTTTTGTAGCCTCTCTGTGTCCCCTGGGAGCCCAAGGGGGCAGTGAGAAGTTGCTGGCCCTCTGGCTTCAGCGAGGAGGGTTTCTGCCACGCTGCTGAGTCTCTGTCAGGCCTGAGGCCTGTGTGCTCCCCTGCTGGCCCCCTCGCTGACTTACAGGCTTTTGAACGTGGCCAGGCAACTAGCATCTGCTGGGTGCATCCTTGGTGCCCATGGAGATGGCTGGGCTTTGTGTGAGCTGGCTCACCCGGGGCTCCAGATTGTTTGGGAGCAGGGTCCCCTGAACAGGGCAGTCAGGAACCGATCCTAGGCAAACTGGCATTTTTTATTTTTTTTTGTGAGGAAGATCAGCCCTGAGCTAACATCCATGCCATTCCTCCTCTTTTTGCCGAGGAAGACTGGCCCTGGGCTAACATCTGTGCCCATCTTCCTCTACTTTATATGGGACGCCGCCACACCATGACTTGACAAGCAGTGCGTCGGTGCGCGCCCAGGATCCGACCCTGCGAACCCTTGGGCCACCAGGCTGCCGAAGCAGGGCGCGTGCACTTAACTGCTACGCCGCCGGGCCGGCCCCCATATATATATATATTTTTTTTTACTGTTAGGGAAGCAGACACCAGCACCTCTAGCCAGGATAGCCCAGGCACAATTAGTCCTTCTGGTTCCGCCTCTCTCCTCGTCCTCCGCCTCCCATCCAGGACCTGCCCCCCATCTTTATCTCTCGATTTTACAGGCAGTCAGTCACCCACGCCAGGCTGGATGGTGGGCCTGGGGCGCGGCGGCAGATGGGTAATGCCCTGGGCCTAGAGGGGCCGCGGAGCCCGGCCAGGCCCTCTAGCTGTAGCTCTGGTTCCCCCTTCTCCTTTTTCTCAGCTGCATGCCCAGACACATGCTCCCTTCCTTACCAACCTCGCCCTGGCACTCTGTCCACCTCTCCTGGCCACTTGCCCGCTTATCTGGCCCACTCTCTAGCCACTTGCCCTGGTGAGGGGGAGACGCCACCTTGCAGCCTGCCCTCCTGCTTTGCTGCTTCCAGACTCTGTGCACAGTGGTGGGGAAGGCCCATCAGAATCCAGATGGCGTGGCATTGCCGGGCTGGGCACCCGGGGCTGGGCTGCTTGTCAGGAGGGCAGCTACTCCACTGGGTGGGCGCGGGATGGGCCCTGGGCACAGGGGAAAACATGGATGGAGTGGATGGGTGCATCTAATCCAAGAGGCCGCTGAGGAAGTCTCCAGACCTGGGATCAGGACCAGGGGCATCTGAAGAATGGTCAGGGTATCTCCCTTCATTCATGGAGTGAAACCCGGAGGAACATCCTGACTCAGCCATTTTGTCTAAGTGGCCTTGGACGAGTCATGTAACCTCTTTAGCCTTCTGTGTGGATCGGGTATAATGCGTCTGGTGATGGTGGTTATCAGCAGCACGGCCCGATGCATGAACGCTCTGAGCTGCAAAGCACGGGACACGGCAGGGGTGCTTGTGCTTCGGGGCTTTGGGAGGACGACATTGAGGAGAAGCCGGGAGCTGGCCGGGCAGGGTGGGATGCCCTCCCGGGGCGGTGGGCTCCCCTCTGCGTTCCAGCCCATTTCTCCCCGAGGGGCCTGTGGCCTCTGGGTTAGCTGTCTCCTGGGACAAAGAGCCCCTCCTGAGGGCAGGACGCAGATGCTCCTGCTGGGGGCTGTGGGGGGAGGGCACAGCTCCAGGCTTGCTCTCAGGACCTGTGGGCTGGAGGGGACCCGACCCCTGCCTGGCCCCAGCCCCCCTGCCCTGTGCCTCACAGAACTGCAGGACCTCATGCACATCTCCCGGGCCCGGAAGCCAGCGTTTATCCTGAGCTCCATGAGGGACGAGAAGCGGACGTAAGTGGAGGAGGGAAGGGGGCCACATGTGCAAGCCCTCTGCTGGGTGCTCCGCAGCGGGCTTGGAGGCTGGGTGCTCACCACAGCCCTGTGTGGTAGCTCACAGCAAAGAGCCTGAGTCTTTAGAGAGCCCGGGTCTGCTCCTTCATCAATGCCCGTGCAGGCTCCAGGTCACACAGTGGAGCTGGCTACAGTCCTGTCCCTGCCCTCCCTGACCCTGTCATGGTTTATCGGGGGAGATGGCCCAGATCCCCCGGGGAGAGACCTCAGCTGCTGTGATGCTCAGCCTGCTTCCCTCTGATTCCACCCTGCTCCTTACCCCGCCTCCCTCCACAGAGCTAGTGGGGTGGGCTGGGTTCCCGAGCACCTGCTGTATACCCAGGCCCATCCTAGGAGGCAGGCCTGGGTGATGGGCACAAAGGAAAGAAGCCCAAGCCTTGTCCTTGAAGACAGTCCCTGGTGCTGGAATCAGTGCCCACCAGCACGGCCGGTTACCAGGACAAATGTGTTTCCAATGGACCGTGCTCTCTCCACCCCGCCCTTTAATAACACGGTTTATTCTCTGTTTATTACCATCCCTTGTTCCTAACAGCCTTCCTAGGGAAGTATTAGTAACCTTGTTTGGCAAATGCAGAACCTGATTCCCCAGAGGTTAAGTGACTTGCTCAAGGTTGCACAGAGTGAGTGTCAGAGCGGAGACTCACGCCTGGGTCTTCCGAGTCCACATCCTTTCTGCTGCTGCAGCCTCTCTCCTGGCTGCATCTCTGGTGCCAGCCCTGCAGGGAAAGCTCTCTCCCGGAAGCAGATGCAGCCCCTGCTCTGGGGGCCAGGCAGCAGCATCGCGTGGCTCTGCCTCTCCTCGCCTGAAGGGGCGGCCTCCCTGTGGCATATCCCACCTGTTTCCACAGCCACCCTGTAATGTGTGCCCTGGGGGTGCGCCTGCCCCATCAGCGTTGTCCCTCTTCCCTCCCACTGCACAGCCTGCGCGCGCACACACACATGCACACACACCTGTGCAGGGCTGAGGAAGGTCCCGGAGGGAGGACTAACAATAAGGGGAGGAGAGGAGGCAGCTTCTCCAGCAGGACCAGGGGAGTCTGCACGAGCCTGAGTGTCCTCCTTGGAGGTGGGGCTGAGGCAAGAATCAGGACCCTTGTGGGGACCTCCCCACGAGGGTCTGTGAGCCGCATAGCTCAGCCCTGCTCCCCCTGGGTCAATCCTTCTGTTGCCAGCCCCACATCCTCAGAAGGGTCTCTTGCATGTTTGCTGTGGCCTCCCTGGTCAGGGGCCCTGCAGGCCTCCAGTGACAGCACAGTCTCCCCTGCCACCTCTGGGTTTGCTGTAGGGCTGGGCAGCTTGTCCAGGAAAAGATGAGGGACCCTGGAGCCGGCCGCCCAGGCCTCCTTCATTCAGGAGCTGCCTATTGGACGCCTCCTGTGCGCACTGGATACTCAGCGCTGCACACAGCAGAGCTGGTCCCTGCCCTCAGGGAGCTTCCGGCCCAGTGGGGAAGAGAGACAGTGAATAAACAAGAGAATGAGAAACAGTTCCTATAGAAGCGAGGAGTGCCCCACACCAAGGAAGTGGGTGGGGCAGGAGCAGGCTGAGCTGGAGGGTCCTGATGGCAGCAGGGCAGGCTTCTCAGCGGTGACATTTAAGCTGAGATGGAAAGAAGAGAAGGAGACCATCAGGAAGGTTCCAGGTCTGAGCAGATGTTGGAGGCCTTCTCCTGCGGCGGGGAGCTGGCATGGCCCGACCGAGGGAGACATGTCGGGTGTGTTGGAGAGCAGGTGACTCAGAAATCCAGATCCTGCCGCATCACTTACCACCCGTGTGACTGGGCAGTCGCCTGGCCTCTGAGCTTCATTCCTTCACAGACACGTGCAGGGGTAACAGGAGTGTCCGCCTCAGAGAGGTCTGGGACATTTAGTGAGTTCGTGCTGGCGAAAGCCCCTCACAGCTCCCGGCACACAGAGGGTCCTTCCTCCCTGCCCCCCTCCCCTCCTGCTTCCCCCCAGTGGAGGGTCCTGGCCCTCTTCTTCCACCCCTTCCTGGCCTGCTGTAGGCCAGTCCTTCCCCCACAGCCTTTGACTCAAACAGACTCTTATCAGGCATCTGCTTCGGCTCAGGCCTGGGACTGGGACCCTAGACCTGACTAAAGCCGAGTGGCTGTCCTCAGGGAGCTCCCCGTCCAGAGTCGGGGGACAAACCCAGAGGTCTGCTGAGGTGGTGCTGGCCAGTGAGGCCTTCCCTGCCCCTGCTGCCCTTACCTTCATTTCTCTACTGCACTTTTTAGCACCCCACTCTCCCTCTGCAAATCCCCAATGGCATGCAGGCTCTGCAGGGCTTGGTCTTCATGTGCTCATGTGGCTGTGGCTGCCACGGTGCACGTGCTCAGGGCCACGGGCTCCAGTGCGGGAGGTAAAGAGCCAGGCCATAGTGAGCCCCTCTTCTCTCCCACTGCTGTCCCCACTGCAGCCATGACCACCTGCTCTGCCTGGACGGCGGGGGCGTGAAAGGCCTCATCATCATCCAGCTCCTCATCGCCATCGAGAAGGCCTCAGGCGTCGCCACCAAGGACCTCTTTGACTGGGTGGCAGGGACCAGCACAGGGGGCATCCTGGCCCTGGCCATTCTGCACGGTGAGGGCGGCCCCCTGGACAATGGGGGCAGCGCAGGGTGGGGCCAAGTATGCCCTCAGGGTGGCTGAGTATGTTTTCAGAGCCTTGCAAAGAGGGCCATGGGGGAGGGCAGGGCTTGTAAGCCCTTTGTGGGGTGGCTGAGGGTGCTGGGGTCCGAGGCTGGAAGGAGAAGGGCTGGGTGGGTGCGCTGGTGCTCCATGCCCCCAGCCAGCCATGAAGGACAGACCCAGTTGCCCTTGCTTTCAGTGTGGGAAGGGTTTTTGTATCGATTGCCTCAACCACTGCTCCCCACAGCCCTGGGAGGCAGGCTGCTCATGACCTGCTGGAAATCAGGCAGTTCAATGGATGGAGTGGGTTGCCCCAGGAATGAGGAGCCACCGAGTCACAGAACGCCAGAGCCCTAGTCTGCATGCTTCATTTTACCCACAGGGAAATGAAGGCCCTAGGGGGAGAGGTGACCAAAGTCACAGAGCCCAGCCGTGGGGTTGTTGGGCTGGGACAGCCCCCCAGAATGCCAGCCCAGCACGTCCCAAGGCCGGTGCACGTCCCAGGCTACCTGTGCAGTCTGCTCTCTCTGCAGCTTTGCAAAGGTGACAGCGTGCATCGCTTACTAGACAGACTGCTGGGTGGGCCTTGTCTCCACTCAGGTGGGGTCTCCTCTATGGAGCTGTCTGGGATCCGTGATTCTGCCGGTGGGGGCCCTCCCAGAACAGGGTCCAGCCCCCACCCAGGCGGGGGTCGGCCTCGGCCTCAGCATCCCTGACCAGCGATCCCTGCCCCGGTGCTGGTCAGATTCCATGCTCTGCAGCCTGCCCTCCAGATCTGAAAGCACCAGGAGAGGACCCTCCCGCTCCCGGGGCAGCAGGGCCTGCGGGCCAGGCCTGTGCACCAGGCCTTGCCGGGTGCTAGGGATGCCGGGCTGTCAGGCGCACATCCAGCCTCAGGGAGCCCCAGTCAGATGGGGGAGGCACAGGCATCTGGGGGTTCACCATGGGAGGAGGCCGTGGCCGGGTGGTCCAGGGTGTGTGGGGATGTGGGGCAGAGCCAGTCCCGGTGGCTCCCAGGAGTAGTATCCCCTGGGGCTCTGGGAAGAGGAGGATTGTCAGTTGGCAAGCCGCCAGGATTTGTGGTCCCGACAGTGTGCTGCTACACTGTTTACTGTAACACTTTACTGTTTCACTTCATTTTAATGTTCTCGCGATAGCCCTGTGAGGTTACAGATGGGGAAACTGAGGACAGAGAGGGTCACGCAGTGAGTTGGCAGAGCCAGGACCAGGTCTCTCCCCTGGCCTCGGGCCCCACGGCCCCTCTCTGGCCTTTGTTCCTGTCTTCCCTGAGAGGGGAGCCATCTCAGGGGCCTGCCTCCGCCCAGTGGGGCATGAGGTCTGGGGGGCAGGACAGAGTGGGCAGAGGTACCAGCCTGTCCTCCACAAAGGGTCACTCCCTTCTTCAGGGGACGTTTGTCCCCCATCCAGGGTCTTCAGATTCCCGGGGGCTGTGAAGGGATCTGAGGAGCCGCCTAGTTCAGCCTCTTATACGGGCAGAAAGCCTCTCTCGTGGCCCCCTGGCTGCACACCCCCGCTGGGGGGAAGCCTGCTGTGAGGTGCAACCTGCCCTTTGACCCTGTCTGTTCTCGGACTGCAGGGCTGGCCTTTCTATTCCTTGACGAACAGGGTGGAACTAGATGTATAAGCGATTTCACTTTCAGGGCCCTTTTTAAAGAGAAATAATACAAAATTATGAACACAAAATTAAGTACAGAGCCTTGGGGCTGCTGGAGGGGGATTTCTGCCTCTGTGGGAAGTTGCAAAGGGGAGCCTGGGAGCTCCAGCTTGGTTAGTGCCTTGGTAAATCTGCCCCCCTCCTGCTGGCCCTGGTTCCCACAGCTGACCTGTGCCCAGGCCCTCGGTCAGGGCAGGCCCTCGTGTCTCTCCCCACCTCTGACTCCCTTGTTCCTAGGCAAGTCCATGGCCTACATGCGTGGCGTGTACTTCCGCATGAAGGACGAGGTGTTCCGGGGCTCGCGGCCCTACGAGTCGGGGCCCCTGGAGGAGTTCCTGAAGCGGGAGTTTGGAGAGCACACCAAGATGACAGACGTCAAGAAACCCAAGTGAGCCTGCCGGGCGGGAGCACGGTGGCTTTGGCCCCAACTGTGCACCCCTTCGCTGTTCCCTGGGGCAGAGGCTCCCTGCCTGGTCTGATTAAAGCGAGGTGGGTGGGGTGGAGAGCAGCTTCTTCCCTCCACGCGAACAGCACGGGCCTGGGTCCGAGGGGGTCGGTTCTGGTCCACCACACACTCGGGACCTCTTTGCTGAGCATGGCCTGCCCAGGCACTGTGTTTGTACGCGTGGGGGTTATGGATGCAGCCGGCAGAGGGGGAGGCTTACCTTCTGGTTGGGAGATAAGTGGCCTGAAAAATGGCAGCCAAGCAAGGCAGCACGTGCTTAAGAGGTTCCAGAAGAGCCTATAGCACCACTACTTCTCTGTAGTGTTCCTTACCGCGGAGTTACTTTATTGTCTGTCTAGTGCCTGTGACGCCAGCCAGACTGTGAGCTCCCTGAAGCAGGAGCATGAACAGTTTTTTCTGTAGCCCCAGCGTCTGGCCCAGGGACTGCCCCAGAGCAGCCCATTGAAGAGTATTCATCAGCTGACTGACTGTCCATTGGAGCAAGAGGGAGAGAGGACTGAGGATGAGGTGGTCAGGGAGGGCTTCCTGGAGGAAGTGAAGTGTGAGTGAAGCCTAGAGGGTTAGGGAGGATTTCTTTTCATAATAAAGCTTTTTTTAAAAAGATTTAAGAATAATAATAGTCTTCTAAGAAAATTTAGAAAATACGGAGAGTAAAAAGAAGAGGAAAATATCATCCATGATTTATTAACCAAAAGATAATATTCTGAAAACATTTTTGTATATTTCATTCTAGGCATTTTTCCTCTTTTTAATGATGAAATAGAACATACATTTAGAAAAGTACATAAAGCAGTTCATTGAATAATTATAAAGCAGACACCCACTTGACGGCCAGCTAAGTCCAAAAGCCCGTTGAGTGTGTGCCCTACTCTGGGCCCGAGGTAGCCGCTCTCCTGACCTGTGTGAAAGGGATTTCCTGGCTGTTCGGGATAGTTTCACCACCTGTGCACTGTGTGGAGTGTGATGGCACTGTGATGGCAGTGTGACCAGCATAGTCTCGGTCTTGCCTGTCCCTGGGCGTGGACAGAATCATTTTGTGTGCTATCTCTTCTTTCCATCAATGCTACATTTGTCAGCGTCGCCCCTGCTGTTGGGGGAAGCTGTGCTTCATTTGTTCTCTCTGCTGTGGAGGATTCCATCATGTGACTCGCCTCACAGTTTATTTCCCTGAATACCTTCGATGGACACTTGCAGAGTTTGGAGCTCTTGCGAAGAGTGTGGCTGTGAGCGTCTGGGGACCTGTTTTCTGACCTGCGCGTGTACCAGTCTCCCTGGGGGGTACATGCCCAGGAGCAGAGCTGCGAGTCTCAGAGGATGCGAGGCCTCAACGCTTCGATTCTGCCCAGCTGTCTTCCAAAGTAGTGGTTTCTATTTTCACTCCCATCAGCCGTGTTTCAGAGGCCCTGTTCTGCATTCTTGCCAGCGTTTGGTTATCGTCAAACGTTTTTATCTTTACAAATCTGGGAGAGTACAAGATGCTGTCTGCTGGTTTGAATTTTCATTTTCCTGATGACTAGGGAGGTTGAACACCTTTTCAGAAGTTTAAAGCCCATTTGGATTTCCTCTTTTGTAAAGTTCCTGTTCAAGTGCCTATTTTTGGCAAAATTGGGTTGTGTGATTTTTGAGTTAGGAGGCTTCTTAACGATCTTTTTTATGTTTTGAGAACTAGTCCTTTGATGGATATATGGATTTGAAATCTTTTCTCCCATTCCATGGCTTGTCTTTTCATGCTCTGTGGTGTTTTGTTGATGAGTGGGTGTTCTTAAAGTGGTGGACTTTAGAAATGTTTCCTTTTTATAGTTTGTACTTTTCATATCCATTCAAGAACCCTTCCCTAACCCGAGGCAGGAGGTATTTTCCTGTGTCAGGCCGGAAAGCTCTCTAGATCTGCCTTTCCTGTTTATGTCTTTTATCAACCTGAAATTGGTTTTTGTATCAGGGCAGATTCCATTTCATGTTTTCCATACGAATAACAGGTTTCCCCAGTCTACTCTGTGAAGAAGTCTGTCTTGCTCGCCACACCTGGAGCCTTGCTGCCTCGGTTGTGGGTCAGGGGTCCTTGCTTGGGTCTGTTTCTGGCTGTGCTCTGTTCCGTGGGCTGGGCGTCTGTGCCTGTGCCCGGCCCACAGAGCCCTGAGTCGACAGCGTGGTAATAAGTCCTGGCATCCGGGGCAGCAGGGCCTCCCACCGTGTCCTTCTCCTTCAAGAGTATCATGGCTGTTCTTGGAGGCCCTATAGAGAAGTGGTTAAGAACCTGCACCCTGAAGTTTCCTCTTCTCGAAAATGGGAATAATATACTACCTGCCTCCTAGGGTCTTCATGAGGAGTGAAAAAATTATAGCAGTTAAAGAGCAGCTGGTGCATAAAGAGTGCTGTATAAGGGTTACTCATGACTGTTGGCGCTTCCACATAAATTGTAGAATCAGATTGTCAAATTCTACAGAAAACCAAATCCTGTTGGGATTTTGATTGAGATTACATTGAATCTGTCAGTTTATTTGGGGGCGAATTGACGTCTGAAAACACTGAGTCTTCCAGTTAGAGAACGTAGTAAAACATTCCGTTGGTTCAGAGTTTCTCAGTTCAATTTTATAATTTTATCTATAGAGATCTTATACATCTGTTTTTTTAATCTGTTTAGGTACTTCATATGTTTTGTGCTACTTTAAATTATACATTTTTAAACATTTATACATTTTAAACATTTTTTCTAACTGTAGCTCATATTTAGAAATACCATTTATTTATTTAGTATACAATTAATTATGGTAAAATACACATGACATAAAATTTACCATCTTAACCATTTTTGAGTGTACAATTCAGTAGTAATGACTATATTCACCTTGTTGTGCAACCGATCTCCAGAACTTTTTCATCTTGTGGAACTGAAACTCTGTACCCATTAAACAACTCTCCGTTCCCCTCTCCCCAGAGCCCCTGGCAACCGCCATTCTGCTTTCTATCTCTGTGAGTTTGACTGCTCTAAGAACTTCATGTAACTGGAACCAGACAGTATTTGTCCTTTTGTGTCTAGCTCCTTTCACTTAGCATAATGTCCTCAAGGTTATCCACGTTGTAGCGTGTGTCAGAATTTCCTTCCTTTTTAAGGCTGAATAATATTCCATTGGATGTATGTACCACATTGTGTTTATCCATTCGTCTGTTGATGGACATTTGGGTCGTTTCTATCTTTTGGCTGTTGTGAGCAATGCTGCTATGCACATGGGTGTACGTACGTGTTCGAATCCCTGCTTTCAATTCCTGGTGCCTTTTACAGAGAGAGTGCTGATGAGCTCCGTTTGCTAAGATTTTGTTTAGGATTTTGCATCCATGTTTATGAGCGAGCTTGACTGTTTTTTCCCGTTTTGGGGTTGCTGGGTTTTGGTTTTGAGGCAGTGTTTCCTCTTTTTCTATTTTCTGGAAGAGTTAGTATAATAATGACTTTATTTCTGCCTTGAATTTTTGGTAGAATTTACTAGTAAAGTCATCTAGGCCTGAGTTTGCTTGAGGGAAAATTTGTGAAGTTGGAATTAATTTCTTTAATGGTTATAAAACTATTAGGGTTTCTAAATGTCTTTTTGAGTTAATTTTGGTTTTGTTTCTCTAGGAAGGTGTCCATTTTGTCAAATCTTCAAATTTATTAGTGTAGAGTTGTTCAAAGTATTTTTATTATCTTTTTAATGCCTGCAGCCTCTGTTGTGATGCCCCCTTTCCATTCCTGACTATTTACAGCTCTTCTTTTCTTCCTGACCAGTCTTGTCACAGGTTTTTCAATTGGATCACTCTTTCAGAAAACCAGCTTTTGGCAATTTATTGGCTCTCTATTGTATGTTTTCTGTTTCATTAAATTGCTGCTCTTATTTTTATTTCTTCTTGTACTTTCTTTGCATTTATTTAGCTGTTCTTTTTTTAACTTCTTGAAATAAATGTTTTGCTCATTGATTTTCAGCCTTTTTTCTGTTCTACTACCTATGTGTATATATTATATATGTGTGTGTGTGTGTGTGTGTGTGTAATCTAAACATTTCCTCTCAGTACTGCTTTAATTATATCCCATAAGCATGTTGATGATTGTTTGATTCAAAATATTTTCTAATTTGCATTATAATTTTTTTAACCATAGGTCATTAAAAATGCATTTCTCAATTTCTAAACTCAGGGGATTTTCTAGTTATATTTTTGTTATTAATGACTTTGTGGCTAGAGGACATGCTCTGTATGATTTTGGTCCTTTAAAATTTGTTGAGACCTGGGTTGTGGCCTTTTACAGCTAGTTTTTTTAATGTCCCATGTGTAACTTAAAAGATAGGGATTCTGCCATTTGTTGGGTGCCAAGTTCTGTACATGTCGATTAAGGCATGTTGGCTAGGAATGTTGTTTAAAATTTTCAAATCTTCCATATCCTTACTAATTTTTTGTCCACCTCTCCAATCGATTATTGAGAGAGAGATGTTAAAGTCTCCCACTCTGAGAATTTCCCTTTTCTCCCTTTAGTTCCGTCAATTTTTCTTTTAATATTTTGACATATGCTAATAAGTGCATATAAATTTAAATTTTGTGTATTTTTCCGGCGACTGGAATCTTTTATTATTATGAGGCAGCCCTCTTTATCTCTAGGAATGCTTTTTGTTTTAAAGCCCATTTCACCTGATATTAACGTAGTTGTACTGGCTTCCTTTGGTTATATTTGCGTGGTACATCTGTACTCATCCTTTAATTCAGCCTTCTTGAATCCTATGTTTTAGATGTATCTCTTGTAAATAGCCCATAGTTGGATTTGTTCTTTATCTAATCTATTACTCTTTGTTTTTACCTGGAGCATTTAGTCCATTTATGGATTTTTAATGCATAGTAATGTATTTATTTAAGTTAACTAATTAGTTAAGTTTGGTTTAGCTGATTGGTTTGACTATCAAAACCTTCACATAGTTAATCTAATAGTTTATATGGCTGGTCCATTTATATTTATGTAATTACTGATATATTTGGGATGACATATGCCATCTTATTTTGTTCTGCATTTCTTTTTCTCTTTCTTGCCTTGTTTTGGAATTACTGAATAGTTTTAATCATTACATTCCATGCCACACGCCCACCACCAATAGTTTGTACTCTATGCACTCCTTTTTTTTTTAGTGCATACTTAACTTATAAAAATCTAAATTTAATTGATACCTTTACCTTCCCCTCAGATAATCAAGGATTTTAAAATACTTTAATTCCGTGTACCTTCCCCATCTTATCTATAATTGTTTTCCTATATTTTAAATCTATCTTGTTTTTTTAAGCCTCACAAGACATTATAATTATTTTTTGAAGTTGGCTGTCATTTAGATTTAGCCAGTGGTGTGCTGGTAAACCAGATCTCTGGGGGAAGAAGCCCTGATCTGTAGTGTTTGCTGATTCCTGTAGCATAAATACTTTCACCATGGCCAATTTCAAAATACCAGGGCTATTTACTAATCTCATAGCTTAGCAACCAGCTCGTGAGATTTAGCAGGAGGTTCTTACAAGCCAGTATGAGCTAGCTCCAGCACACCCTTGGCTACGGATGTGTGTGTGTATGTGTACGTGTGTGCGTATGTATGTGTATATGTGTGTATCACTTTGCTCTACATTCTTTCTTGCATCCCAGACTTCCGTCTGTGACCACTTTCCTTCTGCCTAAAGTACATTCTTTTGACGTTCCCTTGGAGAGGGTCTGCTGGTGGTGAATTCTCCACCAGCAGAATTGTTTGAAAATAGTTTTATTTTACTCTTATTCTTGCTGGTATAGAATTCTAGGCTGGCGGTTTTCTTGTAGAACATACAAGATATCATGCTGTCTTCTTTTAGCTTCCAGTGTTGCACTTGCAAAGTCAATTTCAATCTAACTGTTACCCCTTTGAAAGCAATTGGTCTTTTTTCCCTGGATATTTTTATTTGTTTGTTTGTTTTTGGTTCTCTACAGTAGTACTATGATATATCTAGATATGAATTCCTTCTAGTTTATCCTGCATGGGATTTTTTGGTCTTCTTAAATCTTTGGATTGGTGCCTTTTTTTAGTTCTGGAAACCTGAGTCGTTATCTCTTCAACCTTTGCCTCTTCCTAATTTTCTCTCTCCTCTCCTCTCCTTCTGAAACTCCAATTAAACATGTTAGACTTTATGTATCTTCCATGTCTTTTAACTTCTCCTGTATATTCTATCATTTTATCTCTATGTGTTGCATTCTGGATAACTTCTTCTTACCTATTTTCCAATTCACTAATTCTCTCTTTAGCTTTATCTAATTTTCCATTTAACCCATCCATTGAGTTTTTTATTCTCTTGTATTTTTAAAAAATTTCTAGAAGTACTCTTTGGTTCCTCTTCAAATCTTCTGGGTCATTACTTATAGTTTCCTATTCCCTGAAGATACTGTCAAGCTTGTCTTTGAACATTGTAAGCATAGCTGTTTTGGAATCTTTGTTTGAGGATTCAAATATCTGCAGTCTATGTAGGTATGTTTTGCTGTTTATGTTGGTTTAAGCTGGTTCTCATTCATGGTGTTTTATTTCATTGTGTGCCCCCTGATGCTGTTTGTTTTTTTTTTAACTATGTGGTGTTCCTTAGTGTTGAAGAATAATATGTGCAGTTTCTGTGAGGCTTAGAGTGATAGTATTTTCCTTCAGAGTGTCTTGTGTTGTCTCTTCCAGGTACCTAGGTACACTGCCGTCTAGGGCCACTGTAACTGAATTCTTGGCATGAAGGTTTTGGAGCTTCCCCCAGGTAGTGTGAATTTAGACTGCAAATCCCCTTGAGGGTTAGTTTGTGGTTATACGTTTTCAGGGAATTTTTCTCCCTCTTTTGTCCAATGGCAACTTTCCTCACATCCTGCAGGGGTGGGAAAGGGGCAGGTTTATTTCTGGTTCACCCTTATCCAAGAGCATAGCCCTTTGGGGTCCCAGCCTAATGTAGGGGTCTCCCATTAGACATTAGTCTGTGCTCTGTTTACCTCTCTGGGTTCTTGCTTATCCTCAGAATTTACCCTGATCTGTCCTTTCTATCTTGTCAGGGCTTCTGTGCTTTTAAGAAGATTTTTTAAAATATTTTTTCCAGCATTTAATTTTTTGTTCAGTAGGAAGATTGTTCAACTAACCTCCCCACAATATTCCCAGAAACAGAAAACTGGTCTTTTTTCCCTAGGTAGAGTTTTTTTGTTCCCTTTCCTTTATATTTTTCTTTACGACGTAACAAATACATTTCTGTGTTACTCTGAACTCCTTGCCAGCATAATTTTGAAAGGCTGCAAAACATTCCATTGTTTCATTAGCCCTTCTATTGCTGCCCTTTAGATGGGTTCACTTTTCACTATAATCAATTATACTGTGATGAATAGTCTTGTACAAGAAGCTTCCATTGTAGCTAAGATTATGCCTTTAGGGTAGATTTTCCAAAATGGAATTCCCAGATCAAAGATCCAGGGTCTTAATATGTATTAGTTTCCAAGAGGGCTGTGCCAGTCTGCACTCCCCGCAGTACTTAAGGATGTCTGCGTCTCTCAAGACCAGTAGGAGTCGTCTTTAATAGGTTATAGACTCACGTGGTCGAACACTGAAGGGGCATCAAAGGTGACACAGTGAAGTCTCCTCCTGCTCCTGTCCCGGAGTTGCAGCCACCAGGCAGTCCCCTGCCCCAGAGGCAGCTCACTGTTGCCAGGGGCTACTCATGGGCCTTCCAGAGTCACCCTCTGACGGAGCAAATAGGCACAGAGGTTTTTTTTGGGTTTTGTTTTTAAATAAATGGTGGCATACTAAACACACTGTCCTGAGCCCTGCTTTTTCCACTTAACCATAAATCTTGGTGCTCAGTGCCTATGGACGTAAAGCCTTCCTCAGTCGTTCCGCAGCGACACAGACGCACTGGTTGGGGAGCTGCGGTGCAGTGAAGCGGCCCACTGTTAGACATATGGTTGTCTCCAGTCTTTTGCTTTAACAACCGATGCTGCTGCTAACAGCCTTGCGCGTGCCTGTCTCCCACACGTGTGAGTGCGTCTTAGGATGAATTCCCAGCAGTGGCATCGCTGGGTCTGAGGAGAAGGCCATCAGCGGTTTGGAGGAAGATTGCCAAAGGTGGGTGGGTCGGTGACGTCAGCCGTCCTGCTCCCGGTTTCCCTCCAGGGTGATGCTGACAGGGACGCTGTCTGACCGGCAGCCGGCTGAACTCCACCTCTTCCGGAATTACGAGGCCCCAGAGTGCGTGCGGGAGCCGCGATTCAGCCAGAATATCAACCTGAAGCCTCTAACTCAGCCCTCAGGTGAAAACCATGTTCGGTGCACCTGTGGGAAGCGATTGGCCCCAGAGGCTGCGGGGCGGTGGGGGGAGTTGTCAGCTTGCTGCCGGCCCTGCAGCCCACCACCATCCCCCGCGCCGCGCCGTCTGCTCTCCAGAGTCTTGATCGGCTGCAGGAGGCAGAGCTGGGGAGCTGTCAGGCCTCGGGCTGTCGAGAGGCGGCCCTCGGCGACACCCTGCCGTCCACCAGGATGGCGAGGCCAGACAACATGGCCTTGTCGGGCCTGCTTCTGAAGAGTTCTGAGCCTCTCCCTGTCCCGCAGACCCACACCCCTATACCCACACTCACACACACACACACACACACACACACACACACACACACTCAGGTCTGAAGCGCGGCTTTTATACCAGTCCCTTGTGGCACTGGGCCACCCTCCTCCCCTACCCCAGACCAGCTGGTATGGCGGGCAGCCCGAAGCAGTGGGGCAGCCCCCACCTACTTCCGGCCCAGTGGACGCTTCCTGGATGGCGGGCTGCTGGCCAACAACCCCACGCTGGACGCCATGACTGAGATCCATGAATACAACCAGGACTTGATCCGCAAGGTGAGAGCCACCTCAGGTCGGAGGGGACGTGACTGCCCACTGCAGCCACCCCTGTTTCAGCAAATACTGCTAAGGAGGGACTCCTAGAGAGCAATTTATTCATGTGTGCACTCAACAGCAATTTTATCTCACACTTGAACCTGCTGGATGGGTGGTATCTGCCTGTAGCACTGTGCTAAGAGGGATTCTGAGGCCCAGTCTGGCCTAGGTGGTGAAGAGTGTTATGATCAATTAACAGCATCTGCCGTGAGTGGGGAGGGCAGCATGCATTCCAGTACATGCCAGCCCCAGTGCTAACTGCGCTGCCCAGCCTGAGGACACACACTTGCCCTTGAGGAGCTCCTATCCAGGGGAGACAGTCCATACACAAGGTCACACCCCTCCAGGTGTCTCAGGTGCTGTGATAGAGGACTGTGCGGGGGCCCAGGAGGAGGACCACCTCTGCTGAGAGGCCTGGGGGCTCGGAAAGGGCTCACGGAGGAGGGGACCCCATCCTGAGGCCTTTGGGGACAGGACAGTGCAGAGTCAATGATTTGGAGGATGAGAAGCAGCTCTCAGCCCAAGGAGGCTTGCACAGAGGTGGGCAAGGCCCCCGCGTGCCGGGAGAGGCAGTGTGGCGCAGTAGCGTGAGCTCAGGCCCTGGACCACGTGGCCTCTGGGTTTGGGTCCTGGCTCTGCCCCTGCTTCCCGTCAGCCACTGCCAGTGGTACTGACAGTCCCTGCCTAGGGGACTGTCGTGAGGCTTCCATGAGCTCTTATCTGTACGGTGTTTAGGTCAGTGCCTGACCCCAAGTGTGCCGTATCCTTGCCGGCTGTGGTCACTGTGGTTACCACTGTGGTCATCACGAAGCCTCGGTGCAGCCCCTGGCTAGTGGGGCAGGGGCTCGGCCATGGGAGAGGAGAGCACTCTCTAGGGGCCAGGCGGGGCAGGGCGGACTTCCAGGAAGAGGAGGGACTCAGTGAGAGACTGGGATGGGGAAGGGTCCTTGGAAGATACAAGCTGCCTCCTAGTGTGGAGGAGGAGCCTGGGTAGGTTCCAACAGCTCGGCAGCAGAGCTTGTTCTGGAGCAAAGGGGAGAGGCAGCACAGGCTGGATTCCTGCCCCAGAGGCCTGTCTCCGCTCCTGACGCTCCCCGAGGGCCCGGGCTGGGGGCCTTTCACCCCTGGGTGCCCCCCACCCGAGGAGAGGTCCACCAGGGGAAGATCTCCTCCAACTACCCCGTCCTGTCCCCAACAGGGTCAGGGCAACAAAGTGAAGAAGCTCTCCATCGTCGTCTCTCTGGGGACAGGGAGGTCCCCGCAGGTGCCCGTGACCTGTGTGGATGTCTTCCGTCCCAGCAACCCCTGGGAACTGGCCAAGACTGTTTTTGGGGCCAAGGAACTGGGCAAGATGGTGGTGGATTGTGTGAGTATGGGCCCCTCCCCAGACCACGTCCCTCAGGGTCTCAGCCCCAGGATGACACCTTCCTGGGGGACCCTGGGTGTCAAGGAGGCTCTGTTGAACCTCTTTAGCCAGCTCAGGGGAGGGGGGTCCCCAATTCAGAGTCTCAGTGCTGGCAGGGACCCTACAGTGGGGGATTTCAAGCACCTTGTAGCTGTGGATCCCTTCCTTCAAATGCAGACCTGTGTGGAAGCCCAGAATATCAGACGGACAAAAGCTGCAGGGGGCGGGGACGTGGGGGAGGCCTGTCCACTCAGCCCCTGTGTGTCCCCCCCCAACCCCCCTCACATGCTCACTGACCCTGAACGGGCGCTGCTGAGACACTGGTGAAAACCACAGACCGTGGCCCTCTGATTGCACAGCTGGGACGTCACTGCAGCCCAGGGAGGGGGCCTCACCCCATCTCTGTGCGGATCGGTGGCTGAGCCAGACTAGAACCTGGGGATCCCCAGGCAGGGGCTGTGGGTGCCGTGTGTACTAGACGCTCACAGGGGCTGCTTTTCGCCAGTGCACAGATCCGGATGGGCGGGCTGTGGACCGGGCCCGGGCCTGGTGCGAGATGGTCGGCATCCAGTACTTCAGGTGAGGGCTCGGCCAGCACCGGCCCCGGCCCCCGCCCCCGGCCCCCAGCCCCACACCCTGGCCAGACCTGGCGACCTTCCCCACCCCAGCCCATGGCATTGACCTTCCCTTTCCCCAAGTCCTGGCTCTTGTCCCCCACCTGGGCCAAGCGTCCTGGGGTGACCCCTCCTTGACGCGGACAGATTGAATCCCCAGCTGGGGACAGACATCATGCTGGACGAGGTCAGCGACGCAGTGCTGGTCAATGCCCTCTGGGAGACCGAGGTCTACGTTTACGAGCACCGGGAGGAATTCCAGAAGCTCATCCAGCTGCTGCTCTTGCCGTGAGGCAGCCAGGCCCCCAGCCGCCCCCTACCCCACCCACCTACCCACCCAGCCCCTGCTGCAGAGGCCTGGCCAGCTGGTCATGGCCAGGCCCAGGCAGCTCTGCGTCCACAGACTGGCCTCAGAGAGGCTGGACTTCCTGCCTGAGGCGAGTCCTGAGGCCTCTCTCCCCCTGTCCTCACCTTCTGGCACTTTTTGTTATTCCAGGCTTACAAAGCCTAGAGCCTCACTCGGGCCTCTCCCTGACCACCAGGGACAACTGATTCAGGCCCTTCGCCTTGTCGGTTCCAACACTAAGGGCGCCTGGGTGTGCCCCCAGCCCGGCTTCGCCCCAGCCCAGCCTCCCAGAGGGCACTGGGTTCTTCCAGGTCCCCTGGGGGTGCAGGACCTCTGCTACCCTCTGCCCTCTTCCCTGGGGACGGGGCTAGAGGAGGGGCTGTCTCCCACCCCGTCAGCAGGGGAAACCCAGGCTCCCAGAGTTGGGGCGCCCCATTCGACTTTGCCCCTCAACACACGCCCAGCCACCTGCACCCCTCAGAGCTGCCCCACCCTGCGAGCTCTTCTCGGCTCTCAAAGGTCGTCGCTCCTGTGACTTAAGTTATTTTTCCTGACAGGAAGTAGTTTACGAGTGGGGAGGGGCCCCCGGGGCTGCCCCCAAACTGTGAAATAAACTGTCTGATTCCAATTCGCCTGTGTTGTGTGCACTGTTGTGTGAGTGCCCCGTTCCCCCCCTACCAGCTCCCCTCAGCCTTGACTGTCATCTTCCTGTGCCCACTTGGACGGACGCTGTTTCCCCCACTCCCCAGGGCGGGGACACCTCTTCTCTTCTCCAGGCCTCCCCACATCAGGCCTGTGAGGGTGTTCAGAGGCGGCAGCTAGGCCCACTTGCCTCGTGGTGGGGGACGAGGGAGACCCCCATTTGCCGGGGGGAGGGGATGAGACCCAGAGAGGGCAGAGTGCTCGGGCTGGCCACACAGCGAGTGAGCAGGGCCAAGGTTTGTCCCCTGGTCTGTGCGACTCCGGGGTTTGTGCTGTCCCCTCTCCAGCAGTCAGAGGAGCTGGGCGGGCAGCAGCAGATGTGGGCGCCTTGGTCCTTGAGGTGCAGGTCTGAGGGGCCCAGGGTAGAGAGAGGCCCAAGAACAGTGACTACCCACTCGTGCGCTCAGCCTCCAGGGGCTGGTCTGTCAGAGAGCGTCCTGGAGGAGGGCGCTGCGCAGCTCTAGCCCGATAGGGTGGGCAATGCCCAGTGCAGTACAGGCGGGCAAGGGTGCCCCCGGAGCCAGGGGTCCCGGCTGGCCTGGGGAAGCCTCGTCTTCGGGGAGGAGGTAAACTAGGAGAGTGGCCCGTCCACGCGTGCTCAGAGGGGTAAATAATTGAAGGGCAGGTCACATGAACCCACCCGCGTCACAGGATGCCTTCCCCGCCGGGTCTGGTTACGCCCCAGATCGCATTCTGACATCCCTGGCTGGTGAATAATTAAGCTGCCACCTCCTCCTCGGCCGGCCCTCCATCTCCGGGTCCCACTCTGCAGCCTCCTTCACTCCCGCTGAGCAGTGGGCAGCCGAGGGTACCAACCTCCAGTGCTCCCAGCCCTGCCAGCGCCACCAGCCTCCTGCTCAGCACCCGGCTGCAGCCCGCTCATGGCCCCCGAGATGGACCAGTTCTACAGGTCCACCATGGCCATCTACAAGGTGAGCGCGTGTGCAGCCCAGGCCCAGGGCTGGAGCACCCCTCCCAGGGCGCGAAGGTCGGGCCTGCTCGGGAGGACAGAGGGTGAGCATGGCTGCGGCGTGTCTGGGACGCAACGCCGGGACCCGGGCTGGGCTGAGCTGTGGGCATGGGGTTGGGGCTCCCCGGGGCAGTCAGCCACCCTGGCCCCAGCCTGAGGCTCCCAGGGCACAGGTTTGTCCACAGTCCCCCAGTGGGTGACAGGCCTGCTGAGATGGCACTCAGCAGGACCCCCAACTCCTGAACAATAGGCAGGCAGGACAAGGCCCAGGGTGGCTGTAGCTTCGAGCAAGGGGCCCGAAGAGCCATGTGGCCCAGGAGTGGGGAGTTTCTCTCTCTTAGTCTCTGTCTCTCTCTCTGTCTCTCTCTCATCTCTCTGTCTTTCTCGTTTCCGAGCCCCTCACTCAAACTTCCTACTTCCCTCCAGAGGGGTTGCCGCAGTCGCCACAGACATTTATTGAGCACCTCTTGTATGCAGCACCCTTTCCCATGTAAGCCTCACAGCATCTTCCCTGTGGGGTAGAACATAATCACGCCGTTTGATAGATGAGAGAACTGAGGCGAGAGAGGTTAAACAGCTTATTCAAGGTCCCCAGGAGGGGAAGAGGGGCCGCTGGGGTTTGAACCAAGACCCCAGTCTAAGTCCAAGCCCAGAGCCATCCTTACCACCCAGGGTGCTCTCCAGCTGGCCACAGCCTGGAGCGGCCCGGGTGACGCCCCCTCCCGCCCAACCTTGCTTCCAAGGGGTTCTTCTTTGAGGGCAGAGTCTGCCCTTGCCCCTGAAGGGACTGTCAGCAGCCCACATGTCCAGCCCAGCGAGGCTGGACTCAGGGCAGGGTTGAGCCTCGCCCAGCTGGGGCTGCGACAGACAAGGCTTCAACCCAGTGGGAGGAGGAGAAGCTTCCAGGTGCATCGTCTCGAGAGCAATGTTCTGCCAGGCCACATGTGTGAGCAGGAGCTGGCCACAGGGCCCCTGGCCTGGAACAGGGCCCCGGGAGATGGCCTCTGAGGGCCCTGCAGCCGAGAGCCAGGCTTCTGGGTGACTGCAGGCTTCTAGGTGGCTCCCCCAGAGTCTGGCTTGTCACTGGGGCTGGGGGTGCCATGCTGCTGAGGCCTGGTGACTTGCCTCTGCCCATCATTCCTTCTTCCTCTCCCAATCCCACCCCCTCCCCTTGCCCTCGGGGTCCAGAGCATCCTGGAGCAGTTTAACCCTGCCCTGGAGAACCTGGTGTACCTGGGGAACAACTACCTCCGGGCCTTCCATGGTGAGTGCCTGGCCATGGGGCCCCCACCCTCCGCCTGCCCTCCCACCTGGCCCCCCCACACGGACACTGTGCCCCCACCCGTATTCTTTGCACCCACACCAGACACTGCTCATCCTCGCCCTTACACACTCCCACCCACCACCCTCACCCTCACACCTCTGCGGCCGGGGACCCCTCACACACCCACACCCTCCTGTGCCCGCCCCCTCAGGTGCCCCCCAGATGCTCCCAGAGATGCCATGCCAGGCCCTGCAGGCCTTCCAACCCCAACTACACACACTTCTATAAGTCACCTCGATGCTGCCCGAAAGCCCACTGCCGCACCCTGGCCCACCCCTGCACGCCAGCATCACACCGTGGCTGTTCGTCCTCACCCTGACCGTTCCTCCCATCCACACACCTGAGCCGAACCTCACCACTTGGCCAGTGCCCATGCAAAGAGCCAACCCCGCCCCCACTTCCCACAACGCCCCCTGCACCAGAGCTAATCAAGAGATGGTCGCGAACCCTCTGTGGGATGGACAGGCCAGGGACACACCCAATCCCTCCCTGCCTTTTAGGACTTCAGAGTCTGAGCCTGCTTCGCCACACCAGCTCCCCGAGTCCACCCCTCACCCCCGGCCCCACCCCCACCCCCACCCCTGCGCCTCACAACACAGCTGCCCACACCCGCCTTATGGGCACACACCCGCTCGGCGCCAGGCCCTGCCCCGCAGAGAGAGCCACCCCTGTTCTACACCCCCTCTCCTCTGGCCACTGCCACGTCTCCACACACACCACCTGGGGCACCCCTGCTCTCACCTACCCCTACGCCACATCCCACAGGGTCCCCCACACCCTCTCGTGATGCAAGGAGGGGTCTCCAGAAAGGTGGGGGCAGATGGAGGAGGGGCCGGGCTGGACCCATCCCTTCTCCCCACGCAGCGCTGTCCGAGGCCGCCGAGGTGTACTTCAGCGCCATCCGGAAGATCGGGGAGCAGGCCCTGCAGAGTTCCACCTCACAGATTCTGGGTGAGGCGCCCCCTCCACCACATCCCCTGCCTTCTTGGGCCTGGGGGCACTCCTCCGAGCCCCGCCGCCTCCTGCTGTCCAGGCCCCACGCCCCTCTGCCTGTCTCCCTGCTGCCTCCCCTCAGGCCCGGGGCCTGTCTTGCCCCCCATCCTGGGGTCCCAGAGGGGGCTCCTTTTTGGTTCTTGCCTTTCCAGGAAGTCCCCCCCAAGACAGGCCTTGTAGCCCAAGGTCCAGAGCCCAGACTTGTGTTCTGGAGCCCAGGCCCCTCCCCACCACTCCCTGCACAGCTGTTCCAGGGTGGGACGAGCGCTGCCAGAGTCCCAGAGCCATATGGGGAATCCCTGGACTTTGGTCCCAAGCTCCAGCCCTGGGCAGCCCCCCTCTGGCAGCTTCTGGCGGGAAGGGGGTGTGGGGCAGGCTCCCCCACCGCAGCCAGGCTCTCTGGGCTTCCAGGTGAGATCCTGGTGCAGATGGCGGACACCCAGAGGCACTTGAACTCTGACCTGGAGGTGGTGGTGAGTATCAGACCCCATGGCCCCGAGGGCCCGCTCCAGAGAGTGGGCTGCGTCCCAAGGAAGAGGTGGGCCCGAATTCCCACACCCTTTCTCAGGGAGGACTTCCTGGGGCCCTTGTGGGCACCTGCCAGGGCCGGGCTCCACTGGGCATGTTTACCTGCAACATCCTGCTCAAGCCTCCAGCACCCCTGGGAGGCAGGTGCCATTTCTATCTCTATTTCACAGAGGAGGAAACCGAGTCTCAAAGATCTAGTCACTTGCCCAAGACTCCCAAGCCAGTGGAGGAGCTAGAAAGAGAAAGGACTGTTGCCCAGGTGCATCAGGTCCAGGTCCCTGTCCCCTACCTGCCTCCCGGCCCTACCCTCCACTCTCCCAGGGAGCAGCCGGCCATCTGACCTTGTCACGCCAAGAGGAAAAATCCTTCCACGCCCCTGCCACCCACAGAGCTAAACCCAGGCTCCTCCGTGAGCGATTCCAGGCCCTGCTGACTCAGCAGACTCCCTGTGGCACCCCAATCCCAGCCCGGCCACCCTGAGGAGCTGCCCCTCAGACCCAGCCTGGTGTTCCACCCCTGGGCTGCTGTCCTGCTGCTCTCTCAGCCTAGAACCCCCACCAGCCCTGCGTCCAGCACAGTCGCCCTCCTCCGTGAAGCGCCCCCTGACCCCTGGGCAGATTCAGTCCCTCCTTTCTCCAGACTCAGATGCTTCTATCTGTTCTTAGCACGTAGCGGTTCAGAAAGCGAGCTCTGCCGCCAGAGCACCTGGGTTCAAAGCCCAGCTCCACCAGTTACCGGCTTTGTGACCTTGGACAGGCTACTTAACCTCTCTGTGCCTCATTTTATCTGTCTGTAAAATGGAGACAATCATAATAACTGCCTTGTAGGATTCTTGTGAGGATTAAGTGAATTAATAGCATAAACTGTTTCCCTGGCACTGGCAGCCCTCCGTGTATCTGTGCGACGATAATTAGAAGTAGAATTGACTGCCCTGTCTGTATCCCTGCCAAGACTGGGAGCTCTGACGGGCTGGGACGAGGTCTTCTCTCTGCAGCTCCAGGGCCTGGATGGGCCTGGCACCGGGCAGGGCTTCACTGACTGTGGGGGCAGAGAATGAGCTTTGAAAAGGGAGGGGGCTTGGCCAGAGGGAGAGGAGAAGAGGGGGCACTCCGAGGGGGTCCATTGGGCTGAGCATGCAGGGAGCGTGGCATCGGGCAGACATGAGCCAGAGACTGGGAGTGAGGGCAAAGGGAGAGAGGTGGGTGGGCCCAGGAGGTGAGGGGCCTTGGAAGGTTCTGAAGGAAATTTCAACTAATTGTGACAGTGCCTGGTTCTCAAACTCGTGTGGGGGGAACCCCTGGAAGTCAGGGTGCTCTTTGGGGGACCCCATAACATGCTCATCAGTTTGGGTACCGTGTCGAAATGGGGAACAATTTGACCAGCAGAAAATGTGTCCCGTCTCCCGGTCACTTGGAGGCGGAACACTAAGCCTGGGCCACATCCTGGGCCTTGGGCAGGGGGTTATGAGCACGGCTCACACTGGCAGCCTGTGACTTCCTGTCCTTGTGTTTGATGGCTCTCCATGTCACTTGTGGCACACCTGGGCTGGACAGGGATGAGTGCTACCCTGGCCTGCTCTGTAAGGAGAGCTGCCCTCTCCGGGCACCAGTGTCTTGGCTGTGACAACCGGGTGGGGCCCTTGGCCAGAACTGTCCCAACTGAACACACTAGCAGCCGCCTCCCCTTGGGCTCGTTCATTCAACAGCTGTTTACTGCCCTGTGCCAGGTACTGCTGTAGGCACTGGGGACACAGCAGACAAAACGCATGCCCGCCCAAAGAGGGGAGGCAGACAAAGCCCAAGACAAATAGTGAGTATGCGTGTGACAGGCTGGATGCAAAATATGCCGTGGAGAAAATAGAGCAGGGGAGGGACAGGAAGTGCTGGAGGGACGCAGTTTGTAACAGATGCTCAAGGAAAACATCACTAGAGAGGTGACACGGAGAGAAGGCCTGAAGGAGGCGAGGGGGGTGAGCCCGGGGGACTCACCTGGAAGAGAGTTCTGGGCAGAGGAACAGCATGTGGAGAGGCTGGAGGAGCGGAGGCAGCGAGGGCAAGTGCAGAGGAGAGGGTCAGCCGTTGACAGGGGCCTTGTCGGGACTCTGGCCATTTCCCCAGTGAAAGGGGCACTTTAGAGGGTGTTGAGGAAAGGAATGGCAGGATCTGGAGTTTAAAAAAAAAAAAAACAACCGTTTTTTATTGTAAACTAAAACAGATACTGAAAATCTCACTGAGCAAATTAGAGCTTATTGAATCATTTCATTATAAGGCAAACTACCCTTGAAACTACGCCCGGGTTGTGGACTTTGCCAGCCTCCCCAGAAGCCCCTCCATGTGCCCCATCAAAGTCACAGCCCCTCCCTCCCTCCATCCCTCCCTCCAAAAGTGACCAAGGCTCTGTCACTTCCTTGTGTGCCTTTGTAGTTGATCACCCACGTGTATGTCCCCAGACACCAGGGTTTGGTCTTGCTCTGTTTTTTTTTTCAATATGTCTCTGAGGCTCTTAATCTGCTGGTTCCCCTCCATCCTTTTCCTTACGATTTGTCTCTTGAAGGCCCTGAGGCCTTTTGACTGCTTGGTTTTCCCACAGACTGTGGGTCGCTGATTGCACACTCCTGGTGCAGTTCAGCTTGTTCCTCTGTCCCCTGGATCCGGAGGCCTGATCAGACTGAGATTCATCCCTTTGGCAAGACTAGAGGGGTGCTGGGTTCCTCCATTGGGAGGCATGTCACGTCTGTTGCCATGTGACGTGAACAGCAGTGGAGGCTCAATGTGTCTATATCCGTTCATACATATACTTCTTGTTGTTGTTGTTGTTAGTGCTGCCGAGTGGATTCCGACTCCTAGGGAGCCTTTGGACAGCAGAGGGGAGCCCTGCCCTGTCTTTTTGCTCCGTCCTCTCACCTCCAGTGCTGTATCAGACAATGCTCCCCTGCTATTCTTAAGGTTTTCATGGCCAATTTTTTCAGAAGTGGGTGGCCAGGTCCTTCTTCCTAGTCTGTCTGGTCTGGAGGCTCCGCTGAAACCTGTCCCCCATGGGTGACCCTGCTGGTACTTGAGATACTGATGGCACAGCTTTCAGCATCACAGCAACACGCAGCCCTCACAGTATGACAACTGACAGACAAGTGGTGTGGTTCCCTGACCAGAAACGAACCCGAACCCGGCGGTGAGAGAACCGAATCTTAACTACTAGATACCAGGGCTGGCTATTCACGCACTGGGAGTTACAAAATGATGCTATTCCAATGCTCTTTCACTTACTAACTGGATTATTTCTACAAGAGTAGCTTGTCCTCGTCTGCTATTTGTTAGCCAGTGGCGCGTTTCATGTGGGAAAGGCAGATAAAGGCGTATTCACTCCCTTTACTTATCCTGTCATCCTCTGAAGGTGACCAATTAGCTTTCTGTATTTTATTTTATTATTTATTTATTTTATTTGTTGGTGAGGAAGATTGGCCCTGAGCTAACGTCCGTTGCCAGTCTTCCTCTTTTTGCTGAGGAAGATTGGCCCTGAGCTAATGTCTGTGCCCATCTTCCTCTATTTTGTGTATGGGACGCCGCCACAGCATGGCTTGATGAGTGGTGCGTAGGTCCACACCCAGGATCCGAACCTGTGAACCCCGGGCCACTGAAGCAGAGCGCTCGAACTTAATGACTACACCACCAGGCCAGCCCCAGCTTTATTTTGTTTTTTTACTAGCACCATTATTGTAGTATGTTTTAGTATCATCAGTATCATAGATTTAAATATACTCAATGTGTTTCAATCCTTTGCCAGTATTATCTTTATTTGAAGTTGAAAATGTCCCCTCTTGGGCCAGTGGAAGCCTCTTCAGCCTGGCTCCTGAGTCCTTTAGGTACTACCCTCGTGGTTCGACAGCTTCCTTGCTATCTAGATGAGATGTTCCTCGTCCGGAACCTTTTCTGCTCTAGACATGGAATCAGCCATCTCTCCACAAAGCCTTGTTTGTATTTTTTGTGTTTGGTGGAAAGTGGTATTTCAAGACCATAATCTGGGCACTAGGGGTGTTCATTGCTGCTGGGTTGATCATTGTTTCTAGGCCTTTTCAGTGACCAGTGCTACATGTACATACATATGTATATATAATATAGATGCATATATATATATACACACACACACATAGATACATACATAGATACATACTATATACAATGTATATATTTAAAGATAAAATACTTCACAAGTTCATACCGATACTTCCAATTCCGATTCAGCACTGCAAAATTTTTCCTTAACCTCTTCAATATTACACCAGATTCTTCTTTGTTCCACATCAAGAATCCTGACTCTCAAGGAGACAGAGAATGAAAAAATTGGGATATCCCGTAATTACCCCTTTGCTTTATCTCCCATTACATACGCAACAGTTTCTGAACAACATTACTAATTCCTCCACCACTGATATGGTTTCTAAAACAGTTAAAATGTGTGTTGTATTAGCTCTCCTCGTTCTCTCCCTGCTTTGAAAGTATCTGTCCTGTGTCCACTCTGTCGCAGTGCAGAGCCCTCACGGACCTTGCCTGCCCTCCTTTAGCCTCCCTGCTCTTCCTTTTCACATAGGTACATGTGTAATGTGCACCACCAATCCTTAGGTCGAGGTCTCACTGGTCGTTTCAGTTGTCTGAAGCTTGTTCTCGACAGTCCCCACAGGACGGGCTCGTGTGAACAATGATCTCTGAGTTCTGACATGGTGCTAATAGTTTGTCTCTTCATACTTGACAGTCAGTTTTGCTGGATACAAAATCCTTGACTCACATTTTCTTTCTTCCTTTCTTTCCTTCCCTCCCTCCCTTCCTTCATTCCTGCCTCTTTCCTTCCTTCTTCCTCTCTCTGATTCTCTCTCTTTCTTTCATTTCTGAGTATCTTAAATATGTTTTTCTTCTGACAGAAAATGTTGAACATTGCTATCGAAAAGTCTGATTATCTGTTTTTTCCATTATAAATCACTTGCTTTTTTTGCCTAGATGCCCTAAAGACTTTTTTCTTTTTCTTACGTCTAGTAATTTTTCTAGAATGTCTTTGTGTTGGTCAGTCTGGGTCAATATTCTCAGTTATGTGAGGTACTCTTTCAATATGTAGTTTCAAATTTTATTTTTTTTAGTTTCAGGAAAAGTTATCTTGAATTAAAGTTTCTAGGATTTTTTTATTCTCTTTCTTTGCATTTTTTTCTTCCGAGACTCCTATTATCTCTATATTATATCTTCCTGGCCTATCTTTAATATCTGTCTCTTCCTCTTGGACATTTTTACTTTTTTCTTCATTTCTTTTTTTTCTCCACTTCCAAATTTTATGATTTAATATCTGGAGTGAGAATAGAGCCCATATAGGAGCCCCTATCATGGGTATATAAAAATATATATCAGTTTTACTGAGATATAATTCAGATGCCATAAAATGTACCCTTTTAAAGTGTACAATTCAGAGGTTTTTAGTATATTCACAGAGTTTTGAAATTATCCCCACTATGTAATTTTAGGACATTTCATCACCCCCCAAAAAATACTCTGTACCCTTTTGTTAGCAGGCACTCCCCATTTCTTTGTTTCTTTTTTATTTTAAATATTTTCTTATTTTTTAGTGAGGAAGATCAGCCCTGAGCTAACATCTGATGCCAATCCTTCTCTTTTTTACTGAGGAAGATTGGCCCTGGCCTAACATCCGTGCCCATCTTCCTCTACTTTATATGGGACGCCGCCACAGCATGGCTCGACAAGTAGTGCGTCAGTGCGCGCCCGGGATCCAAACCGGCGAACCCCGGGCCGCCGCAGCAGAGTGCATGCACTTAACCGCTTGCGCCACAGGGCCGGCCCCCTATTTTAAATATTTTCTTCCTTTTTACTTTATATTTCTCTTAAGACATTATTTGTTGTGTTTATTACTCTTGTATTCCTTATAGTTTTGCCTTTGTTACTAAACTTATGTTTGTCTTTTTAAATTTCTAATTCTTTCCTGAATTCTGTCACCTCATTTCTGAATTTTTCTAATTCACATCCACATTGTTTCCCATCTTATATTATTTTCTTAATGTCTTTTAGTTCACGTTTAAGCTGTAGATTAGTTTCCTTCTGTTTTGCGGGCCCATCTTTCTGGTGTGCTTTCATTGTAGAAGTGTTATTTTGTTCCTCATTGCTTTTTTTCTCATAATGACTTTTATAGGACTTAACTTCAAAGGTTTTCTGTTACTCATTTTTATGTGAAATTAGTTTTTATCAAGGTAAAATTTACATACGATAAAACGCCCAGATCTTAAGTGTTGAGTTTGAGCTTTGACAGTTGTTTACACTATGTAACCACCACGCTAAACAAAATTTAGAATGTTTCCATCAGACCAGAAAGTTCTCTCATGTCCCTTTCCAGTCAACCCTGCCCCCCAGAGGAAACCAGTTTCTGATTTCTATCTGCAGAGATTAATTTTGCCTGTTCTAGAACTGCATATGAATGGAGTGGTACAATATGTGTTCCTTTGTGTCCTGCCTCTTTCACCCAGCACAATGTCTGTGAGATTAATTCATGCTGTTGCGTGTGTCGATGCTTTGTTCAGTCCGATTGCTCAGTATTTCATTGTATGAACAGACCACAATTTGTTTATCCATTTTTCTGTTGATAGTCATTTGGGTTGTTCCCAGTTTGGGGCAATTATGAATAGGGCAATTATGAATAGGAATGTGAACATTCTTGGACAAGTCTTTTTGTGGATATACGTTTTCATTTCTCTTGGGTAAATATCTAGGAGTGGAATTTATGGGTCGTAGGGTTGACATATATTTAGCTTTATAAGAAACTGCCAAAGAGTTCCCCAAAGTTCTCAAAGTATTCTGCCCTCCTGCTGGCGAGGTATGAGAGCTGCTGTTGCCCTATGTCCTTAGCAACCTTCAATGTTGTCAGTCTTTTTTATTTTAGCCATTCTAGTGGGTGTGGAATGGTTCCTCACTGTGGTTTTATTTTGCATATCCCGATGACTAAAGACTTTCAATGGGCTTATTGGACATTTGTATATCTTCTTCCATGAGGTGTTTATTTAGTCTTTTACCCATTTTGTATCAGGTTATACCTATTGTTGACTTATAGGAGCTCTTTTTATAGTCAAGATACGAGTCCTTTGTCAGATATATGTGCAGTGAATGTTTTTCTCCAAACTGTAGCTTGTCTATTCATTCATTTAATAGTGTCTTTGATGAGCAGAAATTTTAAATTTTTATGAAGCCCAATTTGGCTATTTTATTTTATTTTTTCATTTTACAAAAGGTAGAATCTCTTTGAACTCAGTAAACTACCTTACACTTCATAGCGCTAATGCTATAACAACACCACCAAAAGCCAACAAGGGCACCTGTGGGTTCTGCCTCTGCTAATTTGGAAATTTTAAAAAATGCTTTGTGCTTGGGTCCTGTCCAAGAAATCTTTCCCTACCCCCATGGTGAAGATATTCTCCTAAGTTTTCTTGTAGAAGCTCTATGTTCTGGGCTTTAGATTTTTTTCTGTGATCGATCTCAAGTTTATGTTTGTGTATGAAGCAAGAGGGAGTCAGGGTTCATTTTTGCCTGTATGGATATTCAGTTTTCCAGCCCATTTGAAAAAGACTTTCCTTTCCCCATTGAACTGACTTGGTGTCTTGGTCAAAAATTGATTTGTCGTCTTTGTGTGGGTCTATTTCTGGACTCTGCACTCTGTTCCTTTGATATATCTGTCTATCCTTATGCCAACCACACTATTAATTACTGTAGCTTTATAGTAAAAAAATCAAAATCTTGAAATCAAATAGTCTAAGAATTTTGTTCTTTTTCAAAATTGATTTGCTTATTCAAGATTCTTTGTACTTCTGTATAAATTATAGGATTAGCTTGTCAATTTCTTCAAGAAAGCCTGCTGGAATTTTGATAGGGATTGCATTCATCTATAAATCAATGGTCATCTTAACAATACTGAGTCTTCTGATCCATGAACATGGTATATTTCTCCATTTATTTATTTCTCATAACAATGCTTTTGTCATTTTAAGTGTAGCAGTCTTGCACATCTTTTGATGGATTTATTTCCAGGTATCTGATTTTTTTGAAGCCATTGTAAATGGCATTTTTTAATTTCATTTTCCAATTGTTCATTGTTTGACTTATATTTTATTTATTTATTTGTTTGTTTATTTATTTATTTATTTATTTATGGTGAGGAAGATCGGTCCTGAGCTAACACCTGTTGCCAATCCTCCTCTTTTTGCTTGAAGAAGATTGACCCTGAGCTAACATCCATGCCGGTCTTCTCCAGTTTGCATGTGGGTCACCGCCACAGTATGGCTTGATGAGTGGTGTAGGTCCACATCCTGGATTTGGACTCACGAACCCTGGGCCACTGAAGGGGAGTGTGTGAACTTAACCACTATGCCACTGGGCTGGCCCCTGGACTATATTTTCATAGAATTACTCGGGCTCCTGCACTAAGAATAAATTATCAGGAGTGGAGGGCAAAAGCACACGTAGGAAGACCGGTGAGGAGGCTGTTGTGATCATCTAGGGGAGGGACGAGGTGGCTTGGGAAAGGGTGGCAGCAGCAGCCGTGTTGAGAAGAGATGAAATTGAAGGTAGAGCCAATAAGATTTTCTGATGGATTGGATGTCAGTTGCCAAAGACAGAGGAAAGTCAGGGTGACCCCAAGGTTTTAGCCTAACGATCTGGAAAGGTGGAGTTGCCATTAGCTGAGGTGGGAAAAATTGTGTGGAATAGTTTGGGTGGAGGGGAGAGATCAGGGGCTCAGTTTAGGACATGGTAAGTTTGAGATGCTTATTAGAAAACCAGCGGAGATGTGGAATCATCAGTTGTACATCTGAGACTAGAGTTTGGGGGCGAGGTCTGGGCTGGGACATACATGTGGGCATCGTCAGCTTACGGACTGATGAACTCACTGAGGGAGGGGGTGTAGATAGAGGAGACAAGAAGCCCAAAGCCTGAGGCCTGGGCAGCCCAGCTTTAGGGGGTCAAGGAGATGAGGGGGACTCAGCAAAGGGCAGAGAAGAGGCAGCCAGGGGGTGCAAGGAAAGCCAGGAGAGAGTGGGGGCTGGAAGCTGAGGGAGGAAGGGGTTTCAGGAGGAGGGAGTGGTCACCCACGTCCGACAGTGGTGACGGGGCGAGTCAATGACTCCTGAGAATGGACTTAGCCACGTGGAGTCCCAGTGATTTCGACAGAAACGTTCTTGTTGGCGTGGTGGGCCATAGCCAGACTGGAGGGGTTTCGAGAGCAAATGGGAGGCGTTGGGGTCGGCCCGGAGACAGTTCTTTCAAGTGGGTTTCCCTGTATAGACGGTAAAAGGAGTTCTTGGAAGTTGCTGGAATAAGTCGATCCATAGAGCTTACAGCACATGTTCTCAACAGTGGGCCTGCCGTCAGCTCCTGTACTGAGGACCCACAGGACCCGCTAGTGAGGTGCGTGCCCAGGAGAGGGGAGCAGGGGAGCGCAGCCTCTGTCCTGACCTGCTGGGAACTCAGCCTGCCCTGGGGGTGCTGACTTCCTTGTTTCAGAAGCCACCTGCTAATTATAGACAATCCTCTGGTTCCACCACAGCAAGAGCTCAAAGTTCACTTCAGTATCACCCTCTTAGTAGATCTGTCTCTTCAGGAGCCTGATGAAGACTTTCCATGAGCCCAGCGGTGCCTGGGGCCCATCCAGTTTGGGCATCCTGTGGGTCTGTCTACCGTGTTGGTGATCACAGCCACAGTTGGTAATGGGGAGAATCACAATCCAGCTGTCCTGCTGTAACACACATTCCCATGGCATGATTCCAGTTCATTCTGGAAGCAGAAGGAGTGACATCGTATGCCATGGAAGGTGGCTTGTTTATGAGTGAGGTTTCCTAGGCAAGAGGAGCGCGATTGGGTAAACAGAATTAGGAGGAAGGGGAAAAGGCCCCAACTTGTCTGCTGTCAGCATTCTGAGAACATTTTAAAAGAGCTCCTGCGCCCAGGCCTCCCCAGGGAGAGTGCTCCCAGCCATCCCGGGGCTCTCAGCTGGGGGCAGGTGTGTCCCCGCCTCCCATGCCCACCTGCATGACAGCCCCACTTCCCCCTGCATTGTCTCAGCACGCCAGCGCTGCAGTAATTAAGGCATAGCTGGCATATCCATTCTGTCGGTTTCGTACATTTAAAATACTTCCTGTGGTCCTGTGGCCTTTGGCGTGGCCCGAGTTCGTCTCTCCAGGTACCATTCGCTGTCTTTATTAGTGCTCTGGTTACAGAGTCGCCTGGGCGTTGAGGGTCTGCCCCAACCCCGCATCTCCTATCAGCCCTGTTGTTGATACTGGGTGATTCTGCAGGATGTGGGGATCCTCAAGAACTCACAGTTTGTGTTCAAGCAGAAATCTTGGACGTCTCTTCCGTGGGAAGTAGGGCCGGAGGGGTGAGGCTAGGGCGCCCAGGAGGCCTCCCTGGGAAGCCCCGCAAGTGCAGGTCACGAAGGCTCTCTTCCTCACTTCCAGGATCCAGCAGAAAAGGGCCCCCATCGGCAGAAACTCGGCCTCACTCACACACACACACACACACACTCACTCACAAGCAGCCACAGCTCAGGGGTTTAGGGCGTGGCTGGTCCTGCGGCGGCCGCTGTCAAGCTCCCTTGCAGATCAGCAGTCACCAAGGTTTCAGAAACAAGTGTGGGAGAAAAACTTAAAATTCAGAACTTTTCTAATTTACTGTTTTTTCCTGCACATTGGGAGGAGATTCCCAGCATTCCTTTTCTGGGCAAGGCCCTGCCCCGAGGACAGAGCGCCCGCAGCTCAGTGGGGCCCCGGCGGCAGGAGCCGCTGAGGGTTCCCCAGCAGGGGCGGCCGAGGGAGAGGCTGTGCCGACGACAGAGCAGGCTGAGGAGAGGTGGAAGGGTGCCCAGAGGGGTGGTGGCAGTGGGATGGAAGACGCTCCTCTTTGCTCCCTGTGCAGCCTGAACCCAAGCACAGAGAGTGCAGCCCGAATGATTTAGGTCTGTTACCCCAACCATGCGGAGTGACCCGGGGAACACTGATGGGAGCTCAGGAGTACGTGCCAGGTGACCACTTGGGCCCCCAGAATCAAACCTTCAGGTTCACAGGACTGGACCTTAGAGTGCATCTGGCCAAGCCTTTCCTGTTACAGATGGGGAAACTGAGGCCCAGAGAGGGGCAGCAACTTGTCCAACGTAATAGAGAAAATTGGAGGCGGCACCAGAACTACTAGAATGCAGCTCTTCTGAGCCTGAGCCCTGGCCTCCTGGTCACCCAAGTGGTCAGCCGCCTCCTTCTTGTCTGTCGGGGGAACCCGCCACCCCCTAGCTAAGGCGTCAACAGTTCTGAGTGCTTTTGCTGGGCCAGGCGCTGCCCACAGTGCCGGGGACACAGAGACAGGTCAGACTTGGTTCATGCCCACAGAGGCTCGCTGCCTGTACAAAGGGGCTATGACCAGGGGCCCGGCAAGAAATTCTGTCCTGTGGCTGGAGGAATGAACAATGAATGAACAAATGTGTACACGTTCCAGAAGCAAAATGAGAGAGCAATGGAAAGTCAGGCAGGCCTCCCAGCAGAGGGAGCAGGGAAGCCCGTATTTGGAGATTAGTAGGAAATTCCAGGCAGAAGAAATAGTATAATCAAAGAACAGACAGAGACTAAGAACAAGAAGACGTCGACACTTTTATCGAGGGTGTGTTTTGAGCACTAAATGTTTTGCGTGTTTAACCATTTAATCCTCCCCCCAACCAGGTGCTCTTATTATACCCATTTCTCTGACAATTGGGCAGGTGCCTGGTGTGTTAGGAACGCGGTGAGCAATGTATCTGAGTGGGCAGTGCAAGGGCTGCTGGGGCCTGGGAAGGATAGGGCTGCCCTGATCACTCCCATCCTGTACTCCACACAGGCGCAGACATTCCATGGGGACCTGCTGCAGCACATGGAGAAGAACACCAAGCTAGACATGCAGTTCATCAAAGTGAGTCTGGCCGCCCCCCCTCGGCCCCCCCGGCCATCACAGGCAGCACTGCTTCTCCCCATCTGACAGATGGACACACTGAGGCCTGCGCTGGGCATTGACTGGCCCCACGTTATCCACGTTCCCAGCTGAGCACCCCCCGCACCGTCCAGTGCTCTGACCCAGGGGCTGAGCGTCTTGAGCTCTTTGACGTGGGTCTCCCTTCTCTCTCCACCCCACCCAAGGACAGCCGCCAGCACTACGAGATCCAGTACCGCCGCCGAGCCGCCAGCCTGGAGAGGCGCATGTCCGAGCTGTGGCGCATGGAGCGCAGGAGGGACAAGAACACGCGGGAGATGAAGGTGTGAGGGCTGGGGCAAGACGGGCGCTGGGGGCCCTGACACCCTCCTGGGCCCCCCGCCGGCACCCGCCTGACTCCAGGAGCGTGGCTCAGCCCACCGCCTGTGGCGAGCACAGCTGGAGAGGTCGGCCAGCCCTCAGGGACGCCCTCAGCGCCGCTCCTTGCCCGTCACTTCCTGGCCCTCCCCACCTTCCCCAGCCCGCCCCGCTTCTCCTGCTCCACTGAGAAAACCCGAGGCCGTCAGCATGCTTCTCCTGGTCAGGGTGGCAAAGGTGGAATCCACCAGCAGCCCAGCGTCCTCCCCTCCCCGCCGCCCGGGCAGTGGTACCCTGCCCCCGGCTAAGGCCAGCCCTCCTCCCACGCTCGGGGCCCCATCCCTGGCCTCGGTCTCCAAGACCTCTGTCTGCTTCCCTGTCTCCTCTTCTGGCTCCTTTAATAAGCTCCTGTCTCTCCTCTTCAGAATCTTTTCTCCCAAGTAGCGGGTATTAAGCAACTCATTCACATTTTCATTAAACCAGCCTCCCCGGGCCCCACCTCTGTTCTCAGCCCTGTGCTCAGACACCAGTCCTGCCCGTGAGAAGTGCCCGGGCCAGGGAGGATGCACAGCCCATCAGGAGGCTGAGGATGCCCGTGGGAGGGCAGGCCTGGGAGCTAGGATGGGCTGGGTGCTCAGGGCAGGCCTCCAGGAGGAGGCGGCTGGGTCGAGAAGGACAGGGAGGCTTCCGACAAGTGGCACATGTTGGGGGTGGGATGAGGCACCTGCCCCCTGCCTCCCGCCAGAATCCCCCATCCCCCCAGGAGAGCGTGAACCGGCTGCACACGCAGATGCAGGCTTTCGTGTCTGAGAGCCAGCGGGCTGCTGAGCTGGAAGAGAAGCGGCGCTACCGGTTCCTGGCCGAGAAGCACCTGCTGCTCTCCAACACCTTCCTGCAGTTTTTCGGCCGGGTGAGCTGGGGCTGGGGGCACAGCGAATGGAGCCCTCCTGGGGGCTGCGCTCTCTGTGAGCTGGCTGCACGGGAATTTCCCTCCCTCCCTCCCTTTTCCCTCTTTCCTTCCTCTCTGTAGACGTTCATTTTATTTATTTACTCTCTCCATCTATTTCTTTGTTTATCTATTTCTGTGTTTATTTGTATCACCAGATATTCATTCATGATTCTGTTTATTCTCACATTCATTTACTAATTCACGCATTTACTCATTCACGTATGAACCATTTATTTTCTCACGCCTGCCTGCATATACTCACCATTCACAAATTCATTAACTCTTAGGTTTACTCAGTTATTGTCTACTGATTTTATCATATTATTTAAATCCTCTATGCTCTTGCTTTGTTCTGTCTGCTAGATCAATCAGATTCTTTCACTTCTCATTGGATTTCTAATGGATTTTGCTTTCTGTATTTAGCTGCCATGTTGTTTGGTGCTGTTGGGTTTATGACCATTATACCTTCTCTGTAAATATTGCCATTTATGTACTTAATGTCTCTCATACTCTAGTCTAATGCTTTTAATTCCACTTTGAGATTAATATTGCTCTCCCTACTTTCTCTTCTCTCTTTGTTTTAAGTGTGTTTTCTGTTACTAAGGTGTGGCTCAGTTTTTATTTTTCGCCAGTCTGACAGGCTATGTCTTCTAACAGAGGAATTCAGTCCATTCCCATTTAACCTCACAACTGATACACTTGTTTTATTCTTTCTGGATAACTTGAGTTAACTGTATTTACTTTGTCATTTGCTCTTTTTCTCCCATTCTTGTTCTTGTCAGTTTGCTTGAGTTACTGTACATTCTCCTTTCTCCTTTCTTAATTTGGAAATTCTACAGTTCTTTTCCTCTTTACTCATGGTGACCTCACTTTGTGACCCTCATAATCACATATATTCTTCTATTATCTTTTCCAAAAAATACTGGCACCCCCCACACTACTCAGTCCATTGCTCCCGCACCCCATAAGATGAGACCTTGAGAAGGATTTTCCTGCCCTCCTTTGTACTCTAAGATGAGACCTTTGGAAAGTTTTTACTCCTCCCCTCATTCTCCCTGACGCTCACCTCTTGGTTTTGTCAAGAAACTTCAGGACTTTTAATTCAGGACCCTCACTAGTCATTTCTTTGCAGCATGACCCATCTATTTCAAGCCCCTTTACTTAGATTACACATAGTGCCATTGCCCAGGGCACTGTCATCCTCCACTAGTATTTCACCACACACGCGCTCAGAAACCCTGCTCACCATGCTTTCACTCCTTCTCCTCTCCCACTGTCTGGAGGTTTCTGTTTGATTAACTGGCGTGGCTAGAGAACTGTCATGAGTATCTTCTGCAGATACGCTGTCCGAATCCTTGCATATCTGCAGATGTCTCCCTTTTACCCTGACTGCTGACGGACACATCGGCTGGCTGAAGGACCGGAGCTGCAGGCTTTTTCTCTCCTGGTCCAAGATGATATCCCCTGTTTTCTCGTGCTCTGTGTTGTGGACGCTAAGTCGGGTGCTGGTCTGTCTCCTTTCCCCTGAGTAACCGGCTCTCTCTCTTGGATGCTTGGAGATTTTCTTTGTGTGCTTGGGGCTCAGGAACTTGTCTGGGCACCGCCTGGACGGGTGTCTGCTGGTGCCCCTTCGGTCTGCAGGCTCAAGTCCTTCTTCAGGCCCGGGAGCTACTTCCTCTTCTGTTTCTTTATTATCTCTCCTTCATCATGCCTTTTTCTCCTTCTGGAACTCCAATCATCTGGGCCTCCACATCTATGCCCTTCTCCTTCACCACGTCTATTTCCTTTATTCTTGACCTGTCAGCCCACTGATTCTGATCTCCACAGGACTGTCCTCTCTTTTTGTTCATCTATTCAACTTTAAATCTTAAACTTGCGCTTTGTTGGGGTGAGAGGGTCTGTGTTATACGCAGGTGCTCTTATCAAGTCCTTGTTAAGCTTGTCACCCCTTCTCTCAGCTGCCTGGGGTCTGTGGGTTCTCCTCCCTGACCACTGGGTCCTCATAGGTGCCTTGTTTCTGTCCTTTGCCTCCTCATGGTCCTGTTCCCACTCCGGGTTGAGTTAAACTGCATGCGCTTAGGTGGTGGTGCTGGCAAATGTGGGGAGATAGTGGACTGGAGCAATCTCTACTGCAGTGGGGCCTTACTCTGCCCCAGGTCTTCCTGTTGCAAACATCAGCTCTCGCTCAGCCTCAGAGATAGGGATTCATTTAGCCTATGCATGTGGAGAAACCACTGCAGACAGGGCTGCTAGGAAAGGTTGTGCAGGTTGTGCACTGCACAAGGATGCTCGGTTGAGAGTAGGGGCTGTGCTCTGCTCTCCAGGCTGAACACACTGGTGCAGGCTGTGTTTGCCTGGCAAAAGGAGCATCTTTTTCTTTGCATAAAGAGGCCATTCTCTCACTAAATGTGTGCCCACCAGGCTCTATCCATCCAGAGGGGACATGGCTCTCTAAATTATGAAGAGGTACCTTATGGGCTAACAGCAGCTCAAGACTATGGACCCCTGGAACTCAGGAAAGCCAGCAGCTCCTCCCAGGCCACAGTCAGGAGGGACACTCAATGATGCCCTACCCAATGTTTCTGTGGGCTGCACTGCTGGGACTTGTCCCAGTCCCTGCCTGGCCTCTCAGCTGCAGGTCCTCTGGCCCCTGCCAGCCCACAGTGGTCAGTGTTCTGTCCTGCTCTCTTCTGTAAAGGGCCCTCCTGGCCCGTGGACTTGCCCCTGCCTGGCCTGGCCTAGATGTTGACCCCTCTGGAGAGGGGCTGATGGGATCTGCAGGAGGGGCCGGCACACTGGGACACCATCTTCCCACAATTCCTTCAGAAATCAATGCCTTTGTCCCTGCATACTTCCAACGCCATTCGTTCACTCATTCATTTATTCAACAAATATTGTTTGAGCCCAGATGACACATCTGGGCTGGCTCTATTTCGTATCTGAGAGACAGCGGGTCCCTGACCCACCCCCAGCCAGCCCCTCTCCCCTGAGGCCACACACGGGCTCCTCCACGCCCGCCGCCAGTCTCATTGCTGTTTCCGTTACTTTCTATGTCTTTGTATTCTTATTTAGTCTCTATTTCTATTCCTTTATATTCTTATTTACTTTCCTAACCACTGCGCCCTGGCTGCAGATTCCAGCAAACATTTCGTCTCCCTGAGTCTCATTCTCTTATCTGGAAAAGGAGGGAACTAATCCCCGCCTCACAAGGTTGGTGCAGTGATGGAGCCTGGCAGATGAAGCAGCCGGTGGAATTAGGTCCCCCTGCCCTGCAGGATGAAAACAGAAGCTACCACTCAGGAGGCCCGTCTGCTTGCAGTCAGCTGCCCCTGCAGCCAGACTCCTGCCTCCCGGCCCCCGGCTCCTCCCCCCGCAGGCCCCTCCCTCTGTATCTGAAGCCAGGGACCCTCTGCTGCTGCTTCCTCTGTTAAGCAGTTTTTTTGAGATATAATTCACATACCGTGCAATTCCTATGTTACCGAAATTAGCCCTTTCTTGGTGATGAGTTGCCAATATTTTCCCAGTTTGTCATTTATCATCTGACTTTGCTTATAGTAGGTTTTGCCAAGTAAAAAAAAACAATTATTATTTAGTCAAATTTATCAGTCTTTTCTTTTATAGTTTACGGGGTTTGTATCAAACTTAGAATGGCTTTTCCACCCCATAAATGTTTTAAAAATTCTCTCATGGTCTCCTCTATGGTTTTGAAACCCACTATAGTGTTTCTTCCCAACCACTGGCTAACCCACCTGGAGGCAGGGCCGGGAAGCCAGTGAAATTGAGTGCTGTCCAGCCTGGGACTCAGTGCCATGGCCATTACTCTCACCGAAAGGTGCAGTCACAGGAAGCTTCCTCAAGACAGACTAGTACAGGCCACTCCCCTGCTTACTGGGTGCGAGATCTTGAGCCAGTCATTAACTCTCTGACCCTCAGCATCTTCTTCTATAAAATGGAGATAATAGTTGCACATACCTCCCAGGGCTGAGAATCAAATAAGATAATGTAGGTAAAGCTTTTAACACTGGGTCTGAGCACAGAGTAAATGCTCAACTAAGGGAAGCTTTGATTACTCCTAAGATGACAGTCTTGAGCTAGGCCTCAGGGGAAGGGATGTTTCAGTAGAAAAGGAGAGACCTTTATACTGGAGAGCACAGGTTTTGATGGTACCTGGGATTTAATTCATAGAAGTGACTGAGTGACAACACAGACAAGTCACTGCCATTGAAAGAAGTTTTATTACATTTCACAGTTCTCAAGAGAAGGGGTCACTCCATGCCACGCAGGGCCACATGGGGAAGCAGCAGGGGTCAATCAGGAGACAGAAGGAGCGAGGGGAAAGCATGGCCCAGAACCTTTATGATGGTTTCCACGGGAAGGGATGGGCAAAGCAGGGCAGGAAGTTTAGGCAAATCTAGGATTGGATAGTTTGAATAATTGCAGTAGGCTATGGGCTGTAGGGGTGGCCTCCACTTGCCTGGTCCGTGGCTCTCGGGTGATTTAGGGCAGGGGAAATATTGGTTTGGTGTGTGAGTTAGACAAAGGAGGTGGTTGGGGATATGTGTTTTGGATTGGCTGGTTTGCATTAGAAAGGTGTGCTCACAGGCAAGTTGTTTACTATCTCTAAGAATTATCTAATCCTGGGAGGGGCAGTATGTCCAGGATTAGCAAGGTTCCAGGATGTCAAAGCATCATAAAATACAGAAAATTAAAACCGTGGCTAATACACACAGCAGTTCTAACATTTAAAGCCCTGCCTCCCCAGCTTGTTATGGACTATGTGGTCAGCTGCTGAGTGTCCTGTCCTTCTGTCCACTAGATGTCCGTGTACTGGGGATACTAGAAAAGGGATGCTTATGTAGACTACAGGGATGAACTGGAAAAACTGTATTTGGAAGGTCTCTTTTAGACAACTACTCAAACTGGCTTAAACAGAAAAAGTATTTATTACTTTAGTTACTGGGAAGTTCGAGGGTTTCAGGTATAGCTGGATCCAGGGGCACACAAGATATCAGAAATTTGCCACTGTCTGTTGCTTAGTTGTAGTTTTCTGTGTTGGCTTCATCTACCTATTCAGCAAACCCCATGAGGAGAAAGAATCTATTTTCCCAGATTGTTCCAGGGTAAGTACTGAGATTGGGTTCTTTGGTCACAGTTTTTGGGTGAGTGCCATCCCTGTAGCCAGGAGGATGGAGCAACCTGAGTGGCCAGGCCTAGGTTCTATTCCTACACTTGTATCTGGCAGTGGGAGAGCCCCCAAAAGGCACAGACTGAGAGAGGAGGCAGGGGAAGCTCCTCAAGGAAAGGGGGGGCCTTTCACAAAAGAGGGGGAGGGTTGGACGGTGGGCGAACCCAAAGCGACTCCACAGCGATCTTCGGCTCCTTCCAGCTAGAAAATCCGGTCACCCTCAGCTTGCAGGGCCCGAGTTCCCAGGTCCAGGGTGCCACTTTTGAGTCCCCAGGATTCTGGGGGCTGCTCAGATCGGGCTGACCCCTGTGTCCCCACCCCGCCAGGCCCGGGGGATGCTCCAGAACCACGTGCTGCTGTGGAAGGAGCAGTCGGAAGCCAGCCGCAGCCCGTCGCGCGCCCACTCCCCGGGCCTGCTGGGCCCCGTGCTGGGGCCGCCCTACCCCTCGGGCCGCCTGACGCCCACCCGCCTGGACATGGTGAGGCCCTGGGCGCCCCCGCCGCCGTTCGCGCCCCCGCCGCCGTTCGCGCCCCCGCCGCCGCCGGCACCCTCCGCCGGGCCCTGGGGCCTGAGGCCCTCCGCCTGGAGCCTCCTGCCCCCCAGGGTCCCGTTCTACGCGGCGCCGCCCGGCCGGCCCTTCCACCCGGGCGCGTTCTCGGCGCCCCCGTGGTGGCTCGGCCGCAGGCCCGCGAACCCCTACGCCGACGCCTGGGACTGGGGATGGGGGCTGGACTAGGGCGCCGGGCCCCACCCCTCCCCGCCCCACCCTCCCCTGCCCGTCTCCCCTCGCAGCCCCCGAGGCCTCTGGGAGAGTTCGGCTCCCCCCGCAGCCGGCACGGCTCCGGCTCCTACGGCCCCGAGCCCACCGAGGGGAGGTCCGCGTCCCAGCTGGAGCCAGACCGCCGGTCCCTGCCCCGGACGCCGTCTGCCTGTGAGTGCCCCCGGTCCCCGGAGCGCAATGGGAGGACCGGGGACACAGGCCGGGGGCCCGGGGGCTGGGAAGAGGAACTGAGGTTGCGCTGCAGCAGGAGGGATCGAGGGTGGACGCGAGGGAGAACTTCCCACCCACATGCCGCCGCGCTCCCCCGCCCCCCCCAGCCTCGCTCTACGGCAACAGCGCCCAGCGCTCGCGCTCCAACTCGTTCGGCGAGCGCGCGGGCAGCGGGGGCGCCAGGAGAGTCCGCGCCCTCGTCTCCCACTCTGAGGGCGCCAACCACACGCTGCTGCGCTTCTCGGCCGGAGACGTCGTGGAGGTGTTGGTGCCGGAGGCCCAGAACGGCTGGCTCTATGGCAAGCTGGAGGGCTCGTCCACGTGAGTGCGCGCCTCGGGGCGCAGGGTGGCTTGGAAGGGGGACCCGGGACGCCCGGGCTCCGGCTCCGACTACGGCTGCTCCCGCCTCCCCCTGGGGCCTCCGACGACTCTCCCCTTCTCCCAGCCCCCTGCGCCTCCCACCTCGGTTTCCTCATCCATTCAGCCGGGGTAGGAAGAGCCTCCTTTCGAAGTTCAGGGTGGCGGCCTTTGAGAGCGTGGTAGAGGATGGGGCATGGGAAGGGTCTCTCACAAGCGCGGAACATTAGGAAACCCTGCTGCTTGAGCACCTACTGTGCGCCTGACACTGAGGAAGGGGGCGGCTTCCCCTCTGCACCCAGAGAGTCAGCCTGAGCTCCGATGGAGGGAATGGGCTTTCCAGGCCAGGCACCCAGGCAGTGTGGGACCTTGCACACTGAGTGTGCGCACCTGCTTACGGTCATGCGCAAGTGGAAATCCTCAAAGAAGCTGCACGGGGCTGTTTCTAGCACCGCGAGTGGAAGGGGGAGGTGGCCGAGGACAGCGCGGTCGCCGCGAGCCTGGAGGAGAGCAGGGGTGGGCAGCCAAGAGAGGGAGTGTGCAGGGGTCACTCTTTCTGCCAGAGGAAAAGAGGAAGGTGGGAGCTAGCTGGAGCCGGGCAGTGCCCCCCAACTGGGCTTTGTGGGCAGGGGACTGTGTGGTGCCCACTCCCTCTCATGCTACGGGAGATGGAATGAAGGACAGGCACAGGGGCATGAAGGAATGGACGCGTAGACGGAGGAGTCATTGGGCGCATGCGGGGGCGCTTGCGAGGGTGGTCATGCGGGTTAGTGGATGGGGGACAGGTGGAGGATGGGTGAGGGCATGGTCGTCTGGGCAGGCGGATGTGCCCTCCTATGAGCGGATGGGTAGATAGGTGGGTAGGTGGGGGCGTGGGAGGGCGCATGGATTGGGGGGCATGCACAGACTGATGGGTTATTGGAGAGGTGTGTGAGTGGGTGGATAGAGGGGCAGGCAGGTGGGCAAGTGCCGATGGATGATTAGTGGATTGCTGGTCCATCCGTGGTTGCCCACGTGGATCATGGATGGGTGACGCGTGGATGGGATGATGTGTGGATAGATGGGTAGATGGGAGGTAACTACAGTCACGTGCCGCATAACGACGTCTCGGTCAACGACAGACCGCATATACGACGGTGGTCCCGTAAGGTCAGTACCATAGAGCCTAGGAGTGTAGTAGGCTACACCATCCAGGGTTGTGTAAGTGCACTCTGTGATGTTCGCACAACAACGCAATCGCCTAACGACGATTTCTCAGAAGGTGTCCTTGTTGTTAAGTGATTCCTGACTGTCCGCAGGTCAGGAATGGAAGGATGGGCCGGTGGGTAGGCAGGTGCCCAAGAATACGAATGGCAGAAAGGCCTGGCCTGCGGTCTCAGAGGGCAGCAGGGGGCCGCCCTGAGAGTCCCCACCGCAGGGATGGAGCACGCTTCCTGAGGACCTGATTACAAAACCGCCCAGAGCGGTGCTGTCAAACCGCCTTCTTGGGGCATCGGTGTTCTTTCTGTGACTCGTAGCTTCGGGAAAATGATGGCAGGTTTTACCGTCAGTAAGCACTGGATGGTGAAAACAGAACTAAAATGTACTGAAATGGTTTTATTCTCTCAGTTTGAGTTGAAATAGCTTCCGGTTACCTTTAGATGAGAAGGATGTTGACTGGGGTTTGGGAGAACATTCTCCCAGGTGTTCTGCAGGAATCTGATGGGTTCTGTGGAGGCTGAAAAGGCTCAGGAACATGGATCACAGTGCCTGTACCCCAACCCTGGCTGCTCTGAGGTGTGGTAATGGGCCTCTAGGCAGGCAAAGACACAGAGCAGGGTGCCCGGGGTCACCGGAACCAGAGGGCCAGGGCAGAGGGAAGCAGTTGGGCTGAGGAGGAAAGAGCACCCCCGGATTGAGAGCAGGCACCCTGGGCTCAGTGCCCCTTCCTCTGGGTCCCTACAGTTGCCTGTGGTCCCCTGCCCCGTCCCCTTCACCATCACTCTTATGAGCATCTGCTTGCCGGTCTGTCCCCCGGCCAGGCAGGGAGCCTCTGGGGAGCAGGGACTGTGCTTGGCTCTCTGTGGGCCCTCGCGTGGTGGGTGCTCAGGGAGGAGGGAATATGCAGCCAGTCACCACGTGCCCTTGGACACAGTGCTTTCCTTCTCGGACCTCCCATTCCTCCTTTCTGTGGTGCCCCAGCCCCTGGTGGGACGGGTGGCCTTGAATGTCGGGAAAGACCTCCTTCAAGGAATTAGATGAGTTACTCTCGGCAAAGCCCTTGGAGCAAGGCCCGGCACACAGCAGTGCCCAGTGACTGTCTGCTCCTCTTAGGAGTGTTATTTTGACCCCCGTTGTTGGGCCTTTTGCTTATGGGACCCTCACTTCTGCTCTGCAGTGGCGGCTGGTTCCCTGAGGCCTATGTGAAGCCTTTGGAGGAGAGCCCCCTGAACCCCCTGACCCCGGTGACCTCCATGAACCCTATGAATGAGCTACCTTCCAGGTACCTGGGTGAGCAGGGGTGGGGACTCCAGTGGGGGTGGCCCCACCCAGCGGGGGGCATCTGTGAGTTGCAGTCCTGAGCCCCCTTCACCCCTGGAGAAAGGGCAGCCCCATTTCTCTAGCTGTGCGGGTTGCTGTGTCCATCCCCCTGCCTCCTCTCAGGACTGCCTTCAAGCCAACAGTCTCCTTCCACCCAGATGCAGGGGAAGAGGCCGCAGGATGCTCAAGAGCCCAGCGCATAGGGTCAGGTGCAGCAGGGCCTGACCCCCGACCTCCTCCCCTCCCCTCATTTCTCTGGACTCAGGGGTTACCCGCTCCGGGGCAGCCACAGCCTTGATGACCTCCTGGACCGGCCGGGCAACTCCACAGCGTCCTCGGAGTACTGGGATGGCCAGTCCCGCTCCCGAGCCCCGAGCCGGGTCCCAAGCCGTGCCCCCAGCCCTGCACCTACCCCCCTGCCCGGGAGCCGCCGAAGCAGCATGAGCAGCCCGGGCGTGGCCAGCGATGTCAGGGTGAGCGCCCTCCCCTAGCTTGTCCTCAACCCTGGGTCGTCCAGTGGGCAGGGAGGCCAGACCAGGTAACTCTCCCTGCTCTGCCACCAGCTGTCTGGCAGGGGACTCTGCTGCCCCAGCTCAGTCTGCCCATCTGTGCAGGGAGGCGTGTGATGGGCTTCTGAGTCTGGGGCGAAGGGTGAGGTGAAAGCATTCCTCTCGGGACTGGAGCCCCGGGTGTCCTGCTGGGAGCACTGGAAACCACCCCCGCCGCCCCAGGGGAGGCCAGACCAGGGTCCTGGGTCAGAGCCTGGGCTGGGCTGGCCTGGGCAGGACAGAGGTGGGGGGCAGGGAGGGCACCTCCCCATGTGTACCCCCAGTCTTGTCCTGGGGGCAGTGGCTAGCCCTGGGAGAGAGTGCTCTCTCTCAGAGAGCCCAGAGGCTTCTCAGGTCTGAAACCCACACAGTTCTGGGCTTCAGAACGCTCGAGCCTCATTTCCCGGCACTGCAGGGGCCTCCGGCCAATCCTCGGCCCTCCTGGATTGGGGAGACGGAGGGCAGGGGCTCACTTGCCACTTCCCTCCCGCAAACCGGGCCCTTCCTCCATCCCCACTGCAGAAACTTCCGTCCCTGGAGCAGCAACCCCCAGAGCTCTTCCCTCGGTGAGTCCTCGAGCAGGGGTCAGAGGGCCTCGAGCAGGGGTCAGAGGGCACCGGGCTCAGTGGAGGGCTGTGGGGAGAGACAGGGTGGGGAGTGGAGGTGACTCCATGGGGGCAGGGGGGAGGGGTGGACACCCGGCTCAGGTGCCCAGCCACCTTCCCTGGGCCCCTCTCACCCCACCTCTCCTGCTCCAGGGGCACGAACCCGTTTGCCACCGTAAAGCTGCGTCCCACCGTCACCAATGACCGCTCAGCACCCCTCATCCGCTAAGGCGCCTTCCTCCATCAGGGGTCTGAGGTCGTCCCCCCACACACCTGCCCCGGGGGCTGCCCAGAGCTGGCAGCAGCAGAAGCAGCAGCAGTGGATGCGAGTGGCCGGGGCCCTGATAGGGGGCTGGCTGCCTTTCCCCAAACCACGCCCCCGGCCTGAGCAGCTCTGAGGGCACTGGCCTGGGGTCTGGGGCCTTCAAAATAAAGCAGGCGGAACTGGGGCACAGAACCATTTCTTCCCCTCCAGGGGCCCCAAGACTCTCCCTGGGGGGCCCACCTCATGCCCCCCCACCTCCTTCCTCCTCTGCCCCGGTGGGGAGGAGCCCCTTGTACACCCTGCCCCTCACCCCCCCATGTGTCCCCCTGTTCAACTTTTGTAAACAGTGAGAAATAAAGCAAATAGACACGGCCGCAGGCTGGTGGTGTCTGATTTAGGGGACAGGGTGGGGGTTGGGGATGGAGACCTCCACTGGAGGACAGCGTCCAGGAGGCCTGGAGGTCACTGCCCCTTCCCTGGGAGGCCTCGCTCACTCCCAGCCCCTCATGTCCCTCATTTTAAGTGAGTCATTAGGTCTTCCCTGAAGCCCTCAAGCTGTCTTCCCCCATCTCCAGCCCAGTCTCATTTCTGCTGTGGGTTCCCCAGGAAATAGTGCCCTCTCCAGAGGGGGAGGGGTGGCAGTGGCCAAGGTCTGGGACCACCAGCAAGTCACCTGCCGGTGGACCGGGACACAGCACCCTTTGTTCTGGCCCCTCCCTGCCCCCTCAGTCCCAGGCTGTCCAGCCCGGATTAGCCTTATCCAGGGGAAAGCCACGGAGGCCCCTCCTGGAATGTGGCCTGGGGGTGGGGGTCAGGCAAGGAGTTGAGGTGATTAGACTGGTGGGGTCTCTCCCGGGCAGGGCTGTGCCCCCAGCACCACTGGGACACCCCTGGGCAGGGCTCCGTGTGTCCTCTGCCCGAGGTTCCCAAGGCTCCAGGAGGTGGAAGGTCTCCCCATCTCTCCAGCTCTCTTAGGAGGGGCATGGGACAGGACCCCCACCGTGGGGCCTGGCCTGGCCCTGTGCTGCCGTAGCTCAGGCAAAAGCCTCTTAGAGGGGGTGGGGGGGGGACACTCTAAGCCCCAGGCCTGGGGGAGCGAGCTGTGGGCTGATAGTCTGGACGGCTGGGCTGCAGCAAGCCCGGCAGTCTTCAACTGCGCCCCCATCAGACTAGGCTTCCCTGGGGAGCCAGTGGGGCGGCCCCTCCCTGCAGGCCTCAGAAGATGTGAGGCTGGACACCCAAACCCACAGGACGGCTCAGGTGAGTGTGGGGCGAGGGCTGCCAGCGACCACCCTCTTGTCACCGTCCTCAAGTGGTAGCCATGGTGAGGGGAGGACAGGCAGCAAAAACCAGACCCTGTCCTGGTGGGGGAGGGGTGGAGTCCCAGACACCCTCGGGGCCCTTGGCATTGCCCAGTGTGGGAGTGAGACCCCAGGCTCTGAGGGGGCTGGGGAGGGAGGGAGGGAGGCTGGTGCCTGCCCCAGCTGTGGGCTGGTCCATCCTGCCTGGAGGCCCACCCTCCTCGTCTGTTATGGGGGCGCATGGGCTGCTGTGTGAACCCCTGGGCGGAGCTCCAGGAGCATGAGAGACTTCCTCCTTGTGGAGGGATTGGGGGGCTGCTAGACATCTGGAAGGCAGTTCTCTCTCCTGGTGTCCCTTCAAAGGTCCCCACCTGTCCAGTGGGAGCCAGAGATCTGACCACTCTCACCAAGATTCTCTGCTGGCCTGGGGTGGTCGCTCACCCGTCTCACAGGTTGGGAAACTGAGGCTCAGCGAGGGGAGGGGACCAGCCCAAGTCACAGAGCAAATCCAGGGTCAAGCTGGGATGAACTGGAACTCAGCTCCCTTGGCTTCTGAGACAAGGCTAATGTTGTTACAACATGTTTTGGGGTTTTTTTCCAAAATGTTCTAATGAGAAATTAGGAACATTCCACAAGGCCAGGGAGGAGAATAAACACTCATTTTGCGGCTGGCGCCAGTCTCTCCCCCGCCCCCCCCTCCACCGTGTTTGTTCCTGTGTCCTGAGACCCTCACACGTGCCCACTGGGGTCCTCACGCACATCCCCAGCGCACACTGGCTTCCCGGCTCTCCCACTCACCGCACCCCCTCTCCTGCCACCACTAGGTCCTGAGGCGCAAAGAGTGTCCTCCAGAGGGGTCTTCCTGAAGTCGACTCAGGTGGGAAGGACGCTGGTATCCTCCCCTCATCCTTCATACGGCCCTTGGAGGAGGGGAGATTTGGGGTGAGGTTTCCCCTCCTAGCTCCGTTCCCTGAGCAGGGCTCACGTGGGTAGCCCCGTACCTCAGTTTCCCCACGCTGGGTCTCCATGCCCCTTCCCTGTCTGGGCTACAGACCCTCGCCTCTCCCTCTTGTCCCCCCTCCTCCAGCAGAAGCAGCAGCGATGGGCGCTGGCGGCCCCAGGCCGGCCGCGGGCCCCCCAGACGGCGGCTGGGGCTGGGCGGTGCTGGGCGCTTGCTTCGTGGTCACCGGTTTCGCCTACGGCTTCCCCAAGGCCGTGAGCGTCTTCTTCCGCGCGCTCATGCGCGACTTCGGTGCAGGCTACAGCGACACGGCCTGGGTGTCCTCCATCATGCTCGCCATGCTCTACGGCACTGGTCAGCGCCCCCTTGCTGTCCCTCCCCCCCCCCCCCCCCGCCCCAGGCCCAGGATTGAGGGTCTGGGCTCAGGAGCCAGGAGACACCTGACCCCCTGAGCATCCCCCGGGCTTCTAGGGGTGGCGCGGAAACCCCTTCCTTCCCGTGGAAACGCTGGGAGGAGAGAGGGGGGAGGAGAGGGCAGGAATGGGGCAGCGGCCAGAGGTGGAGCCCGCACCTAGGCGGCTGACCTGGCAAGCTTGGCCAGCGGGCAGGGCCGTTCCATTTCTGCCACACCCGCCTATGTTACAGGTGGGGAAACCGAAGTCTAAATGAGATTCCCGCTCCCCGAAGCCCTAGCCACCTGTGCGGATGGGGGAGATGCTGGAGTTTTCCTGGCCAAGCAGTGTGGGGAGTGGGGGTGAGGGATGGGGGGAGTCTGGGGAGAAAGGCAGCCCAGGCGGCGATTCCAGCTGTGAAGATAAAAAGGGAGTAGGGTCCGCCTCTTCTGCTTTGGGTTCCGTGTTCTCAGGACGGCTGGGGATGGCCGCTCTGGACCAGGACAGGTCCCTCCCTTTCATCCCCCGGTTGGGCGCTGTTTCCTTGGTCTGGCCCAGCCAAGCTGTGTGACCTCGGCCAGACACTGCCCTCTCTGAACCCGGGGGTGCGGGGTGGGGGTGGCGCTATCCCTTCGAGCCGTCTTCCAGGGCTGGGAGGTGCAGTCTGGAGTGTTCACCAGAGAGGAGCTTGGTCCAGCCCGAGTGGTGACCCTGCCCTGCCCACAGGCCCAGTGTCCAGCATCCTCGTGACTCGCTTTGGCTGTCGCCCGGTCATGCTGGTGGGTGGGCTATTGGCCTCTGCGGGCATGGTCCTAGCATCCTTCGCCACGCGCCTCGTGGAGCTATACCTGACGGCTGGGGTGCTCACAGGTGAGGGTGCCCACTGCTCTCCTCCCTGCGGGGGTGGGGGTCGGGAGTCCTTGCTGCAAGACGTCCTGTCCTAGGTTTCCCCATGAGGGTCGGTCTTCGAGGTCCCTCTGCTCACTTCCCCGAGTTCCGCCCACCCTGTCGCCCTCCCCCCTCCTGCTGGCAGCTGGGGTGGGGGCGCCCTCGGGGAGCCGGGCACAGCGCCGCCTCGCCCGCAGGCCTGGGCCTGGCCCTCAACTTCCAGCCGTCGCTCATCATGCTGGGGCTGTACTTCGAGCGGCGGCGGCCTCTGGCCAACGGGCTGGCGGCGGCCGGCAGCCCGGTGTTCCTGTCGGCGCTGTCGCCGCTCGGCCAGCAGCTGCTCGAGCGCTTCGGCTGGCGCGGCGGCTTCCTGCTGCTCGGCGGCCTCCTGCTGCACTGCTGCGCGTGCGGCGCCGTCATGCGGCCGCCCCCGGGGCCCGGCCAGCGGCCACGCGGGGACAGCGCAAGCGACGCTCCGGGGGAGATGGAGACGGACGGCGCCGGGCTGCGCCTGCGCGAAGCGCCCCCTGGCGGCCGGACCCGGCGGCGCCTGCTGGACGTGGCCGTGTGCGCCGACCGCGCCTTCGCGGTGTATGCCGTCACCAAGTTCCTGATGGCGCTCGGGCTCTTCGTGCCCGCCATCCTGCTGGTGAACTACGCCAAGGACGCGGGCGTGCCCGACGCCGACGCCGCCTTCCTGCTCTCCATCGTGGGCTTCGTAGACATCGTGGCGCGGCCGGCGTGCGGCGCCCTGGCCGGCCTGGCGCGCCTGCGACCGCACGTCGCCTACCTCTTCAGCCTGGCCCTCGTGGCCAACGGGCTCACGGACCTGAGCAGCGCGCGCGCGCGCTCCTACGGCGCCCTTGTCGCCTTCTGCGTCGCCTTCGGCCTCTCCTACGGTATGGTGGGCGCGCTGCAGTTCGAGGTGCTCATGGCGGCCGTGGGTGCGCACCGCTTCCCCAGTGCGCTGGGCCTGGTGCTTCTCGTCGAGGCCGTGGCTGTGCTCATCGGACCGCCCTCTGCCGGTGCGCTCCGCAGGAGGAGAGGGTGACACGGCCTAGGGCCCCTAAGTCCAAGGGAAACCCCCTCCCTGGCCCAGATGGAACATCCAGGGATGAGGGGAAGGGACCCATCAGAGGAGACAGGCTGGTGGAGTGGACTCCCCTTCCCATGGCCAGTTAGCCCCTCCTCAAGCCGGTACCCCGAGCTCTGGGTGAGGGCAGAAAAGCCAGGAAAGGTGCCAGGAAGAAACCCGCACTGATAGCTGCTGGCCCACTAGCTCGCCTCCAGCCGTGGGCACGAAGGCCTTGTGACGTGCAGGTGCTTCTGCTTTTCCAGATGGGGGAACCGAGGCACACAGGCCCAGTACAGTTTGCGGTCCCAGAATTAGATGGAAGCCCGGCCTGGTGCTAAGCCCGTACCTTTGAACACTGCATCTCGGGGCCCCTCGGGCTGGCCCCGTGGCTTAGCAGTTAAGTGCACACGCTCCATTGCTGGTGGCCCGGGTTCGGATCCCCGGCGCGCACGGACGCACCACTTGTCAGGCCATGCTGTGGCAGCGTCCCATATAAAGTAGAGGAAGATGGGAACAGATGTTAGCCCAGGGCCAATCTTCCTCAGCAAAAAGAGGAGGATTGACATGGATGTTAGCTCAGGGCTGATCTTCCTCACACGCAAAAAAAGTGTGCGCTCTGCTGAAACACTGCATCTGAGTGCTTTAGTCTCCCCAGCCTCTGAGGGTGACTGGAATAGGGACAGTGTCTTGGGGAACCAGCCCTGGGGCCAGGAGCAGAGTTGGGGGTGCTCAGCGTGCTCATAGGGAGGAGAAGTGCTGGGGTCTTCCACTGTGCACACTGCCTGCTGGGCACTCGGTGTTCATCGTCTCTTAGGGAGTCATGATGACAAGGGTGGTCTCAGAGGGCTTCCCCTGATGGCTCAGGGAGCCATCTTCCATTTTCTTGTGTGACCCTGGGGTGGATGTAAGAGGCAGAGAAGGCGCATGGGGTGAGAAGGTGGTGAAGGACACCTCAGGGCTGCATGTGGGAGGGACAGGACTGGCTGGCTGTGCGGGGAACAGGAAGGCAGGTTTGAGGGAACACTGCTCGAGGGGACTCAGGCCAGCAGCCAGCTTGGGACACGGGGGAACCTCCCTGAGGCCGCAGAGATGCAGACTGAGGGGTCACAGGCTGGTGCGGACAGCCACAAGAATGCCCCCGAGATGGGGAGCCCACGGAAGAACCACACTTGAGGGGAAAAGATTTGCAATTAAAAGATTTTCCTGAGTATGAGGGTAACATTTGCCTGTGATAGAAAACTCGGAAACTACAGAGCTGAGCCATGCCGCTGAAGAGCAGGGGCGTCAAGTGGAGAGAGCAAGAGTTAGGACCCCCAGGAGAGCAGGGCTGAGCTCAGGCCCCCTCCCCACTCCCACCCCAAATATCCCAGGTGGGTAAGTCACAGGGCACTTGTGGGGCTTGAATCCAGGGGTGCAGGGAGTGCCGTGTAAACTGTGAAGTGCTGTCTCACCAAAGGCCCCATATCACTTAAAAAACTGAGGTCCAGGGAGGTGAAGTGAGTTTTAAGGTCTCAAATGTTAGAACCTGCATGGGGTTTTGCAACTGTAAAATGGGAATAAAGGCTGGGCCGTGTGTGTGTGTCACCCATGAGCCCACCAAGAGCACTGCCCTTTATCTGAGGGTGTGTTGAGGGGGTGAAGGGTGGGGTCTTCCACAGGCCCTTACCACCCCATCCCCCCCAGGCCGCCTGGTGGATGCACTGAAGAACTATGAGATCATCTTCTACCTGGCTGGCTCCGAGGTGGTCCTGGCAGGGGTCTTCATGGCTGTCGCCACCAACTGTTGTCTGCGCTGCTCTCAGGACGCCCCGCCCAGCTCAGGCACAGAGGGCGGGGCCAGCGACACCGAGGATGCTGAGGCCGAGGACGCAGAGGCTGAAGGGGACTCTGAGCCCCTGCCCACGTGCTCTGAGGAGCCCGGTGGCCTCGAGGCCCTGGAGGTGCCGAGCCCAGGGGCTGGGCCCTCAGAACCCGAGGTGGAGGCAGAGCCAGGGGTGGACCCCGAGACTGTGTAGTGCGGGGGCACTAGGCAGGGTGGCCGGTGACTTCCCTTCTCAGAGGCCTGGCTGCCCCACGAGGGCCTGGCACACTGGAGGCTGCTCTGGGGCGGTCTTCCCGGGGGCCATGGGAGCGCTGCCTCCCTCATCTGCCCAGCGGGCCACGGCCGGGCCCTGCTCCCGCTCGGTGAAGCTGCTGTGCACGGACAGGGTCTGGGCCTGTGTGAAACTGAGGTTCATAAAGCTCAGCTGAAAGACAGGAGCTGAAGGACAGAAGGTTCCGTTTCTGCTTCTCCGCTGCGGCTCTGGCTGCTCTCGGGGGGTGGGGCAGGAGGGAGTCTGAGAGGCTCTCCCAGGGTCCCCTGACCCGCAGGTGCTGGGGGAGGAAGTTGCAGAGATTGGGGTGGGCGTAGTCTTCCCAGACTGACAGGCAGCAGGGGCGGCCCTGGCCTTCAGCTCCTGCCAGCCCCAGCCCCACTGCTCAGAGCTGGGTGCTGAAGCCCCACTGGCGGCACCTGTCGCTGGAGGGGCCCAGAGCAGTGAGAAGGAGCACAGGTCCCGGAGTCACGGGCTGGGTTGAATCCTGGCCCTGAGCCTCGCTCCTCTCGCCTCGCTCCCTGAGGTTGACAATAAATGACTCCATCTCATGGCGTCCCAGGAGAGCGTGTGGCCAGCACCTGCCCTGCTGCCTTCTGCGAGGCGTGCCTGTCCCCACACCTTCCTAAGGGGGGACCATCTCCCAGCTGAGCTCCGGTCTCTTCTCTCTAGGGGATAAACTCAGGTCCTGGGCCTTTGCTCTGGACACGTGCCCCATGGATATCACTGTGGCTCTGTGGGCAGCACAGTCACCCTGGCATCTGCTTCCCCGCGGGGGGTCCCAGGGACATCTCTCGAACTTGATTCAAGTGCAGGGGGCTCCAGGTCTCCTGCTGGCTGAGCAGACTCGGGGATCTACTTTCTCTCTGTTTATTCTCACCCCACAAATGTGACACCCCTGTCCTTGCTGCTCTCCCTCCAAATCCTGAGCGTGATGACCAGGCCCCAGTGGAGGAAGCAGCCTTCCCCCCGCAGACCCCCACTCCGTCCAGCCGTGCTCCTCAGGAGGGCCCATCCCACTGGTGACTCCTTCCCTGCTAGTCTTTTTCCATCCGGGCCCCAGGAGGGTGTGGGGAGCCCTTGCAGATGCCTGGCCGACTTCCACTGTCTGCGTTTTCCCCCCGAGCACTACAGCAATGACTACATCTTATTTTATTCAACAAATCCCTATAGAGCGCTGACTCTGTGCCAGGCGCTGTGCTAAGCCTTTTACAAATGTTCCCTCATCTAATCGTCATAACAACCCAGTGAGGTAGGTACCATTATTAGCCCCACCCACTGACAGGGAAACTGAGGCACAGGGAGGTTAGGAAGTAGACCAGGGTCACAGAGGCTGTGATTGGAACCCAGGCTGTTGGTTCCAGTCTGTGCCCTTGGCCTCCACGCTGGCTGGCCCCTCAGAGAGGTGGTGCGGTCCGACAGCTCTAGGGGACCCACGTGCACTCCTGGTGACAGCGCATCTCTTCCTCCACACTCCCAGTCCTGCCTGAGAATCCCATTCGGGTTTCTGCCCAGGACCCGCATACTCAAAGCTAACAAGCAGAAAACATTTCTCCCCCATTGTGGCCTCTGCCCACCCCTCACGCCCTCTTGTACCCCTCCCATTCTCAGGATGACCATAGAATTCATGGTCCAAACAGGGACACTTCGCGAGTGAAAAGGGCCACTATGAACAGTTACACCAGGAGCACAGGCGTGGACTGGGACTGCCCAGGTGAAGCAGGACACACGGCCACCCTGTTTCTACCACTTTGCAAAGACACGGGATACTAGCGTGGCACTGTCCGCTGGGCTGCTGCTCACGGCCCTGGCAGAACAGGTGCGCCTGGGGTGGGGGGCACCCATACGTTCTCTTCCCTATTTTGGGCCTCGGCTCCTGACCCGGTGTCTGTCCTGCCCTTCCCGAATAAGGTTTAGTTCATGGCCAGACACACTGAAGCACCAAAGATGAGGGTGATGGAAAAGGCTCCACAGAGCAGAAAGCTTGGAGGCAGGGGGAAGTCGAGTCTTTTGGACCTGAGAGATCTGAGACCAAATCCCACTCTGTGTGGGTACATGGTGTGGCCTTGAGCAAGACACTTCTCTGGGCCTCAGTTTCCCACCTGTAAATGGGGACAACAGTGCTAATCCACAGAGCTGCTGTGAGGAAGAAGTGATGTACATAAAGGGAATGTCACTAAACCTTGTTGCCCACCCTCCCTTGTGATCAGGGAGGCAGAGGGGTGTCAAGGGGAGAGGAAGGTCTGAGGCACTGGAAAGAGCCCGGCTCCGTCTGGGTTTGTGTTTATTCAATACAGGCCCAGCGCCCAGCCCTTCCCTGGGAGGGGGCTGCGCTAGGGGAATGAAATAAATAAAGGCCACCGAGGTGTGAGTGTGGCCTGGGGCGGGGCCAGCCTGGGGCAGGTGAGGGGGTACACGAGACACGGCCCCGACCTCGGCTGGCTGCCCTGGGCCCCCACTCCCGGCAGGCTCCAGTCTGGGGGAGGCACCCACGAGGAACAGGTCCGGGACTTCCTGCCACCTCCAACCCATTCTCCTTTCCGCCCTCTCTCCTTCCTAAGGTGGATCCCAAGACCAGGCTCTCCATCTGGCTGGGGAGGTGGGGAAGGAAGGTGGAGGGGCCAGTGTCCAGGTCCCAGGCCATGGCCGCAGTGCCCTTCCTGGGCAGGAGCCCAGGTGCGTTGTGCTAGGACAGAGGAGCAGGGAGGCAGGCGCCCCAAGCCAGCAGGCCTTTATGCGCCACCCTGTCATGCGGCGGCCCCGCCCCGCTCCCCAGCTGCCGTCCTCCCGCTCCCCCAGCCCCCAGATCCACGCCCCTCGGGGCACTCAGGAGTCACACCAGCTTCCGCCCTTGTCCAGGGGCCCGGCAGCCCCTTGTGCATCCCTGGACGGCTCCCCAGCTGCTGTGTCCTCCTCGTCTTCGTCCTCCTCGTCCTCCCCGTCGGTGAACCCGTCCTGGCTGAGGCCGTAGGCCAGCGTGGTGTGGGCCAGGTCCACCTCGATGGGGAAGACGTCGGCGTCACGCAGCACGGCGTAGCAGTCGTTGTAGTACTTGGACATGGTGGACACGAAGCGCTGCAGCTGGAACACGATGTCCTGGACTGGGGCAGACAGGCGGACGCCACAGTGGCGTGGCTGCCTGCCTGCCGAGTGGAGAAGACCCCCCGAGGCTGCCTGGGCCCGCCTCCCTCCCCTGGGCTTCCCATCATGCCCCTCACTGACCCCTCCTGCCCTGGGCCCTACACAGAACCATGTCTCCCGGCTCCTAGTTCAGGGACTGGAGGAGCCCTGCCAGGGGGCGGACGGTGGACTGCGCAGGGCGTGGAGCAGTCCACCAGGCCGGGCTCCGGGACGGAGGGTGGCTCCTGCCAGGGCGTTCCCTCTTGGGTCTGACTTGGAGCTCGGCCACCGCCTGCCCTGGGACCAGGTGAGTGCTTCACCTCCCCGGGCCGCAGTGCCCAGCTCTGAGAGGGGGAGGAGATGGTGCCCACCCACCACACCGAGGATGGTGTAGGGACTGACTGAGGCAGGGCGTGAGCCCCAGCCCCCAGCGCCCACCTCCGTCCCTCACCGTGCTTCTGGTCCAGCAGCTCCATTTTCTCCAGCACGTCCTTGCGCATCTGGGAGAAGCGGGCGCGGGCCTCCTGGCGGCAGCGCAGGATCAGGCGGTACTCGTAGTTGCCTGTGCTCACGCGGTACAGGGGCTCCCCTAGGGCCTGGGGCGGGGAGGAGCACATCAGGGACGTGGAGGGGGGCGAGGAGCCTGCCCTGGGGCAGAGGGGGCAGGAGGGCTGCAGAGCCCACCCAGACACTCACACCCCGGCCCCACACGGCACTTTTCAAGGCGCCCAGGGCTCCTCGTTTCTGAGCCGCCAGCAGCTGCTGGAAGCACTCAGTAAGAGCTTTGTGAAAACAACAAAAGCCAGGCCCTTGCCACGGTAAATAGATGGACTGCTAGTCATAAGATGGATCTTGATAGCAAAAATATTAAAAATTAAAAATGGGGCCGGCCCAGTGGCGCAAGCAGTTAAGTATGCACACTCCGCTGTGGTGGCCCGGGGTTTGCGGGTTCGGATCCCACGTGCGCACCGAAGCACCGCTTGTCACGCCATACTGTGGCGGCTCCCATATAAAGTAGAGGAAGATGGGCACAGATGTTAGCTCAGGACCAATCTTCCTTGGCAAAGAAAAGAAAAAAAGAGGAGGATCAGCATCAGGTGTTAGCTCAGGGCTGATCTCTCTCACAAAAGAAAAAAAAAAATTAAAAATGCCTCTTAGAAGTGAGGAAAGTTCACTTTTCCCTGCAAAAGCCTCACAAAGTCTGTGGGGGGCAGCTGGTCTGGGTGCAGGCCTGGTAGCAGTCCCACAGCAAGCTGGCCAGCACTCCAAGGCCCAGAGGGGCCAGGGCTGGGGCGGGATAGCCCCAAACCTCCAGAAATAAGAGCCTGGCTAGGCCCCCCATGCCTCTCCTGGGCTGGCCTGACCCAGCTGGTGTCCCTGGCAGACCCAGGACATTCTTGGGGCTCCGTGAGGCAGGAGGGGAAGGTCTGTACACCCTGAGCCTGTGCAGTACCAGGGCCGAGCCCCCACCCCTGTGACACTCACAATGCAGCTGTATTCCTCGTCGTCCATCTCCTTCACCTTCAGGCAGTATGACTGTGGGGGACAGGGGAGGCCAGGCTGTCGTAGTGGCTGCACCTCCTGGATGCCCACCCTGATGTCCCCCGTCCCTCCCACGCCACACTGTCCCCTAGGCCACACAGAGGAGCAGCCATGCCAGACCTCCTGGGCCCTGCAAACCCCCAGCTGGGATAAGCTGAGACAAGTCAGGGAGAGGCTGGCACCTCACAAGACTGGCCCCTGCTCAGCAAGGCCCAGGGCAGGGGGCAGCAGGCGGGAGAGGGCACTCATCTGGGAGGGTGGGAAGGGCCTGAGAGACAGCCCAGTGTTTAGCAAACTCAAGTCCCAAGAGATGCTTGGAGGAAAAAAGGGTCCCATGGTCAAAAGAGCTTGGGACAGCCCTTGAAGACTCATGTTGCACACGGGCCTCTCAAAGGCTCTGAGAAGTCCTGCAGCAAAGGAACCCTGGCTTGCTTAGTGGAGCATTTTTCCTCAACTCCTTTGACCAGAGAATTATTATTTAAACATAAAACTCATCAACATTCCTTGGTACCCACTTTATAACCAGTGACCTAGTCTAACCCATCGTTAAAAGTGAGCAAAAAGTCCCAAGGGGTCAGAGTGATCCAGAGGGCTCTGCCCACCCCAGGCTCCCAGCCCCCAGAGGCTCCTCTGAGCAGTGGGGGTGGGGCCTGGGCCACTGCCTAACTCCCCAGCACCTCCCCAGGCCCCTGGTCCCACAACCTCAACCAGACGTGACAGAAGTCCCGGCCCGCCCTGCTTGCCATCCTGTGGCAGACTGAAGGAGGGGCAACTCTCCAGGTGGGCTCTTAGCCCAGCAGGCCAGACCCGCCCCTCCCAGAGGCTGCAGCCCACTCACCAGGTACTCAAACTTCACGTCCAGGTACTTCTTGATGGTGAGGCGAGTGTCTGGGATGGCCTTGTTGAGGTACGTGTTCAGGTCCGTCAGCATCTGGAAGGGGGACCGGACGGATGCTGAGGCCCCCATGGGCAGGGGTGTCAGGGTGAAACAAAACGGCCCCAATGCGTCAATCTGTCCAGGGGACTCAGGCATCAGAGCCAAAGGGCGCTCCCAGACGACCTCATCCACCTCGAGGATGAGAAGACAGGCCAGGCCAAGGGCAAGCTGCGACTCAGTGGTGCAGCCAGGACCAGAAACTGGCCTGCAGCTCAGTGCTGAGGCCAAGGAGGTGGAGTGACTGACCCACGGTCAGCCGTGTAGGTGACCAAGCCAGACCTGCACCCAGGTGTCCCGACGCCAGCACAGGACCCTGGCTGTGTGCCACACTGTCCCCTCTACCCTCGCGTGCTGACACACATGTGCTCGACACGACCTACCGGCTTGATGGTTTTCAGCAGCCGGATGCCAAACTTCTCAATGCTGCGGTGGGCATCAGCGAACTTCACGAAAGCCTCGCTCGCAGCTGGCTGGGGCTCCCGCACCCCAATCACGGAGAACACGTCCCCAAAGGCTGCATGACAAGTTTGCCCTGAAGGCTGCCCCCACTTGACCCTTAACGGAGAAGCCAGGGATTTGCTGGGGGCATGGCAGAATAGAGGCCAAGGTCTACACGGGGTCTACACCTCAAAAAAGGTGGGTTTACACCTTGAAGGAGCTGGTCTACACCCCCAAGTGAGCTGGCTCTCATTCCCCAGAGTGACCACACCACGGGAGAAGGCTGGGTCAAGGTTGGAGGAGGTGGTGTTTGAGGGCAGAGCACTTGTCTGGGAATCTGGACGCTTGGATCCTAAGGCCACCTCTGCCGCCAAGGAGCCATGTGACCGTTTCCTCTGTCTGGGCTTCATTTTCTCAATTGTAAAATGGGGTTAACCCTGGCTGCCCTGCCCAGCTAATGGACTTGTAGGAAATGAGACCACGAATAAGGAAGGGCCTCGTACACTGTAAGTGGCAGTGCAGACAGACGGGACGGGGCCTGGACGAGTGACTGTGCCCCACAGACTAGCTGGTCTGATACTCCCCACCGGCTCCTGTTACTGCTACAGCCCGGCATCTAGACAACGCCCTGCCCAAACCCAGCCTGAGGCCAGACGCGGTGGTGTCCCCCTGAGCGCAGGCATGAGGAAGGCTCCAGGGAGGAGCTGGGCCACACCCTTGCTGTATGGGGGCACTGAGCCCAGAGCAGGGCAAGGGTTTTCCCAGGGTCATGCAGCAGGTTTGGGGTGCCCTTACCCCGGTGCGTCTGCGACAGCTCATAAAAGGCCCGTAGGAGGTTCTTGGTGTGTTCTGTCATCCCTGTGGGAGACACCCGACCAAGGGGGACATGGGCACATGGCGGGGACCACACTGGCCCAGGACACAGCCTCCAACCCCACCCAAGGCCCTCACTGTTACTGGATTCACTGACTTTTCCCACAGCCCCACTAGAGCCCAGGGCTGCAGCCTCAGGGCCGGCCCCAGCCCACCGTGAGGAGCCCCCACGAGACAGGGGGTCAGGCCTTCGCAGGGGCAGGTGAGCAAGGCATCCGGTGGGCCTTACCTCTGGGAGACAGTGCGATTCTGGGGATTCTCACTATGTTTACAGGAGCTGTTATTTCAATTTTCATGGGTATGTATTACTTTTATAACCAGAAAAAGTATGTCTTAAGACTTTTTTTTCCTTAAGAATTCTTAATGGCCATGGTCCTAGAATTGTGTAGGCTGGCATTCCTGTCCCCAGTGCCACCATCTGGAGAGCAGGGCTCTAAAGCTCTACCCCAGGACAGAGCCAGCGCCGGGCTCCTCCTGGACTGGGCCACCCCGCCCCCCACGGGGCTGCCAGCGAGGGGGCCTGCCCACCTCTGTACAGCTCGGCCGTGCGCTCCAGCTCCTCAAGCCTCTTGACAAGCCCATCTGTGGGGTCAGAGAGAAGGCAAGGTCAGTTGGTCTTGGCGAGCCATGGGGTGAGGAGAAATGGCCGGGAGAGGCCCGAACCAGGCTTGGGAGGGGAGGGGCAGCCCCGAGAAGACCAGGATCGGCACAGAACGGGGTCCCAGGGAGGGGGATTTGGCACCTCAGGGTCAGCTGGGCTCAGAGGTGTTTTGTAAACAGCCCAGCACAGCCAAACAAGAGGCAAGTGGGGGCCAGGCAGGCTGCCCTCAGGACGCTCCTGAGACAAGCCACTACCCCAGCAGGCTGGGCACATCGAGGGGGCAGAGGTGATGACGATGCAGGCACTTCCAAAAGGCATGAGGGAAAAACAGTCAGGCCCTCCCCAAGGCCAAACCTGTGGGTGGCCCCCCACAGTCTAGCAGTCAAGACCCCCCGTACTTCTAACACCCTGCCGACAGCCAAGGAGGAAGGCAGTCAGAGACAGGAGGAGACACAAGATGTGTGGATGATAACTCTAATGCAGGCTCAATGCAGCCCCTACTACTGGGGAGGCAAGTGTGGCGGCTCAGAAGGGAGAACAATCTGGGGAGGGGGGAGAAATTCAGGAAGGGCTTCGGGAAGAGCTCACATTGGAGGACCGGGCCTTGGTGACCATCTTCATTTGCTTAACAAGTATTTATTAAGCACCTACTGTGTGCAGATGCCGTGTTAGGCCCAGGGAATGACCGTGGTGACTGAGATCCAAGTCGAGGCTCACAGGCCAGCAGAGGAAACGGCGGCCAGGCAATGACTGGCAGTGACAGTAAGGACTGTAAGGTGAGGGGCGGGGGCGGCTGCCTCACTTCAAGGGCTGGAAATGGGGGCAAGTGGACTGCCAGGGACAGGGCAGGCATTCCAGACAAGGCAGAGGCAGGGCAGGGAGCTCAGGACACAGCTAAGGGCCAGGGCAGTGAGGAGCTATGACATTCAGGGTTCCCTCCAGCAGCGAGAGCCACCCTCCTCCGCTCTGATGGGGATGAAGTACGCACCCACCTCCCCACGGACCCACCTCCCCACAGGGAGCACCAACAGCAACCGCAGGGCAGGGCCCCATGTCGGTGGCTTCCTGGCCCAGCCGCCCCCAGGGCAGGGCCTGGCCTTCCTGAGTGACTGTGCTGTGAGCAGGACTCCTCAAGGCTCCCTCCACACCCCTCAAGGCTCCCTCCCTCCAGTCCTTTCTCCATAAGAGCCTTTGGGGCGGGGACTACTTCCCTCATTTTATAGAGAAAACTGAGGGACAGAGAGATAAAGCAACTTGCCCAGAGGCACACAACCGGGGGCTGTCCCAGTTGGGGGGCTCTGTGCCCTCAGTCTCCTGTGTTGACCTGAGTCAGGGTTTTCTGAGCGGGAGGGGAGGAGGGGCGTAGCAGAGGCCGAGTCTGGGCCTTTCTCTGGGCAGGGAAGGCAGCTGTGTGATGGGCTGTCTGGGAGGAAGGCTTGGGCTCTGGGGGAAGGAAGGAAGCCCCTCAGACATCTTCAGGAGGCTTTGGCCACCCAGCTGGCCTCCAGGCCCTGGCTCCCGGAGCGTTGGCCCCCCGCCAGCCTGGCAGGGAAGGAGCCACGTAAGCGTCGTGCTGTTGTTTTTAGCTGGGTCATGGGACATCATGACAGCTTCAATTTTAGAAACCCTATTTAAGGCTGGGGAAATTGCAAGGTTTGGGGGGAAAAAACACAACAACCAGTTCTAATTTCATCTCAATGCACGGTAACTACAGTAACAGGGATTTATAGACACCAAGAGGCCGAAAATAGCAGCCACCACTTTTGTACACCACTTGGAACAAGCTCAGGCCCCACCGCCACGTCCCAGCCAATAAAGCCCAGTGCACCCGGCTGAGCCTACAATTCATATAGGTATTTATATCTACTCCCCACACACACGGCAGAGCTGCTGCTATTTATAAACTCTGGCTGGTGGCGGTAGGAGCAGGACCAAGTGTTCTACTGGCCGCCCTGGGGAGAGAGCATGTGTGCACACGCTTGTGTGGGTGTGAATGTGCGTGTACATGGCTTCCCCCTGCCCGAGGCAGCAGCCACCTCCAGCCCTGGGCAGGAACAGCTGAGACGAGGACCACAGCGCCACCTCCTGGAGAAAGGCCCGGGCCGAGGTGGGCAGCATGGGAGGAGCGTGTGCACTGGGGCAAGGGGGTGAGATGAGGGCACACGGTGGAATGAGGGCAGGGGCTGAGCCTGGCTATGTGAGAGCAGCTGGAACAGTGCAGAGGGCACCAGCTCGGGGCGCCAGAAGGAGAGACCTCCCCACTGTGAGTCTGTCTCCACCTGTGACCTGTGCCTGTGAAGCCTTGCCTGGGGCTAAGGGACCCCTGGCTGTACAACGGCTCCGCTGACCGCTGTGTACGCTCTCTGGGAGCTGGAGAGTCCTCCGGGGATGCAAAGAGATGGTGATGATCAGCTCCACATGCAGAGGCCAGGTCAGGCCGTCGGGACCCACATCAGCTTGGTGCACAGCCAGGGTAGCCCTCCCCCTGGAAGCCTGGGCCTGAGTCACCCGGGGCCTGAGTTGGGTGGGAGGAGGGGACTCACCATTGCACAGGATGGCCCGGCTCAGGCCCAGGGCATCTGCGGTCCCTGAACTCATGTTCTCCACCAGCCGATGCTTTACCTTCTTTAACACTGGGAGTGGATGAGAAAGGGACTCAGCGAGGTGGAGTCTGCAGCTGGGCCCCAGGCCATCCCTGCCGCCAGCCTCATCATGACTCCCTGGCAGCAGCAGCAGGGGCAGAAGGGCTAAACTGAGGTGTGGTTTGGGGAGTGTCCAGTGGGGGTACTGGGCCCCTGCCCTGTTCACTCGCCACTTCAGGGAGGCGTTGGGAGCCGAGAAGGAGGTAAATATGTAAAGTGCCATTGATGATTTGGCTGTCACTGAGAGCCCAGACTGCCCCAGGCTCGACCCTGGCTGACAGGGAAACCAGGGAGAGCCTCGTCTCCTTCTCTCTCCACCCTGGACCTGGAGTGTCCTGCACGAAGGGAGTGGAGGCACCATCAGTGATAACCGACCTTGGACCCAGACTCAGTTATAGCACACGTGGTCGCATACTCAGACTCCGAAAGGGGACCGGGATGGGACCAAAGGGTTTTAGAGGAAGAACCTCCAGGACAGACTCCATCTGCTCTTAGCCTCTTTCCTTAAAAAACAGGAGGTGGCTCTGGCCTAGGGTGTAGGAAAAGGGTGCTGGACTTGAGAGCCGAGAGATCCGGGTATGCATGCACCCAGGGAACACAGAGCCCTCTGTGGGTCTCAGGCTTTGATCCGGAATGAGTGGCTGGTCCAGAGGACCTCGAAGCTACGGTCCAGCTCTTGAGTCTTGAAGCTTCTATAGAACCAAGGCCCAGCCTCTCTAGCAGGAGGCAACATGTCCCAGGACACCCTGTAGGCAGAAGGCCTGGCCTGTGACCCTCTGCCCAAGGCCTGAGGTCCAGTTCAGACCTAGAACCTTCCTGGGAGTAGGTGGGTGGAAGAGGAGGCCAGGGCCGAGTGGGCATGTGCAGGTGGGCATGAGGTGCCAGGCCAGGGCTGGGCTGCCCTCCCTTTCAGAAGGGTGAGGACCTGGGCCGTGGTAAGCGGAAGGGCTGGCCTACGAAGGACAACTCTAGGGCAGCAAAGTCCCAGAAGAGATGGCCGGGGGCAGTGAAAACCAGGAACAGATTCCTGGGAACAGCTGCAGGGAGAGCACCCCTGGTGGCTCCCAGGACCTTTGGATCGGCTTCATTAGAAAGGCCAGAGACCACGGCCACGTAACTATTGACGCAGTCATAGAGAGGCAGAACGGGCCGGGGGCCAGTGGGGCCGCTGGACAGCACTGCTCTGGCCCAGCTTACCAATGTCCAGGGACATGCCCTGTTTGGGGTCCGCCTGCAGCTTGTTGTAGTGGATAGTCACCTCCCCCTGGAAAAGCAAGACAGGTAGAGTTGTGATGGAGTCTCCTGGACCCCAAGCCCCCTCCCCAGGAGGTCTGTTTGCCCTGGAATCTGTGGTCAGGAGAGATCTGAGCCCTGAGAAGGGGCAAGAGCAACTATGAATTCAGACCTGCTGGGCTGAGGGCTGGGACAGGGCCCTGTGCTGTGACCAGTCTGCTCCCAGGTTCCTCCCTTCTCTCACTATGTGCCAGGCCCTGGGGAATCAGCAGGGACGAGGGCAGACATGGTCCCTGCTGTCACAGAGCTCACAGCCTGGCAATCTCTGATGTCCTGTGCTCCAGCCAGATCAGGTACCCTGCCCCTTCCCACCACGCCACACTCCAAACCTTAGCTATGTCATTTTTTCCTACACAGAGTACCTTCTTCTGCGCTCTAAATCACCCCCTTCCTCAGGAGGCCCTCCATTCACTCAACAAACATGTCCGAGCACTCTCTGTGCCTGGTGCCAGTGCCAAGGAGCAGGGGCGGGCAGCCCCAGCCACCAAGGCCCAAGGCCAGCAAGGGAGACGGACACACACATCGAATTCTAGTGACTGTAGGGGAGGAGCCAGCTTCTCCCGAGAAGCCTTCTCGGACCACATGAGGCCACCATGGTCACTCTCGTCCTTACAATCCTAAGACCCTTGAACTTGGGACTGAATCCATTCAAATACAAAACAGGATTTCAAAACTGAGTCCTGAAGAGAAACCAAAATGACCAGACACAGCCAGAGTTGGGGGTAGATGCAGAAAGCTCTCTCAGGCCGCAGCACAGCGTGCTTGGGGGACCACCCGGAGAGCAGCTGAGGGGTGGAGGAAGGAGCACTCCGCGGGAGGCAGACCTGTATTCTGGTCCCACTGTGTGACCACAGGCTAATCCCCTCCTCCCTCTAGGCACGGGTGAAGGGTGACAGTAACCCCCCGCCCGGCACCCGAACATGGGAGCTGTGCACACCAAGAGCTCCGGTCCTCACAGGCAACAGAAGGGGCTGGCGGGAGACAGGCCTCGGAGGACAGAGGGTTCTGATGAGCAGAGATGGTGAGGGGGTGAGGAAGGGGATCCAGAAGGGGCACACACACCCCAGTTCTGGACCAGAATGAAACACCGTCCACCTGCTTTCCAAGACGAGCTCCTCTGCCCAACAGGCAATGCCCAGGGCAGTAAAATCCAGACCAGGTGAAGCAGAAGAGGAGAATAAAGGGGAGAAGTGGAGAAGCCGCTGGCCCTGGGCTAAGGTAAGCAAGAGGGACTGTAAGGGATGCTGGTACCTGGTCCTTAAGACATGGAAAAGGGAGGGGGGTGAAGAGAGGTTTGGGTGGACGAGGTGAGGGAGCTCAATTTACACTCGGGGCCCTTGACTCCACGACTTTTAAATCATCCTGTGGCTTTGCACCTCCTTCACTGTTTTGGTTTCCCAAGAGTCACGAGCAGCAGACTCTCCGGGACGGCAACAGGGCTGCATGCTTGCTTCCAGCCGGGCGCTGCCTGCCGTTCAGGGAGGGAGGTGCCCTGTGGGAGAGGCCTGGGCCTGGAGCAGCTGGGGTGGGAGGGGGGAAGCAGGGAACAGGAGACTGTGGTCTGCAGAACAGAAGACCAGCAGCTGGCCTGGGAGCTATCCCAGAGCCCAGAAGGGTCTCTGGGGGTCTGTGAGCCCAGGAGGATCCACTGGACTGAGAGTTCCCACAAGGATGGAGAAGGGGGCTCTTCTGTCCCTCTTACCCCTCCCAGGCCCAGCATGGCCCAGCTGCCATTTAGCGGGTGTCATTCACCCAGGAAGGCTGGCCTGGGGCTTCTAGCTCCAGCTCCAGCCCTGATGGGGACACGCTGGCTCGCCCAGAGGCGTGGTCTGACTCTGATAGCTCCCCTGGGAGCTGAAGGATGGGGTGCCCATTCTGTCACCGAGGCCCAGCACAATCCTGGAGCATATTAGTATCCATTTAATGAATGCAGGAGGAACCGAGGGAGGCTGGAGAGTGGCCCAGGCCCTGATGTGCCAAGGAGGGGAGCAGTGAGAGGGGCAGGCCCCTTCCAGGCCTGCGGGGGTGTCCAGCAGGCAGCAGGTCTCAGATGTGGCCTGGTGGCCTCCATGTCCCACTCCCGCAGCAGCCCTTACCTTCACCTCCTGAATCATCTTTGCCACCTCCACCTTAGTTTTTCCTTTGATTGACCTGCCGTTGACACCGGTGATCTCATCGCCAGCTGCCACGGTGCCGTCCAGGGCCGCGGGGGTGTTGTCAAACACCTGTGGATGCATGAGGCGGGCCGGGGGGCAGCAGGGGAGAGAAAAGGGAGAACTGAGAAGAAACCTGGGGGAGACAGCTGTTCCCTCCACCCCGACCAACACCCACTCTGCCCTGATCTCCACCCTCCGGTCTCTTACATGGCACTAGAGAAGGGCAAGGGTAGACGCGCCGGAACAGACAGCGGTGATGACCCCACATTCTTGGGTGGAGGGGAAGAGCAACAGAAGGTAAATTCCAACTAACGAGACTTTCCTTTTCTAACATCAATACACCAACCCTCACACGCCCATCTGAGTGTTTGCTTCTCCGAAGTCATTTCTTTAATAGATTTTTCCAACAGTGCTGCTCTGAGGTGACTCGGAGCCTCAAAGCGCCTCTTGTCAATTCCTGCACCTCACCTCAGGCCCCAGAGAGCAAGGGCCCACTGTGCCTGTCAGCCCCTTCTCCCAAGTGACCCCTTCAGTGGGGTCTGGACGTGGCTGTGTGAGGTTGGGGGTGTGTGTCAAAGGTCGCACGTGTGAGTCATACCTGGGGGAGGGAAAGTGGGCTACCAAAGGGTATGCACAGATGGACACAAGAATATGAACATTATATCCAGAAAAACCACTAGGAGAGACACCAAAATTACCAGCAGTGGTAATCTGATACTGTCTTCCCTCTACCTTAGCTTTAGTTTCTAAATTTTCTACACAAAGCATGTAGCAAGAACATTTTATAATGTTTCATATATATAATATTACAAGGAAAAAGTGAAATAAATAAGATCAATGTTTCTTTCTGCTACCTTCCAGAATTACAATAAAAACACAATAATGGGGGGCCAGCCCTGTGGCCTAGTGGTTAAGTTCTGCGTGCTCCACTTCAGTGGCCTGGGTTCAGTTCCCAGGCATGAACCTACACCATTCATCAGCCATGCTGTGGTGCACATACAAAATAGAGAAAGAGCGGCACAGATGTTAGCTCAGGGAGAATCTTCCTCAGCAAAATAAATAAATAAATAAAGCTTTAAAAAAGGATTAAAAAAAAAGAAAACCACAATAATGAATAAAAAAAAAGGAATGGTAAAGGAGACCACAACAATGAGATTTTAACTGTTTTTGGAAGATGGGACAGTGGGAATCCCACGGTCTGCAGAGGGCTTTTAATAAGAGAGATCTAATCTTTGCTGGAAATTGCCAGAAAGTCAGGACATGGGCCTCTGGAAACAACTGTAGGTGGGTAGAAGGCAAGGTGTAGAAAGCAGGGGGATGGACTCAACTCCAGGCTCCCTCCCACCCACACGGCCCCCCACTACCCCTTTTCCAGGGAGCTTTATTCCCTGGAGAAGATCCTGACTCTGGGGCCCAGGACCAAAGGAGGCAGAAGTGAGGCCCTGGACTGAAGGGGTTAGGGGTTAGGAGAGGTTTACGTACTGAAGAGTGAGTCCCAAAGCCCCTTAACCCCAATGGGTCCCCAGAATGCCAGCAGCCAAGGTTTACCGCCCTTCCCCTCAGGAGACTGGGGGACCCTGCTCTGAATGGCTCCACAGGCAAGGCCTCCACGTGTGGACACTGGGAGACCTCCCCACAGCTCATTTGATGCCTGACTGCCCCACAGGAAACCCTCCAGGTGACGCAGCCGGCACAGAGAACTTCATAACACTGTAGTGACTGTGAGGGCCCCTCTTAAATACAGACAAGAGAGGACTACTGAGCACTTGGAAAAAGGGTCTCACAAGAAAAACACCAAAACACAGAAAAAAGGAACCAAGGGCAAGAGAAACAAAGCAGGGACAACAAAAAACAAACAGAAAACCATAATTAACATCTTCACAGTGATTAGAAAAACAAGAATAGGATGATGTAAAAGGATCGACTGAAAAATAGGAAAGATCTCTTAGAAATGCCGAAGATAACTGAAATTAAAACTGCCAAAGAAGCTACAGAAACCAAGCAGAGGAAAGTGAAAAAGAGATGGACAATCAGAAAACAAGAAAAAGAAAAAGAATATTAGAAGATCGATTCAGGAAGCCCTACATTTAACCAACAGGAGTTCCACCAAAGGAACAGAGAACAAGGAGACCAGGACATCATCAGAGATAATTCGTGAGACTTTCACAGAAGAGAAAGACACGGGATCCCCTGTGAACCTGCCCTGAGGTTCCAGTACAAGAAACAGAAAAAGGCCCGTGCCAAGAGACATCATCGTGATGCTGCAGAATGCCAGGGACCAAAAGAAGTTCCTAAGAGTCTTGATAGATGAAGAATAAAACACGTTACAAATTAAGGATCACAAACAAAAACGGCATCATCAGATGTAACAACAATGCTGATGGCAAAAGATAATGAAAGGATGTTATTGAATTTCTCAGTGACAATTATTTTCAAATCCGACATTCATTCTTGAATGTGATCCACCCAAGTGTCAACTGAAAGGAATATGAGAATGACAACACAAGATCTCAAAACATTTACCTCCCATGCAGCCTTTCTCAGAAAGCTACAGGAGGATGTACTCCACTAAGATGGGGAAGGAAGCCAAGGAAGAGGGATCCGGAGATGGGGGAATCCAACAGAGGAGAGGGAAGGGGAGGCTCAAGGAGCAAAGACCACAAGGGGAAACAGAAAGACGATGGGAAATGTTTGACTGAGGAAAATGTACTGAAAATACAAGAACACAAATGGAAAAAAAAAAAACAAGAAACTACTTAAAAAAAAAAAAAGAAGCAAAGATTGAGTTAAGAAACGTAGGTTCGGGCCGGCCCCGTGGCTTAGCGGTTAAGTGCGCGCGCTCCACTGCTGGCGGCCCGGGGTTCGGATCCCGGGTGTGCACCGACGTACCGCTTCTCCAGACATGCTGAGGCCGCGTCCCACATGCAGCAACTAGAAGGATGTGCAACTATGACATACAACTATCTGCTGGGGCTTTGGGGGAAAAAATAAATAAATGAAATTATAAAAAAAATAAATAAAACTATTAATTGTATGTTATGGGAATTTCGCCACAATAAAAATATTTTTTAAAAATGCCCAACCAGAGGGGCCAGCCCCGTGGTGTAGTGGTTAAGTTTGGCACGTTCCGCAGCCCAGGTTCATGGGTTCACATCCCGGGCAAGGACCTACACCATTTGCCAGCCATGCTATGGTGGTGACCCATATATAAAGTAGAGGAAGACTGGCACAGATGTTAGCTCAGGGCTAATCTTCCTCAGGAAAAAAAAAAAAAGCACCATAGAGGATCACTAAGCTCGGTGTGTAAAGCAGCATGTTACCATTCTCCTAGACCACAAGCTCTGCAGTGCCAGGGTCTCTGTTTTCTTTACTTCCTATCTCTAGTGCCTACAAAAGACCCCGGCCAGGCCCTCAGAAGATATGTCCCGAACAAAATATCTGTTGTACAAATAGTGATTTAGCCAAAAATTGCAAAATAACTATGTTGGGAAGATGGAAGCAGAATGGTTTCAGAAGAGAGCTAAATTCTCATCTGCTGGACTGGGAAAAGTCAACAGACATTTACAAGTGACAGATCAAGAAATAACAGGATGAGCATCTTCCTGAGAAAGATAGAAGCTCATACCTGAAGCAACAGCTAGAAGAGTGGAAAGTGATGTTGTTGCTGGGATGGGGGTAGGGGAAGGGCAGTGAGAAGGGGTAGAGCAGTGGATTGCTGACATCTGAAAGAGGCTTTTTGGTACTCTTGACTTGTTCAAGCAAGTCAGATAGTCTTTGATAAAAATTAAACTGAATTTTTAAAAAGTGATGCTATTATTTTATAATCGCAATTCATGCTAAGCAAACCCAGCCCCCAACAGGTGAGGAGGGGGAGGGGGCGGCAGGAAAGGCTGAGCAGACACATGGCAGGGAAGCCAGGCCTGGGAGAGGCCTCCCGAACACCCCCTGGGTCAGAGGAGGCCAAATCGCTCGGGAAGGCAGCCCCCTGAGCAGGCGAGACCAGGTCCTGGGAACCTCTGTCTTCATGGCCTGGAAGCGACTCTCTTGCAAGATCCTCAAAGAGACTGCAGTTTCCTGTCACCAAGGGCTACTTAGCTGAGAAGGTTCGAACATGGTAGAATCCAGGTCAAGTTTATGTCTGAGCTGGCAAGCTTCCTTCGAAGGCTACAGAAAGATCCCTGACTCCGACCAGCCACACAGGGAAGAAAACTGTCCCTGGCTCCTGAGTCACAGCTGACAGACCATCACCAGGGCAGCAGCTTCTATAAGGACCACAAAGTTGGTCACCTGGGAAACTGAACAACTGCCATAAAAAGCAGTGAGCGACAACTGCCGCTACCATGCAGTGAGTGCTTACTAGGCGCCAGGCATTGCATCACGTCATTCTGTTTAATCATCATAACCACCCAAAGACGCTCATATCTACATATTTTACATCCCACTTTCCAGGTGAAGAAACTGAGGCCCAGAGAGGTAAAGTAACTTGCTAATAAGCAGGGAAACTTGTATTTGAACTTCGTCCATTATTATTTCAAAGTCTGTTAGTCTTTCTACCACACTTCCCTTGCGCTAGTACCCAAGGCTGGTGGTTTTGTTCGTTCATTCAAGATGTTTTTATTGAAGGTCCACTATATGCCATGCATTGTACTAGGTGCTGACTGCAATGGAAAAGCAAACTGGGATCCTGCCCTCACACTGCAAAGAGTCTAGAAAGGCAGCTAGATACAGAACAACTAATGAGCAAGTCCCTGATTACAGATGGTGATAAACGCTGAGAAGGAAAAGAACAGACTGAAATGAAAGACAAAAGCAAGGGGAGACCCACTGAGAGGGGGTGGTCAAGACGGCCGCTCCGAGGAGATCAGACCTCAAGAGTGAGAAGGAGCCAGCTCTGCAGATTGGAGAAATGAACCTGCCTCTGTCATGCCCAAGGAGGGAGGTGGCTCGCCACTCCCAGGACCTTCTCCCGCCTCCAAAGCACCCAATACCTGGACGATGTAGAGGCAGGGACAGTACTGGGCCCCTCCTCCAATGCTGATCCCGATCAGGTTCTGAGCATCCTTCTGCAGGGTCACCTTCCCAGGCACAGTAGGGATTCCGCTGAAAAGAGCAGCACATGAAGCTGAATGTCCTCGAGGAAGGACACTGGAGGAAATGGGGAAGGGGACAGGCCCTCCAAAACGCCCGAGAGACTCTAAATGCTGCACAGCCTTTTCTCTTCCTCACTTGGCCAAAAAGACAGCATTTTGTGCTGGGACGTGCACAGCTCTTAGAGTCATGCAGATGTGGGATCAAATCCCAGCTACGCCATTCATCAGCCAAGTCACCCTCTCTGCATCTCAGTTTCCTCGTTCATAAAACGGTGTGGATAAAAACGGCTGCTTTATCAAAGTTCTTGTAAGAAAGTGCATGGAAGGCAGTTAACACCAACCCAGCCCAGAGCAGGCACGCCATAAAAATAGGTCCCCCTTCCTTTTTTTTTTTTTTTTGTGAGGAAGATCAGCCCTGAGCTAACATCCATGCTAATCCTCCTCTTTTTGCTGAGGAAGACCGGCTCTGAGCTAACATCTATTGCCGATCCTCCTCCTTTTTTTCCCCAAAGCCCCAGTAGATAGTTGTATGTCATCGTTGCACATCCTTCTAGTTGCTGTATGTGGGACACGGCCTCAACATGGCCGGAGAAGCAGTGCGTAGGTGCGCGCCCGGGATCCGGGCCCAGCCCGCCAGTAGCCAAGTGCGCGCACTTAACCGCTAAGCCACGGGGCCGGCCCTAGGTCCCCCTTCCTTTTCCTTCCTTCTACCTCTGAGATTTGAGTCAGACTCTGTCCTTGTCACCTTCTCATTATGGAACATGATGGCCACCTCCTCTGGGAAGCCTTCTCCTGTTAAACTATCCGTCATCCATCTCTCAATTGCTCTACTCAGTTACCTCTCAGTTTTCACTATAAATTAACACTTATTTATGTTTTGTGGTAAATAGTCTCATTTATTCACTTATTCATTCAATAAACATTTGCTAACAGCAAACATTTGCTATTGATGTTGAGCACCTTACTAAGTGCTGAGGACACAGAAAGGCATTGGACCCCATCCTTGCTCTGAGGGAGGATATATTCTAATAAGGAGACCAACTTAATTTTTGAAAATCTGTCCCACTAATCATCTGTACAGGGGAGGAAAGTATGTTTACGATATTCCTATTCATCCTTCAGAACCTGGCTCAATTGCCACCTCCTCTGTGAAGCCTTCCCTGAACACCCCAGCAGAGGCAGTGCTCCATCTGCTCTGCTCTCCTTGAGCCTGGTCATTCTCCATTAGCGCCCTTATGGCCCTGAATTGTAATCATCTCTCAATGATCTCTCACAGCTCCCTACAGATGGTGTGCTCCTGGAAGGGCAGGGTCCATCTCTGCTTCGGTACAAGACCTAATCTCCCTCTGCGAATCAAGGGTCTGGGGAACTGGGAAATCCGGGAACCTGAGGGACCTGGGGCTCCTGCACTCTTGGGACTTCGGGGAACGAAATACTCACAGTTTATCCTCTTCGATATCATAATCCAAGTCTGCAAACATGGTTCCGAGAGTTGAGGTGGGCTGGCTAACTGCCCAGCTCGGCAAGGGAATGGGGAACTGGGGCCGGGAGAGAAAAACGCGTAGGGTTTAGGGAACCTTAGTGCCTAGATGCCAACCCCGGGAAAGCCGGGCCCTCCCCCGCCCCTCTGGAGGATGGCCGGAGTCCCGGGGTGGGGCAGTGGGGAGGTGATTCTTACGAGGTACAGGGGGGTACTCCAGGCCAGGGCGGAAGGCTCAGATCCCAGAGCCCGCCCCACGGGTCCCAGGCCCTTGGGAGCTGCCTCCGTCGCTCACCGGAAGCGTCGGTCCCACAGCCAGGTCCTGGCCAGGCTGGCACCTGAACCCACCTGCCGTTCCACCTGTCTGCGGCCGCGACTGTCGCGTCACTTCCGTCAGGATGCGGAAGTCCCGCCTTCCCGCCGTGGGTATTTGCCCCAATCCCTGCAGGCAACTCTTCCCTCCCCGGCTCCCGGGGCTCCCAGGACCAGGAAGGACAACAAGTATTAACGGAAGCTCGCCCTTAGCAGGAAAAAGCGGAAAGAGAGGAAAGGTCTGGACAGGCGGCAGCGCTCAACCCCGCCCCACGCCCTGTGGCCGCCGCCATCTTGGTAAGGGCAGGGTTCTTCCCAGATTCCTCAGCGGGACGCCGGGGACCACGCCGGCCGGGCGGTTGCCGTGGCAACGGAAGCATCTTTGGACAGGGAGACCTCTGGCGAAGTTCGGTGGACTACAAACCCCGAGGCCTTCCCTTTCACATTTTCAGCACCCCGTCCTAGGGTGCTGTGAGTCCTCTACTAGAATGACAGTGTCTGAACTGAAAGGACCCTTCCTAGATGCCAGGCTAATCCCAGTTTTGCAGATCAGGAAACTAAGTGCCAGAGAGGGAAGGGATTTTGTCCAGAGCTACCCACAGTTGGTCTAAGATCCAGATCTTGACCCTGAGACTCCTGCCGCCTAGTCCCGTGCCCTTTCAACGCTTGCACACTTGTGTTCAGTGGTTCTATTAACGACAGATTGGACAGTCCCCTTCCCTTCCCTTCCCTTTACGTGCCTCCTTTCCCCATATGCAAACTAAGAGCATTGAGGCAGATGCTTTCTATGGTATTTGGTAAAAGACTCCTCACCCTATCCCCCACCTTAGTCCTGAGGAGCAGCTTCCCTGGGGTCCCACTGAGGGTCACAGCCCCCATGTACCTGAGGCTCAGGAAATGCCATCAGTGCTTCCTTGCCAAGGAGTCTGTATCTCGTCTCCCTGCCAACCTCTGCTATTGTGTGAAGTGGATTCCCTGGAGGGGGTTGGTGCTCCCAGAGCCACTGCCCTGGCATCCACCTCATCCAGGCAGCAGGGGCCCAGACCCATCCAGCTTCTTTCCTGGCTGCCGCCAGGGGCAGCGGAGAAAGGAAAGATGCAAAGAGATTATCCACATATCCCGTAGCCTGATGGGAGCTCCCCTGGACCCCCTCCTTAGGGGGCTAATCTGAGTCTCAGCAAATGTGCAGAATGCCACAATAACAATGACCTTCCCATGTACCCAGTGCTCTGCAGTTCAGATCACTTTCACAGGATTGTAAAGTTCACCATGACCCTGTGGGAGGAGAACAAGGATTGCCAGCCACATTGTGCAGCTAAGGAAACTGAGGCTCAGAGAAGCAGTGTCCGGTTGTCTCACAGGTGGTCAGTGGCAGAGCTAGGGCTGGAACCTCAAGCCCCGTTTGCAGGCCAGAATTTCAGTTTAAAAAAGCACAGTCTCCAAACCCAGATACTTGAACACGGACTGTGGCTCTTCCACCCGTAACAGACCCTTGATCAAGCCCAGATTCTGCCATTTTGTAGCTGAGTGATTTTCGGCGAGTCACCGCCTGACTCTGAGCTACAGGTGTCTGCAGCCCAGGGACAATGGTCATCTCAACAGGTACTTGTGCAGGTCAAGAGAAAAAGGAGAAACAGGTGTGAGTCCTTTGTAAACAATTCACGTGGCACAGCTGCCACTTGAGCCTCCTGACCCCCAGCCCATTCCGGCCCCTCTTCCCAGGAGAGGGCAAGATGCCTAGACCCTCTTTTCTGCCTGGTAACTTCCCGTGTTCCAGGCCCAGCTCTAACCCACCCTTTCCAGGCAGCCTTACCAGACAATCCCAGCTCACAAATCTTGCCCCTTTTTCTGAGCTCCTGAAACAGTTGTTATTTGAGTCACTCATTTGGCAATTAAGTATGTGTGGCCTTGTGAAATCCCTTCATAGCTTCCCTGAGCCAATTCTGTGTTAATTAACTTATTACATGATTGTATTTTGTCTGGGGAGGTTTTTTTCCCCTTTAAAATTGGGGCTTAGGGCTCATATCTTGACAAATTGTAAACGGCTTCTCCTTGTCTCTCTCCTTCCTAAGTTCCCGTTCTGTACTGACTTTCTAATCCCTGGCACTTGCCCCTTCCATAGGATGCTAGGAATCCATCCACAGGTGTCACTGTGACAAATAAGAAGAAAATCTGATTGCTCTGTAATGCCTGTGAAAATATTATGACCCACTTTATATTTGCCAGTGGAGGGGGCCTCCTGGGTCAGCCCGCACAGCATGGGAACCTGTTCCAGCTAATTAAGGGGGTGAGGCTGGGACCGTGTACTTATTTGAGGGGAAAGAGGGTTCGAGTACCATGTTCCATCACGAAGTTAAACACTTCTTGTCCTCCGGTGGGCAGGAAGCCCCTGGAGCAGGCCTTGCCCTGCTCTGTATCTCCCACAGAGCCTGGCACAATACCTGGCTGTGGGTGAAGAGCCACTGATATCACTGTGGCTTTATGTGGGAGGGAATGTTCTCTGGGCCCTGGAGGAGAGGATGTGGATGGACAGAGAGGGAAAGAGAGATGAGGGCCTGAACCTGGACCGTGGCAGTCGCCTGAGCTTCCTCTACAGGACTGGAATCACCAGACCAATTATTGGTCCTGAATTTTTGAATTTCAGTTTTTGACAAACAGCAACCTCCAAGCCCAGAGGCTCTAACACAGACTGCAGCTCTCCCACCTCAGGACAGCCCCAGATCAAATCCAAGCTCTGCTGTTTTGTAGCTAGGGGATCTTGGGCAAAATCACCCTTTGCCTCTGAGCCTCGGGTGTCTGTAGAGGGGGGATGAGGATCCCTCCCAAGACAGAAGTTATACAGATGAAGATAGAAAGGAGAAACGGTGTGAAAGTGCCTTGGGAGTGACTCACTTGGCACAGATGTCAGAGGTTTTGATCGTCATTCCTCATTATAATCATTTTGCCCAACTCCTTCAGAGGGCAGGGCCGATGGCACACTAGAGGGCCTTAAGATGCTCAGGCCCCGGCATCAGACTCGTCTGGGAAGTGTCTCCCATGCAGATTCCTGGGCTCTGTCTCAGACCTATCGGATCCGAGTCTCTGGGGAAGGGGGCATCTTGGAGGCTGCATTTTCACAAAGCTCCATGGGTGGCTTCGAGGCCTACTGCAGTTTGAGGACCACTGTGTCACACGCTCAGAATGCAGTGTCTGTGCATGCTTGGGTTGGGCCCGTTCAGATCCACCAACCATCCTGGCCCCAGAGGCCTCACCATCCAGGAGGAGCCAGGGCCTTATGTGGGCCCAGAGGCAGGGCTTCTGCCCAGGCCAAAGGCCAGGGAAGGCTTCCTGGAGGAAGTGACATCTTAGCTGAGTCCTGAAGGAGGTGCTGGTGGGACCCAGGCCAAGAAGAGGGGCAAGGTGACCCAGCAGAGGGCACAGCTGATGCAGGCGATAGGGGGACAAGGCACAGTCCCTGTCCTCAGGGAATCACTGTGGTGGGGGAGACACACAGTGGGGGTGGTGACAGGCGTGATGAGGCCACCATCAGGTGGGAGCATGGAGAGAACTGCCACTTCGGCCAGAGTCACAGATGAGAGGGGTCAGCAAGGGCCTCAGAGGGGAGGTTTGAGCACCTTCCTCAAGGATGGGTAGGATTCTGGGGGTTGAAATTGGGGTGAGGACATCCCCCCTCTTCCCGGAGGCTGAGCCAGGGCTGGTGCTCAGACCGTCCCTCTCCGAGCTTGCTCCTCCTCCTTCTCCTCCCCACCTCTGCTCCTGCGTCTGTCCAGGCAGGCGGGTGACCTCTCCCCTGGCCCCGCCCTGCCACTGAAAGCTCTGTGACCCCAGGCAGGCCCCAACCCCTCTCTGAGCCTCGGTCTTCTCTAAGATTCCCTCCCTCAGGTTCCCTAGCCTCAGATTCAATCCCAAAGAAGCTTGTCCCCTTAACCCCATATTCCTGGGGAAGTGCTGCCACCCAGTGGCCTTTGGGAGAAACACCTCCTGGGGCACCCCGCGGTGGCAAGAGTCCCCCCACTTTCCACTCCTGTCGCTGTCACCACCAGGCCCAGCTCAGGGCTGGCTGGGGAGGAGTCTTTGTTGTCCGAGGCCATGGTGAGGCTGGTCATGCACGTGCTGTGCTGTGCCTGCCGTGCCCGCCCCTCGGCGCTGCTGTGGCTCCAGCATGAGGCCTGACTCCTCGCTGACTCACCACTGGCTTCCCAGGCCCCTGGAAAGGTCAAGAAACCAGGAGTGGTTGGGCAGGCTCGGTTCAGTTCATCGTCAGCACGGAGATTTAGACCGTGGGCTTTAAAATCAAACAGATAACTACAGGAATCCCAGCGGCTGACAGTGGGACTCTACCCCAATGCCCCGGGCCTGCGCCAGGCGTCTCCATCCCTCTCACGTGACCCTCACAACGGCCCTTAGAGGCGGTGCATTCGTTCACGCATTCATTCATTCACTCAATAAGTGTGTATGGAGCACCTACCGTGTCCAGGCCACAAGGACACGTCAGGGAACACTAGTCATACCCCGCCGTGACAGGGCTCACCTGCTGGGAGAGGCAGGCGATGAGCCCAGGTAACACCTCCCACTTCAGAGCACTGGGCAGGGCCTCAAATCAAAGGGGAGCCCAGTGGGAAGGAGTGTGATTGTGGACTTGTGGGGAGCTGGTGGGTGGGCTGGACAGAGCATTGCCTCAGTAGCAGCATGTGACCCTGGAAGTGTCACTTGACCTCTTTGAGCCTTGGTCTCCATGGGTGAAATGGGTATCATGAGAGCCCAGGTGTTGGTTTTAAATTTAAGTCAGACCATGGCATGCCCTGCTTACACCCTCCAGGGTCTTTCCATCCCGTGCAGAGTAAGCCGAGGTCCTCACCTAGACATCTGGGCCTGGCTGCCCCTCCGCCACACAACCCATGGCTCCTGTCCATTCACATTCCGGCCTCTGGCTACCTGCTGTTCCCAGGACACACTGGAATGTTTCCACCTCAGGGCCTCCACTCTTGTAGCTCCCTCTGCCTGGAACGTTCTGCCCTCAGGTGGGCCCACTCCCTCACTTCATCCACATCTCTACTCACACGTCACCTCCTTGGGGAAGCCCTCTGTGAGCACCAGCTCAAGTACAGCCCTTGGCTGGTCTCCTTCAGAATGCCTGTGCGCTTCCTGCCCGGCACACGACACAGTATGGGATACGCATGCATTTGTTTGCTTGTTACCCATCTTGTCTGTCTCCCCACCAGACTGCAGATCCCCCAGGGAAGGAACCTGGCCCGCTGGGGTCATACCTTGATTGCCAGCACCTAGCACAGTGCCTGGCACACCTGTTGAATGAATAACCGTCACAGAGACTAGGCAGTTGTCAGAGACAGCAGAGGCCTCACATTTCAGAATCAGGACCCCAGACTCTGTCTGGCAGTGGGGAGCCACAGGAGACTAGCAGGGGAGGGCCAGCGCAGTCAGATCTGTGCGTTGGCTGGAGCCCACTGGCTGCTGAGCCAGAAAGGCCCATCCGCGGAGGTGGGGGGCATTGTCTGAAGCAAGTGGGAGACTGGGCACAGGGGCTGCCCGACTGGGAGACTGGGCTGGGAAGACAGAAGGGAGCCCTGGCCTGGTGGGCCAGCTCTGGGGATGATGGGTCTGTGGGGGCCAGTCCCCCTAGGGACAAAGAAGCCTCTCCCACTAGGGCAGCAGTGGGTGAGGAGGGGGATTAGCATGGCTCAGAGGCATTTGCATCCTTCCAGAAGCCCATTCCTAGCTTTGGTGGAGCCATGGACCTCATTACGTGGACAGCTCTCTCCCCTCTTCTCAACTGCCTCCTCCAGTCGGTGCCTCTGGCCAGAGGTGGGCTGTGGGCTTCCGTGGGGCCCCGAGTCCCCCAGCCACCCCCAAAGAGCCTCTATTCCTGGCTCTGCTTGGCATGTAATGGGCTGACCCCTGACCTTCCCGCCTCCCTGCCCCAGTGCTCTGCCCGCTGGGTTAGGTCAGTGATAAAAGTCGGTGGGAGCCTGGGGTGGAGGGAGAGGGACAGGGTCCGACTGTTCCCGTCCCTGGTGGCTCGGACCTTCTGGCTGCCGAGTGACTGGCTCTCTGCTCTCTCGCTCTTTCTCTCCCTTTTCCTCTCTCTCTCTCTGTCATTGTCTCCCTTTCTCTTTCTCTAGGTCAGGGGTTCTCAAACTCAAGTGGGAAGCTGGTGAGCATGCAGATGCCAGGACAGCCCCAGAGATTATGAATCAGCAGATCCGGCATGGGGGCCTGTGGTTCACACACAAGTCTGGGGACCCTGGTAGGACCCACTTTGGAAAGAGCCTAGGACCAGAGCCAGAAGACTTTGGGCATCTCTGCCATCTTTGCACCTCCACCGAGAGTGTAATGGGATCCTGGGATGCTAAGAGCCACGCCAGCCCCACAGGAAGGCTGTGAGGATGACATGTGACACAGATGTGACTATCTTCTCCCTCCTTTCCCCTCAGATCTGCCACGGCCCCACCTTCAATATCCAGATGTGTCAGGTCTGCGTCAGGTTCCGTTTTGTCCCATCGGTCTGGCTGTCCATCTTTGCACCAGTGAATACCACACTGGCCCGATGACTCTAGCTTTATAATCAGCCTTACTATTTGGTGAGGCAGATGCCTTCTTCTTCTTCAGGAGTGTCTCAGCTATTGTTAGTGCCCTGCTCTTTCTCGCTGCTTTAGAATCAGCTTGACAAGCTCCACCAAAACCCTGTGGGGGGTTGATCAGGGCTGAATTGAACCTAGGTATTAATTTGGGAAGATCTGACATCTTTATGATATTGAACGTTAATGGCTGTCTCTCTGCATTTAGGTCTCTTTCTTTTACTTTTTATTAAGGAAAATTTCAAATGTACAAAATTAGAGACAAGAGGATAATGAAGCTCTTTTTACCCAACACAAGCTTTACCAGTTACACCTCGTGGCCACTCTAATTTCAGCCATAACCCTGTCCATTCCTGCCCCTTCTCCCATCCCAGCGTTCATGATTTTGAAGCAAATCTTTGGGGTCTTTAATATCTTCCAATAACGTTTTTTGTCTTACTTTTAATTTTCAAATAATTATAGATTGACAGGAAGTTGCAAAAATAGTACAGTTTCCCCCAATGGTGACATCTTACATAACCATAGTACTTTATCAAACCCAGGAAATTGACATGGGTACCGTCCACAGACCTTATTCAGATTTCACTAGTTTTACACACATTTGTGTGTGTGCATGTGTGCGCGCCTGTGTGTGTGTGTGTGTGTGGTTTCATGCAATTTCATCACCTGTGTGGATCCATATAATCACCACCACCATCAGGAAGCAGAACTGTTCCACCACCACAAGGATCCCTCCTGCTGCTCATTTATAGCAACATCCAGCTCCCTCCCTCTCTCCTCCCCAACCCCTCAGACCACTAATGATTCTCCATCTCTCTAGTATTGTCATTTTGAGGACGTTACGTTAATGAACCTCACAGCATGTAACCTTTGGAGATAGGCTTTGTTCCTTCAGCGTAATTCCCTTGAGCTCCATCCAGATTGCTACATGTATCAATTCTTAGTTTCTTTTTATTGCTAATAGTGTTCTGTGGTCTGGATGTTCTAATTTGTTTAACCAGTCACTCACTGAAGGGCATTTAGGTTGTCTCCAATTTTTGACTATTACAAATAAAGCTGCTATGCACAATCGTACATATTTCCTTATGGATGTGAGTTTTTATTTCTCTGTAATAAATGCCCAAAAGTGTGGTTGCTGGGTCATCTGGTAAGTGTACATTTAGTGTTTTAAGAAACTGCCAAACTATTTTCCAGGGTGGCTGTACCTCAATAACGTTTTATGCTTTTCTCTGCTAATATTTTCTTAGATTTAATTTTTGTTATTATTGTAAATAGAGGATTTAAAAAAATTACACTTTGCTCTGATATTTATAAATGCAATTACTTTTTATTGGGATATAACTTACACACCATAAAATTCACCCCTTTCAAGTGTACGATTCAGTGGGTTTTAGTATATCCACAAGGTACAACCATCACCACTATTCTAATTCCAGAACATTTTCATCGCCCCAGAAAGAAACCTTTACCCATGAGCAGTCACTCCCCATTTTCCTCTCCCGCAGCCCCTGGCAACTGTCAAACTACTTTCTGTCTCTATGGAGTTGCCTATTCTAGATATTTCCTATAAATGGTATCACATAATGTGTGGACTTTTGTGTCTGGCTTCTTTCTCTTAGCGTAATATTTTTAAGGTTTATCCACATGTTGCAGCTGCAATTAGTTTTTGATATTGATTTGATATGGGAATATCCTATATCATCTCTGCTAAATTTCTTTCATAGTTCTAATAATTTGTAGATTATTTGGGGTTTTCTGTGTAGACAATCAGATTATCTGCAGATAAGGCCAGTTTTGCTTCTTCCTTTCCAATCCTTATGCCTTGTTGCTGTTTTCTTGCATGTCTCACTGCCCCAGCTAGAGCCTCAGGTACAATGTTGAATAGACACATGGATGAGGGCAAACTCATTCCTGACTTTTTTTTTTTGCTCAGGAAGATTCGCCCTGAGCTAACATCTGTGCCAATCTTATTCTATTTTGTCTGTTGGTTGCCACCACAGCATGGCCGCCAACAAGTGGTGTAGATCCCCGCCCAGGAACCGAACCTGGGCAGCCAAAGTGGAGTGGGCTGAACTTAACTACTAGGCCACTGGGCCGGCCCCCCAGCCCTGATTTTAAAGAATGTGTCCATTGCTCCTTTAAGAACTATGTTTGTGCTGGTGTTTGTAGATAACCTTTATCAGTTTAAGGACATTCCTTTCTATCCCAAGTTTGTGAAAACTTTTTTTTTTTTTTGAGGAAGACTGGCCCTGGGCTAACATCTGTTGCCAATCTTCCTCTTTTTCCCTTTTTCTCCCCAAAGCCCCAGTACATAGCTGTGTATCATAGTTGTAGCTCTTCTATACGGGATGCTGCCTCAGCATGGCTTGATGGCGGTGAATAGGTCCACACCCAGGATCCGAACCAGCGAACCCTGGGCCACCAAAGCAGAACGTGCGAACTTAACCACTACGCCACCAGGCCAGCCCCCTGTGAAAACATTTTTTTTTTGTGAGGATGATCAGCCCTGAGCTAACATCTGATGCCAATCCTCCTCTTTTTTCTGAGGAAGACTGGCCCTGAGCTAACATCCATGCCCCTCTTCCTCTACTTTTTATGTGGGACGCTGCCACAGCATGGCTCGACAAGCAGTGAGTCAGTGCGTGCCCAGGATCTGAACCTGCGAGCTCCAGGCCGCCGAAGCAGAGCGCAAGCACTTAACCGCTTGTGCCACTGGGCCGGCCCCTGAAAACATTTTTATCATAAGTAGATGTTGACATTTATTGCTAGTGCTGAGGCAATCACATGACTTTTCTCCCTGAATTTATTAACATGATGAATGGCATTAATAGATTTTCCAGTGTTAAACTAGCCTTGCATTTCTAGGATAAACCCAATTTGATCATGATGTATATATCCTTTTTATTCATTGCTGGATTTGTTTTGCTAATATTTTATTTAGGGTTCTTGCATCAAATTTCACAAGCGGGCCTGGTCTATAATGCCCCTTTGAATGTCCTGTGTAAATTGAAGAGCCATCTCTGATCTAAAATGTCTCTCTCAGGATGCTTTTGTCCCTGCCCCTGTCTCTCTCTCAGGGTCCCTCTCTGTCCCTCCCCATACACACTGCTTTGGCTTGAAGGGTGCTCCCATGGGTGGCAGAGGGTAACAGACACCAGCAGACCCCTGAGGCAGCCGCAGAGGATGGGAGCTGGAGAACCAGGACCTCGAGCTTTGCAAGGCCCCCAGAGCTGTGACCCTCCAAAACAGCCAAGGGGCCATTGCTCCTGGGCCCTTCACTGAAGAGGGAGGCTTAACAGAAATCTTCCCTCCCTTCGCCTTGGGGAGGGGGAGCCCTCCAGAGGAAGTGGCTAAAAAGGGGCAGGGGTCAGGGGTTAATGACCCCATTGTGCTCAGGGCTGACGGATGGCCCAGCTTGTCAGTGGCAGTGGCAGAGCCAGCAGCCCCAGGGAGACGCCCTCCCCCTCCCGGTCATCATCTGAGGGAGGGGTCCCTGTCGGCCTTTGATAACCGCTGGGGGCCGCTCTCCCTGCTCTGGGGACGCCCGGCCAGCCTCTTTGGTGGGGTCTGGTCCGGGGAGGCCCAGAATGCAGCCCTCCACCTCCTCTGCTCCACACCCACCCCATTCCCTCCCCCCGGCGCTGCAGGTGGCTGCAGTGGGCACTCCGACCCAGGATGCTGGCCATGTCCCTTGCCCCATCCGGTCTTGGGCACCCAACACAGGCTGTCCCACCCCAGCCCTGGCCATCTTGTGGGCCACTGGGTCCTCAGAAGTGATCTGGTGAAGCCCAACTCTCCCACATTTGGGACAGGGAAATCGGTATGACAGCGTCAAGGCTCTCCTCAGGAGCAGAGCAGGGGTACCGCCAGGTCCTGTGACTTCCTGCTCAAACGTCCCCAGACTGGGGCCAGCACTGGATGCTGAGGTGAAGCAGATGCAGTCCTCCCTCAAGGGGCTCCCAAGCTAGGGGGGGAGCTGGGTCCAACATGTGAACAGAGAGGGATAACTAAGTGCGGTAAATGCAATCAGCACAGCGTACCGTGGGTGCAGCAAAGGAAACCCTACCAGCCAGGGGGTCAGGGAGGCTTCCAGGAGGAGAGGAAGCTGGGGCTGATTCTAAAACGGTGAGTAGAAGTTAGATCAAAGGGGGTGGGGCAGCAGTGAAAGGCATTCCAGGCAGAGGGAACAGCATAAGCAAAGGCACAGTGTAAAACCAGTGTGGTGTGTGTGAGCCACAGCAGTTCAGCGGTAAGAGATGAGGCTAAGTAGGTGGGCAGGGCCAGGTTACCAGGGCCTCATGTGCCATGTTAGATGTTTAGACTTGGCAGTCTGTCACGCGGGTGGGGAAAAGAGCTGAGAGCCAAGTTCTAATCCTGCCTCCGTCCATCCATTCATCCTTTAGTCATTTAGCTCACGGAGCAGCAATGTGACCTCAGGCAGGTCACTTCCTCATGAGCAGCCTCCCACAGCAGGCCCCGCACTGGGCCACCAAGTGGAACCTGGAAGACCAGGAGGGGATGAGCACAGGTTCTCTGACATCTTAATGTCACCAGGCTGGGCGGGGCGGGCGTGTACGAGCTGTTCTCAGTCCTAGAAGGTGGAAAAATGGCATGGGGGACAGAAGCTTGCGAGAGAGGGTTTCGGGGTGAATAGCACGAGGTCTCCCTTCAGCAGGAGCGTCCACAGCAGCACTGCTGAGCCTCACAGGCCCCGGGTGGCCCAACAGGGACTTGCAGTTACAGGGGACCGAAGCAAACCCCCGCCATGTGAACTGGATTTTCCGTTATTCGTAGTCAAATGCACTCCTGACTGATTCAAGCTCCTTGCCTCAAGCTGAAAAATATAAAAATACACTCCAAGGTCTCACATGTCCACGTGAGGAGATTTTCCAGAGAAATGGGACTCTTGCTTAAAATTCAGGATACACTCCACATGTTCCTTTCACTAACTTTAAAATTTGAAAGGGTTTATTATAGAAATTTGGAAATATAATAAAAGACAAAGCACTAAAAAAATTTTTTAAATCACTTAAAATCCCACCCCTAGAAATAACTAAGGTTAGCATTTTTGTGTTTTCTTTCAGTTTTTTTCTATATGTGTTTAAATGAACTTGAGCTCATAACATGTAGTTTTTTTTTTTGTTTATTGAAGTTACATATACGCATATGTTGCTTTATATCCTGTTTTTTTTTTACCTATGATTATACCGAAAACATTTCCTACATCTTTAAAATTCTTCATAAGCATCATTTTTGGTGGCTGTGTCAGATTCTGTCAGAGGACCGTGTTATAATTCATTTCACGAATCCTCACAGCCGCACACTGCGGTGGGGGCCAGCTGTCCCCCATTCACTAGACTTCTCTGGTCAGGACTTGTTACTTACACCTAGTGTGCTTTAACAAAGCGTTGTACAAATGCAGCCTCCCCTTGTACCATGTCACCAGCAGCCACTGAGCCAGGAGAGCATCCTCGGGTCCTCTATATAGTGGCTCTGTGTCCTCCCTTGAAAGCAGGCTGCAAATGTTGTCATCAACAAGGCCAACTCAGCAACTGTGTGTTTTGCTTGTTTTGTGATAAGAACACTTAACATGAGGTCTACCCTCTCAGCAAATATTTACGTTTTAGCAACTGTTTCCCTCTTCCCGGACCCTCCCTCCCTCCCTCCCTCTGTGCACCTTTCTAATGATCTTTTATTCGGCTGTGGTCCAGGAAATCACTGCACGAAGGTACCATGACTGTGTCAAAAAGAAGTGGGCTCTGAGTGGGCTCCCTTGGGATAAGCACCTGATGGGGACGAGGGAACTCAGCAAGACCTGACCTCTGAGCCTTGGGCTCCTGAGATAATTCACCTGCTCCGCCTCCCTCACAGGAGCCTGGCCCCACGGGGGTCCTGAGAGTCTGCCTGCTGACCTCCTCCATCACAGAGACAAGGCCTGGGGCCTGTGGTGGGGAGGGGGCAGGAGGAGGGGAGCTGAATGAACCACATACGGAAGGGGTGAGGGGGCTGTGGCCACAGAAGGCCTGGGGCAGCCTCCTCCTCTCCTCCCCTTAGATTCCCCACCCCTGCTCACACCCAGCGGCCCCTGGAGGCTCTCCACACATCCCCATCCCTGGCCTGGGCGGTGGGTCAGTCACAGCCCCAGGCACTGGGCAGTTAGCCCTCCCACTCTCAGTTGGGATGTGAAGTGAAAAGCCCAGGGCATTGGCCTCATGGTGACCGCCACCACTGCCGGGAGGGAGGGGGCCACCGGACCTGGGCCTTCACCTGGCGCCCTCCAGCCCTCCTGGATGCCAGCAGACACGGGGGGCCCTCTTGCGGGAGAGGCTGAGGCGGAGCTTCTGGGTGATCTGCTGGCTGGAGGTCTCGCTCCCTCGGGAAGAGCATTTGAGGCATTTTCTTACCCCCGTTATTCTTCCTCAAACTGCCCACCCCAAGTCATATGCAGCAAGACTCCAAAATTTGCAGGTTGGGGGGTTACTGCGTCCTGAGGTGGAGAGATCTCCACCCAGGGGCAAAGATGTCCAGGTCCAGGGGGAGGAAGCCTCTTCAGAGGTCTCCACTGCCAGAAGTGCCCATCCACCTGCAGGGCCGGGTCCCCCACCAGTCTGGAGCAGGTCACCAGGGAACCTGGACTGCAAACCCCAGGAACGTCAAGGTCTCGCCCCGTGGACCAGTTGGAAGGACGGTACCCTGCTCCAGCTTCTTGCCCAAACTGCCTTTGCAGTGGCCCCGGCCTCCTCGCACCCCGCCCTCCAGCTCCTGGAGCAGCCCTTCCTCTCCCGGCCCCTTAAAGTCGGAGTCCCCGGGGGCCAAGCCCCTGCGTCCCCACTATTTCTCTCTCTCTCTCTTTGGTAACAGCTTTATTGAGATGTAATTCACATCCCATACAATTCACACATTTAAAGTACACAATTCAATGTTTTTTAGCATATTCATAGAGTTGTAGAACCATCATTTTAGAACCAGAATCATTTTAGAACATTTTCATCACCCCAGAAAAGAACTCCTGCACCCTTTAGCTGTCACCCCCAACCCCCAGCCCTAGGGAACCACTAATCTACTTTCTGTCTCTATAGATGCACCTATTCCGGACATTCCAATGCAACTTCTCTTGCCTCAGTTTCCCCATCTATAAAATGGGGATGATCACGGTGCCCCCTCATAGAGTTTGTTGAGAGGATTCAAATAAGTTAATACAAGATGTAGGCTCACATCTGGCACAGAGTAAACGCTCAACATCATCTCCAGGGCTGGGCTCCTCCCCCGCCCACATGCCTTCCACTTGCCCTATGAGCTCATTTCACCCTCGTCCAGATCCCCAGCCCAGACCTCTCTCCTAGACTCCAGGCCTCCCGGGCACCCCGACCCAGACAGCCCGAAAGCCCCTCAGACTCAGCGAGTCCTTCCTCCCCGAGCCTGCCTGTCCTGCGGTGTCCCTCGTTCAGAAAATAGAATGACCTTCCACCTGTCACCCAGACCAGAAACCTAGAGGCGTCCTTGATGCCTCCGTCCCCCGTGCCTGCCCCCACCATCTGGTCCATCAGTCTGGACTGCGTCCCCCCGTCTCTCCCTCCCCTGGCGGCTGCCCCGACCGGTGACCGTCACCAGCTCAGTGGCCACAAGCTGGGCTCTGGTGTCCAGTGCCTTTCCATCCACCACTCACCGGCTGAGGGGCCTTGGGCAAGTTGCTTCACCTCTCTGAGCCTCAGTTTCCTGGACGATAAAACAGGGAGGAGAATAGTGCCTTCTTCATTAGCATATTTTGAGGATTATATGAGCAAAATATACGAAGACCTTAAGCCCTTGATAAACGCTACTGTTGTTAATGTTGTTCCCTCACCTGGACGACTCCACCGCTCCTCCCTGGGTCCCTGCCTCCGTCTTGCCCACAGCACACCCTGCGCACCTTCACTAGGCACCGGTTATGGAGCGCTGACCACGCACGGGACATGGAGCGAAGCCCGCCAGCGCCACTCCCTTACCCATCCTGACACTCCCACCAGGCAGGCGCCGTTACCCTGGCTTTACAAATGAGGAAACTGAGGCCCAATGGCCCCCAGCTGGAGTCAACCACTGCCTCAGGGAGCACTGCTGGCGTTCGTGTATTGATTCAGAACATTTATTGGGCACGTACTGTGTACCAGGCACTGAGCTGGGTGCTGGGAAAACAGTAATAAAGCAGACTAGGGTAGACCAGCCCACATGATCTTTCTAGAACACAAATCCGACCCCTTTAAAATCCTTCAGTGACCACCCCACTGTCCTCAGGATCCAGTCCATATACCTTATCAGGACACCCTGGGTCCTCAGGAGCCCCCCTCACTGCCCTCTGCCCACCTCTCCACCTTCCCTGCCCCCGCTCTGCTCCAGCACCTGGGCTGGTGGGGCCTCTCCCCCCCTCACACACCATCCACCTTCTGCTCCTCCCAGCCTCGCCCCCAACACCAGCTCCTTTCTCACCTTTCAATTTCTTTGCCTGGTGAACTTTTACTGTCTTTTGAGGCTCCATCCATGGTCACCTCCTCCAGGCAGCCTTCCTTCCCCAACCTCCCGGCCAGGCCATGCGCTCCCAGGCCCGTCTTACAGCACACTGGCTCTTTACTGATTTGTCTCTCCTCTTGGACAGCTTGAGGGCAGGCCCGGGGGCTTATTCAACTCTGAATAAATCCTCCCCCCTCTCTATCCTCCCCACCCCCCATCCCATCCATCACCAAGTCTACCAAGTCTACCGACTTTACCTCTTCTCACTGCGGCCCGAAGGCCCCAGCCCAGCGTGTGCTTACAGGCGAGTGCACGCTGCCAGCACCCTGAGCAGCTTCAGGGTTCTGTAAGCGCAGGGCAGAGAGAGATGGAGGAATCCGCGAATGTTGGAGCGCCTGAGCACAAGCTCCTCAGGGCGCTGGCCTCTGGGATTCTAGACAAGGGGGCCGGGGGTGCTGTGATCTGCTCAAGTCCCCCCTCCAAGCTCCCGGGCCTCTCAAGGGGCGGGTGGGCAGCGGCCCTGGAAAGAGATGACCAGAGCTGGAGTCAACTGGGGAGCCCCAAGTCCTGGCTGTGTATCCTGTGCCTCAATTTCCTCATCTGAAGAATGGTGTCTGTCAGCCTGTCCCTGCCTGCCTTGCAGGGCTGCTGTGAGGGGACAGGGAGGGGACAGTGGACAGAGACTGTCTTCCCAGAGAGCAGACGCTTCAATATCTGTTTGGCTTCCTGACACTCCCATCTCGGACACCTTCTGTTTCATTTTCAAAAACTTCCAGTAAATTTGGTTTCAGGCTTTCTCTGGAGGCCCAGGCCTATGTCGGCGTTTCTCACGTGTCAGGGCATATTCTGAGGGCTCTTTCTTGGAGAGGATCGTGGGGAGAAGCACACGGCTTGGTCCAGCTGCGGCACCTGCTCACTGAGCCACTGGGACAGGTGGACACCTGCCAGCTGAGCCTGTCTCCCCCTCTGGAAGACGGGATGTCACTGCGGCCCCAGAGGTTGCTATGCGGGTCAGGTGAGATGGTGGACGGGAAGGTGTCTTGTCTTGGTGTGAGGAGGCCGGTGGCCTGGGAGGCAGCTGAGGGGAAGAAGGGTCCCCCCTCCCTGGAGGACAGGAGATGTGCCACAGGACGCCATGTCGAGCCCCAACCACCCCCACTGTGGCCTCCCAGAAGCCAGGGCTGCCTGGAATGGCCGCTCTCAAAATGGCCGCCACGGCCACCAGGCCCCTTCTCCTCGCAGGGCGCCTCGGGAGAGGGAGGGCCCCACGGCCGGGCCACGGTCACTCCTCGCCGCCCAGGGGTGCAGCGTGGGGCGGGAGGCGCGGGGAGGAGGGCGACGGGGTGGGTGGGGGCCGGGGAAGAGCCAGAGCGAGGGGCAGGGAGGTGAACAAAAGGCCCCTTTGTGGAGCGGGGCAGGGAGAAGAGGGCGCGCATTACCCAATGCCCAGAAGCCATGTTGGTAACAAGAGAACCATTCTCTACCTCGCTTGGAAAACAACTCGGAGCCGAGAGAGACGGGGAGAGATTTAACCCCATGGGCGCGGGCGCAGGGCCCCAGGCCACTGTGGGAGCTGGGGAGGGAGTGGGGGCGCACTTGGGGGCCTTTCGGGCCCTGAGTGGGGCGACTTCCTGTCTCCCAGGCCTGGTCCGCGGTTGACGCTACCAGAGTCCCAACATGGCCGCTTGGCCGAGCCCCAGCAGCCTGCGGACCAGGGATGGAGCCGCGGCTTCTACTGCCCGGGCCTGGCCAGACATGTGACCCCTGCTTGCTCCAAGTTCCAGGGCCTGGCCCACCCCAGCCTCAAGGGGACCACCCTGAATCTTTACATCTAGGGCTTCAGGTCCTAGGGCTGGTCCCGGTCCTGGGCCGCCCAGCCTTCGCTTGCCTCCTTGTGCAGACAAGGAGTGTATTTCCTCCTGAGGAAGTCCCTTCCATCTTTGCACAGTTTTGCCTGTTAGAAAGTTTTTCCTAAAATTTAATTAAATCTCTTTCATCTCCACCCAGCTCTCGCCCCTTCCCCCACCCTCTACCCTCCAGCCCTGCTTCTCAGGCTCCGGGAGACCACATCTGATAACTAGGCAAATGATACTAAAAGAAGCCACTGTGCTCTGGGCACTTCACATATATTCTCTTAATGGCCATTGCTACCTCGGGGCCAGCCTGGCTCAAGTGAGCTGCTGTCCCCTCTGCTGAGGTTACTTGTCCTAAAAGCACCTAACATAGGGCCACGCATGGGAGGCACTCCATGAATAAAAGGTAGTAGATTGCTCTTATTAGCAGAGGAAGGAGGTCCTTCCTTCCTTCCCTCCTTCCCATCTTCCTTCCTCCCACAAATATGTGTGGAGCACTGGCCATGTGCCCAGCACCATCCCAGCTCTGGGACTACAGCAGCGGACAAAACAGACCACTCCTGCCTTCAGGGAGCAGATGTTCTTGTCAGGGAGATGGACAAGTAAATATACAAGCTAATATCAGGTGGCCATATGTTGTTTGGTGACAAACACAGCAGGGTAAAGGGAGAGTGACAGGAGGGGTGTGACATTAGAAACGGTGGTCAGGGAGGGCCCTGCAAGCTGTGCCGTTTGACAAAGATCTGAATGAACAGAGGAAGAATATCTACAGGAAGATATTCCAGGCAGTGAGAACAGCATGTGCAAAGGACCTGAGAGGGAATGTGCTGAGGAGTCTGGGAACAGCCAGGAGGCTAGAGTGGCTGGAGCTGAGCGAGAGGAGGCGAGGGAAAGGGGGTCAGAGCACGTGGGAATGCCAGAGGAACTGAGGGTGAGGGGCCATGTGAGCTGGGAGCAGGGGGTGGTGTGGTCTCAGTTCCGTTTCAGCAAGGACTCTCTGGCTGCCCTATGGAGAATAAACTGTAGGAGGTCAAGGGCCAGAGCTGGAGACCTACCAGGACTTTTGCCACAGCCCCCCAGCCCTGCACGCCCTCATCCCATGAGGCGACTCCCCCGCAGGCCGCCCACCTTCCAATCATATGGTGCAATCATTCTTTGAATGAATGTTGACCCAGCATCTTCTATGTGCTAAGAACAGGGGCCCTCGTTCCTTTAGGACAGACAGGTTCCTAAGGAGGGCAAGGTTGCCCCCAGGGCGGTTCATGAATGGTGGGGTTCCAGGCCCCTGAAGGGGAACCATTAGGGTGAACCTTGCCTGTGGATGATGCCTCTTCTTTGGACAGTTTTTAAAGCTTCCACTTCTGGCCTCTGTTCAAGCCCTTCCCACGCCCCCTCCCCCTCAGCACTTGCCCCGTGTCTTTGTTGCGGACTCGGACTCACTGTTCGGAGATATGTGGCACAACCCCCTCCAGGAAGCCCTCCCTGAACCCCAGGCCAGGTTGAGAATCTCTCCCCTGGGAGTAGTTCATTCTGTCCCAAGGGGAAGGAACTATTATTATACCCATTTTACAGAGGAGGAACCTGAGGCTTAGAGAGATGCCATCATCATCCAGGGTTGCACAGCTGGTGTCAGAGCTGGGATTCTAACTCAGAGAGAGGCCTGACTCCTCTGAGCACTTCCATTACCCCCTCTACCCCCACCCTGTGCCAGGCACCTCTGTCTCCTTAGATCCAGCGCTGGAGCCCAGAGAAGGGCTGGGACTCACCTGCCACCACACAGCCAAGAGGTGGCCGAGCAGATTGTACAGCCAGGAGTGACTGACCCTACTCCTCCCACAGCAGGTCTGAGAAGGTGCAAACAGGACCGGGACACAGGGGAGAGTGAAAGGGCGGAGGCCAGACCTGAGGCCCAGCGACAGAGCGTGGGCAGCCCTGGAAGGCAGGGAAGATGACCAGCGGGGACGGCTGCCCGGCGGCAAGGCAGCAGGCCCAAAATGGCGGTAGCAGAGGCAGAGGAGGAAGGGAAACCGGCGACAGAGCTGAGTCGGGCCAGCTGGAGAGGTGGGGGGAACTAGGAGAACGGGGGAGGCAGCCGCACGAAGCCCCAGGTTCCGGGGTGCTCCTGCCCTGTCCAGGTGTGGCCCAGGTTCCTGTCCCCAGGATGGTGCTGGAAGGGGGGTCAGGCGGCGGTCACAGGCTTACCTCAGTCACAGGGGCTGGGCCCAGTGGAAAGTGCACTGGAGACAGCGCAGTCACGCGGGAAGTCACCCAGTGCGGGCCCAGTGCCCTGGTCCGCGTCACACGCTGGCCGGGCGAGCGCAGGACGGAAGCCTCGAGGCCCTTCCACGCGGCGCTGTCGTCAGTCAGGGGAGTCACATGGGGGGCGGGCTGCCAGCCTGGCGCCTTCCGGTGGCCTCCCCGCCTCCGGCCCGCCCCTCGGGATCCTGCCACAGCTCTTGAAAACAACTGAGGAAATCAAGTGGAAACATAGATCCACCCAGGGACTGGCCACCCAGTCCCTCCCGCTCCCTCGGGCCAGACCCCTGCAGCCCAGCATGGTGAGCCTCAGCGAGGCCCAGTGGGCACATTCCTCTGTCCCAGGCTCCCACCTGCTGGGCCTGTTGCCCCGTCTGGTCCCACAGAGCCAGCCCCTCCCCAGGAGGACCTCGGGCAGCAGAGCTTGGGCCCCTCCCTCCGTCCCCTGCCCTCCTTTGCAATCTCCAGACTCTGGGACCCAGGGCCAGGGAGATGCCAGGCCTGGCCCTGCCAAAGACTAGCTGGTCACTCTGGGCAAGTCCCTTCCCCTCCACAGGGCTCAGCTTCCTCATCTGTAAAACGGGAGCGATAAGCCTGCCCAGTCCCATCTCAGAGGGCTGGTAAAGGAAGACAAGGAACTAGGGAAGCACAGCGTAAACTGTGAAGTGCTGTGACAATCTGTGGGCACAGGTTGGGGGAGTCAGCTCCATTCAGGGGATGTGAATTACAGATGGCAATACGGTCCCTAAGGTTGCTCACCTCTGACCAGCAGGGGCTGCTTCCCTGGTCCACCTGGCGCTTCTCAGCCTTGCCCCTCCCAGCACCGACCACTCCAAACGCCTCCCAGCCCCTCTTACAACTTCACAGACAGGCTGCCTCCCCTGCCTGGAACATCGTTCTTCCACAGAACTCCTTAATATTCGAGACCCAGATCAGTGGTCTCCTCTGTGAAGCGTCCTGACCCCGGGCAGAATGAGCAGCGCCGTAGTATGCACCGTGTCAGGTGTGCACCATCCTTCTCGGGTCCCCAGAGAGTGTGTGAGCCCATGTGGGCAGGGCCTGTGTCTCAATCACCCATGCTCAGTGCTGGGCCTCAGGAATAGCAGAGCTCAACAGATGTGACTGAGCAGGTGTGTGCATGGAGGGGTGCGGGAACGTGGACGTGAACGTGGGTATGAACATAGTGTGAACGTGGGCATGAGTGCTGGCTCTGGGATTACCTGCAGCACCCAGGAAGCGTCACCGTTTACTGCACTCCATACTCCACTCAGGGCCTCCAGTCCCCTCGGGGCCCACTCAGCCTGAGGAGCAGCTCAGTCCAGTGCCGGCAGATTCGAGGGCAGCGCACCCCCTGCCAGCTGACAGCTGTGTGTCTCTAGGAGAAACATGACGGTGGAATTTCAGGAGCTCTGCGGGGCCCTGATGGAAGGAGAGGGGACAGTGGCCAGTCGGAAAGTGGACAAAATCACCCGGACTTCAGGCAGAGGGGCCTAGAATACTGGGGAGGGGACATCGGACGTGAGCGATGCTTTGAAGGAAAACCTGCGGTGTCTGATGATTAGCTGTGGGGGGATGAAGGGGTGGATGAGTCAAAATGACTCCGAGGTTTCACGCCTGGGTCGCTGGAGAACAGTGGAGCCATTGACGGGGCCGGGAAGCGGGTGGGGGCTGGTTCTCGGGCAGGATGGTGACTGGGGTTTGGAACATGGACTCACAACATTTTCGGGCTGGATGCAACCTCAGAGATCATCCAGGTCACACGTGAGGAAGAGGAGGCTCGGTGAGGAGCAGCCGCCTGGCCAGGACACCGTGTGGGGCAGTGTCAGGGCCGAGGCTAGGTCAGTCCCACACCTAAAACAGTATGAGGCCTGTGCCGGGCCAGGCCCTGGGCTGCACTCTGGGGCCCCGGAGAAGAAGCAGACTCAGTCCCCACCCTCAGGGGCTCGCTGTCCTGTGAGAGAGACAGACGTGGCCATAATTACAGCCTGATGGAAGGGGTACCCACCAGGCAGGGTGGGGACTCAGAGGGCCAAGCCTACTTGGGGGATGTGGGGGAGAAGGGCGGTAACCAAGCGGTAATAATCACATCCCAGTTGTCAGCAGTCGGGCCCTCGGTGCCAAGTGCATCTCAGGTAATCCTTGCAACCAGACTACAAGCTACAGAGTATCATTGTCCCCATTTTGCAGGTGAGGTTGAGAAAGACTAAGCAGATTGTCCAGGGCTCCCAGGCCTGCTGAGGCCCAAACTCACGCTCTTAACCCCTGCTCCCTGGAAGGGGTACGCTGGGGCTGAGGAGGCCTGACAGATGAGTAGGAGTTTTCAAACGATAAGGAGGGAGGGGGTGGCGCCAGGCAGAGGGACCAACATGTATCAAGGCCCAGAAACCGACCTTTCCATTGGCAGAGCTTGAGGTGGTGGTGGTCTGTAGCCCAGGGCCCCCCAGTGGCTCTCCCTGCCCCCCACCCTGTCCCCAGGCCTCACTTACAGAACCTGGCCTGCCCTACCCCCTACTGGTGATCTGATGAATGTGTCAGGCCAGTGAGCTGGGGCACCAGCCCATGCTCCCCACCCCAATCCTGCCCCACCCCCTATTCCCCACTGCATCATCTTCTCATCCCAGGACTGACCCTGCAAAGCGCCTCAGCCCAGAGAGGTGAGGGGTTGGCCTGAGTCACCCAGCACGTGAGCACCTGAGCCAAGGCTCAAACCCACAGGGCCTGGGTTGAGAGTTCTGCTAAGTTCGGCAGAGCCCCCGAACTTGGACAAACCACAGAGCGGGTCCTCTCGGTACTTCTCCATCCTTGGGCTCCCGTTTGCAGCTCACCCTGAGAGTGAACCAGGAGAGAAGGAGGGTCAAGCACTGGGAACTACAGCTTATAACCCAGGATGCTGGAGTCAGCTCATACCAGCTCGTGAGAGCCAACCGTTAAATTTTCCGGAACTTCCCAAGCCTGTTGATGTCACCTTGGAAGCTTGAAATTGGCCCTGGTGAGAGTTCTTACATTGTGAAAATTGTCAATCCACCCCATCTATGGCTACCCCCTGCCCTGACAGAGCCAGCTGTTAAGTATTTACCAGCACACCACTGTCCAGGGGTCCTATCTCCTGGCTCCCCTGGAGGCTTCTGGGTTCAAGCTCCCAGCCTAGTCTTGGGCTCTTGGGGGAACTGCTCTTGCTCAAATCCACGAGCATCTCCTGTTTAACACAGGTTAAAGCCCGAACTCTTCCCCTAGGCTGTCCAGCCCCAGCATCATCCAATCTTTCCAGCTGTATCCTGAACTGCTCCCTTCAAGCCCCTCTGCTCCAGCCACACAAAAATAGACGACACTTGTTGAATAGGCCCTTGCTTCCCAGCAGCCACATCTTTGCTCAGGCTGTTCCCTTGTCCTGAAATGCCTTTCCCTCATCTTTACCTCTTGAAATCCTCTCCACCTCGTAAAGTTTATTTCACAACTGGTGCCCAATAAATGTTCTTTGGCTGAATGGAAGGGGGTTGAATTGAGACCCTACAACCAGGACTGAACTGGGGTTTTGGCTAAGGCTGGGGCCATTCCCCTGCCTCAGGACAGAAACAGATCAAAACTCTCCCACCTCCCCAGCCTGTTTGTCTCCGAGGGAATGGGGTGTTAATGGAGGACAGACTGGCGGCTGTCCTCAGGGATGGCAAAAACAGGAACCAACTCAAACCACCCAGGTTACTTGGAAACTAATCCCTCCATTCCCTGTTCATCCTTTTGAACTCCATTTCATCCTTCAAAGCCCAACCCAGATGCTACCTCTACCAAGAGATCTTGCCCAGATAATTGTCTTCCATTACCCACTCGCCCCTCTGCCTTGTACACGCTTTGGTGAATTACACTGCTTGCTGAATTAACTTGAATTGACTCCATCACCCTCTTGGGCAAGTCATCCCTTCTCCCTGGGCCTCAGTTTCCCCCTCTGCATAAACTAGACTTGAACTAGGTAATCTCCAAGGACTTCCTACCTCTCACATTCTAGGATTCTGTGAATTTTTACCCCTCCTCCTCCCCATCAGTCTCTAATCTTCAAGTCTCCTTCCCCGACCTCTCAGCCTTCCAGTGGGTGGGTGACACCCCTTCCTCGGCTGCCTTCCCCCTTCCCCCCACACACTGCTCACACCTCAGATCCCTGAACTCCATTTTTCTGGGCGCTCTTTTCTCTCAGACCATGGGTTCCTCTGAAAGGGCAGAGGCCTGGCCCTCCACCCTGGCCCTGCCCACAAGACAGGCCCACGGTCAGCTTAAGTGCCCGTCAACGGGCTGTGCTGGAGCAGGGGGACCTGCAGGGCCTTTGGCGACTCTCACAGTCCCTGCTGAGACAAGCCCAGAGCAGCCTGCCCATCACAGTGGGGGCTCCCCCTTGAGCCTCCCGGGCAAACAGCCACATCCCCTTCTCTGCCTGTTTTGTCCAACCCTCAGAGGGTGTGTCTGTGCGGGAGTGTGCAGAGGGTAGACAGCCGACCCCACGCTGTCCTCTCTCAATCTCTGCCTTCTCCCGCCTCTCCCAAGCACACCCTGAGACAGATGTGCACAGCCCGACCCATACACAGGCACACCTAGAGACAGATGCACGAGCGTGCATAAGCGTGCACATGCACACATGCACACGGAGGGTCGTGAAGCCCCGGATCAGTCACCCTGTGCCCACTGGAGCACAGGGAGGTGTCAGTCATGCCATCGGGTATGTTGACCGCAGGGGGACCCTGTGGGATTGTCAGCAAGGGTTCCAAATCCCTTGTGGGTCCTGAATCCAAGTACCAAAGGCCGTCCCCATCCTGAGGCAGCGTCATGCAGCAGGAAAGATGCCAATCCCTGGCCTCCCACCCTGGCCCTGCCTCTCTAAGTTCCTCAAGCCCCTCACGGCTCCCATGGGGTGACCTCCTGCAACTCAACCTCAGTCTCACCGTCTCTCACACACACACGGGGCAGAGTCAGGGCCCAGGGATGGACCGAACGGAGCAAGCAGCAGGACGTCAGAAGGAGAGCCCAGTGCCCGCCAGTCCATCCTAGAAGGCTCCAGGGAGAGGTGGCTCTCGGGTGATGCAGACATAATGGTTTGGAGCCCAGACTCTGATGCCTCCTCCCTGAGAACTAGATGATCTTTAGCAAAATCCTAACCTCTCCGTATCTCAGTTTCCCCATCTGTAGAGCAGCAGTAGGTATTAGCACCTACTTACAAAGTTGTTAGGATTGCGTGAGTTAACAGATGTTGCCACAGTGTCCCACATGCAGTCAGTGCTCAATCACCATCAGCCGCTGCTGTTGTAAGTATAGAGGAGAGGTGGCCAGCCCTCCCTGCTCCTCTCCTGAGCCCAGGGGGCTGTCCACTCGCCCTGTGCTGGGTGCTGGGAAGACACCCAAGGCCCCTGCCCTCAATGAGCTCATGAAGGTGGAGGAGGGTGCAGACAGGGAGAGAGCAGCTCAAAGCCTGCTGTGGGTAGGTGTGTGTGTGTGCGCACACGCGTCTGTCTCTGGGTGTGCCAGGGGAGACAGACAAGGACAGTTAAGGGACCAGGCCCTGTTGGAGGAGGGTCAGGAGCTAGGAGAGGCCCCCAAGAGAGGGGAGGTGTGGCCTCAGAACAGCAGAGAGTGAGAGGAGGGAGTTCAAGGAGGAAGAACAGCCCGAGCAGAGGTGCAGATGGTGAACTGTGGCCAGAGAGGGCGTGCTGCAGAATCCACCAGCTTCAGGACCATCGCCACAAGCAAGGGAGGCTGCTCTCGACCCCCTGTCCCCTATTATGCACAAGGCCTCCATCCCCACGCAGGACGACACACCTACTTTTCATGCCTCTGCACCTTTGTCCATGAAGCCCCCTCCCATAGGTGTCATCCCTTCTAAGAAGTTCATGATCTTAGTGTGCTTTCCTGTAATCATGGGTGCCTCTCCATCCTTCCAGGACAGGAGCGCCCTGAGCCCTGCACGTGGTGGCAAGCCGGCAGAGATTAGTTGAATGAATGAACAAATGATTGAATGAGTGAATGAAGGGAGTGACCGCCGCATCCCGCTAGACACTGTGATTCACCTGATGACTGACACCCTGGTGACCACACTGCACAACCCGCAGGAACAGTGACACACACCCAGCCAGGCCACCACACCCCAGGGAGCCACGTGGAGAGCTGCTCTCTCCCTGCATGCCCCCTCCCCATCCATCCTCCCACCCACGCACACTTTCCCTCTGCCTGGGGCAGCTGGTGGGAGGGTGGGGGCTGGGGTGGGGCAGGGCCAGAGAGGCCTGGGAGGCAGCGGGGGCAGGGGGCTGGGGGAGGCTGGGAAAGTCCAGGCTGTTTCTCCTGGGGGGCGGTGGGCGGCCTGGCGGGGCGCTCGCAGGGACGAGGGAGGGAGGAGGGTCGCCGGCCCTGTACAGCTGCGGTCCCCTCCCCAGCAGCCTGCCTGGGTACAGAAAGGCCTCTTTGTTCTTCGCCTTTAAAGGGTAAGAGAAACACTTATGCATGGCAAATTAGCCCAAAAATGTATTTCTCTAAAACACCCAATTGTCTCACCAGGCTTGCAGCTGCAGGGAAGTTCCAGGGAGCCGGGGGAGGGGCGGCTTTGGGGTGACCCTGGGGGACAGGGAGAGGTGGTAGGGAGAGAGGGGCCATCTCGCCTTCCCGCCTCTGCTCTCAGGATCTCACAGTCACAGATGGGCAAAGCTGGGGAGGGCCCTGGAGTCAGGAAGACCAACCCCTTGGTGTTTCGGAGAGGGAAACTGAGGCCCAGAGAGGCAGCATGACTACAGCAGAGCAAGTGCTGGCCGGCGGCAGACAACGGGCTGATCCCAGGCCTCCTGGATGCTTTCACCTGTACCCACTGCCTTGGCCATACTGGAAGGGAAGGGGCCCTGGGTCCCCAAGGTCAATCAAGCCAGCTGCCCTGGGCACGAAGGAGAGAGAAGGAAGCTAGTGGCTCTGCTCATAAGCTGCCCACTCAGGGCTTCAGTGCCCAGGAGGATGGACGAGGGCACCAACCAAGCCCCGCCTCCCACCCAACCTGCAGCATCTGAAGGCCAGCGTGCGTGGGGGCAATGGGGGGTTCAGGCAGAGGCACCTGAAGGGAGCCCTCCATGGAAGCCTTCTCCCAGGAGCAGGCAGGAGAGCCCCCTTGGTCGGGGAACTGAACCAGATGCGTGCACCAAGAAGGTTTAGGATTCTACACGGGGCTTCCATTCAAGGCCCGTTCTCCAGGAGCCTGCTCTGTGTGGGCCCTGGGAGCATCTCTGGGCTCCCAAAGATGAATCAGAGACAGCCCTGTCCCCAGGGAGCTCCTAGTCCCACGGGGGAGACAGACGTGTAAACAAACAGCTATCATGAAAGAGTCCCACGAAGAGGGGAGGTCCAAACAGAGAGGCACACGTGGAGGGTGGGGATATTCATGGGGGTTCCTGAGGAGGGCCCCTCAAGGGGGTCCCCCCCAGGGCTGGGCCCTGAGAGGTGAGTCTGAGAGTGGGATGGGGGCACATTCCAGGCAGAGGGAACAGCACAAGGACACAATGCTAGCTCCGGAGACCGCCCTTTGACACCAGATTTCAGAGTGGGTGATTGAAGAGAATTTATTGAGCATCTTCAGAGTCCCAGCCCCTGTAGGAGACACAAGAGAAGGAGAAAACAGGTCCTGACCCTGGGGGGTCTTGTCAACTTGAAGTGAGTTGCTGACAGAAAAAACACTGAATTGTGTGTGTGCATGCATATGTGGGTGAGCATGTCGTGGCTGTGTGCAAGCGCATATGGGCGTGTATGTGTGCGTTTGTGAACGCGTACGAGTGAGTGAGTGTGTGAACAAGTGAGTGTGCGCGCAGGTGTGTCTGTGGCGACGGGATCACGTGTGGAATGCTTCTTGGGAAAGGCGATGGAGCTGAGCCTTGAGATGTCAAATGCATGACGAGGCCAAGCAGCCTGGAGGACGTCCTCCCGGGTGGCTGGAGGGACCCGAAAGGACCCCAGGCCCCTTGGGCCTGCTGGAGGCTGGGAGACACCAGCAAGGAAGAAACCCACTGTGGGGTGGAGGCCTCATCTCCCCCCGGCCTGCCCAGGTTCAAGGTGGCACCAGCAGTCAATCCAGACTCTAGAGGAGAGCAAGCCTCATCTAGGCACCCCTCCCACGCGCATCCAAGAACCTTCCCGGCTTCCTCTTCCCTCCGGGAGAAACCCAGACTCCTCAACTGGCCCCTGCCCAGCCCTCCCAGCTTCCTCCCCACTTCCGGCCTCCTGCACACCTCACTCTCCAGCCAGATCCACTCGCCTGCCCAGACACACCACCTTTCCTCCCCCTCCACCTAGCCAGCCTGGGGAATCCCGAGCCAGCCACCAAGTGCTGGTCTCCCCCACTTGTCCCTTCGCCTGCCTTCCTGCAGCCCTATGACGTTGTCTTGTGTTCCCAGATACATCTATGACAGTCCCCACGGCATGCTGTAATTTACAAAACGGTGATCGCTAGACCCCAAAACCACGGGAAAACTTGTCAAAGAATTCTCTCTATAGACGGCACCAGGAATTGAAAGCAGGGACTCAAACAGGTATTTGTACACCTGTGTTCATAGCAGCATTATTCACAATAGCCAAAAGGTCGAAACGACCCAAGTGTCCATTGACAAATGATGGATAAACAAAATGTGGTACATACATACAACGGAATATTATTCAGTCTTAAAAAGGAAGGAAATTCTGACACATGCTACAATATAAATGAAACTTGAAGACATCATGCTCAGTGAAAGAAGCCAGTCACAAAAGGAAAAATAGTGTATGATTCCACTCAAATAAGGCACCTACAGTAGTTAAATTCATAGAGACATAAAATAGAACAGTGCTTACCAGGGGCTGTGGGGAGGGAGGATGGGCAGTTAGTGTTTAGTGGCTACAGAGGTGCTGTTTGGGATGATGAAAAAGTTCTGGAAATGGATGGTGGTGATGGTTGCACAAAATCTGAATGTACTTAATGGCACTGAACTGTACAGTTAAAAATGGTGAAAATGGAAAATTTTATATTATGTATAGTTTACCACTGGGGGGAAAAAAGGCACCAAGCACAGACAGTTTTTTGAGGAAGTTCTTTTTAGATTTTAAGGAACAGTTCTTTCTGTATACCCTGCTGTGAAGAGAGAAGAAGACAGAAAGACATCTCCAACTTCCTTCAGGCAGATGTCGTGTCTCCTTCTCCTTGGCACCCCAGGCCCAGCACAGGTGTGGGTGGGACAGGTGTACAGCGAAGCGCGTTGATCAACAAATGGCTTCGATGACAAGGTGCCCTCAGACTCTCTGGGAAAACTCCTCTGGATGCATCCTTCCCCCACCACACCCCCCATTTCAGCCCAGAAATCTTCCAAGAGGTGTGGAGCACCAGAAGGGAAGCACAAAATGACCCAGTGGGGTGCAGAAAGAAAAGATTAGCATTTCTCTCCATTCTTATTTTTACTCTCATTATTTTGAAACTTCTACTTTGTGTATGTTTAATATAGAAGTACATGTATATAGTTTGTAAATAAGTAAACAAACAGTTATGCCTCAAGATCTGACTTAGGAACTGAACAGATTCTGAGAAATTCTTTTTATATCTTTCACAATCCAAAACTCAGGAACCAAACATATTTCAATTATGGCCTAATGACCAAACCTGGCCTCGGATTCTTGCCGTCCAAACTCAGGAGCCAAACAGATTCTAATAGCGAGGAATATTTGTACATATTTTGGGACTTTGTGCCTGCACATTTTTACTGAGAAGGATGCACAATCAAAAAAGTCAGAGACAGCTGCTTAGACCGTTGGAGCAGTGAAGTTGACGGCACCGTTTAACAGATGGGAGAAGCGAGACTATCATTTGCACACCACCCCCAGGAGACGGAATCCATTACCCCCTTCTACAGACGATGAAACTGAGGCTCAGAGAGGTTCATTAGCTTCTCCCAGGTTACAGGGCTAGAAAGTGCCAGAGCCAAGACTCAACCCATCTGGGTCTAACCCCAAAACTGTGCAGTTTCTACTGGAGTTCCTCTCAGCAGACCACAAGGAAGAGCTTGGCAAAGGCAGCCCCATGGCCAAGTTCCCTCCTTATCTGCAAGTTCTGGGCTGTTCCCCCACAGCACATACATACCTTGCCCGGCCACCTCCTCCTCATCCACACACCTTAGTTCAAGGTCGCCCTTCCCCAGCTGGGCACTCCCCTAGCCCAACCTTCCCTGCTGGCTATCGTCCCCCATGGTAGCAGTCGTCTCCCTGAGGACTGTCCTCTGTGCCCTGGATGCTCGGCCAGGGACGTGGTACACAGTAGGGCTCAGCGAATGGTTGTGAGTGAAGGGGCAGGAGTGACACACACCGAGGGGCCCTCATACTCAGCCACACATGTAGGTGTGGGACTTGGGTCCCTTCTGGCGCTGACACCCTACAATGACCCTGACCCCAAGGTAAGTGAGTGTGCAGCGACCCTCAGACCAGAAAGAAACCCCAGCGCAGGGCTGGGGAGGGGGCTGCTAAGAAAGTGGAGGAAAACACAGAGAGGACGAGGAGGAGAGACTTGGAAGGGGCACCTTCTCCCCATTTAGCCCCTGACAGTGACAGCAGAAAAGAGCCAAGCAAACAGTGGCAGTGGGGTGGGGGGCAGCAGGAAACCTTCAGATCCCACCCGACCTTCTTAAAAGGCCACCGAAGACCTGTTGCAGTAGGCCCCACCCATGTGACAAGGGGATGCCACCTTCCTCCCTGACGGCCTGACCTTGGCTGGTGCCCCCACCCTTTGCCCACCGTTGCCCTCCCACGGGACCCCTCTCTGTTTGCCTCGGGCTGGTCTACTGCCCTGGGCAGGTTCCTGTGAACGGTGCCAGTTTTAGCTGTGCTTGGGCAATCCGGGAGGAAGGGTATATGGTCCACAGGGGTCATAACCATGACCCATAACCTGTCCTCCACCATCTTCTGAGGACATCCTTGGTGAGGTCATGGACTGTTCCAGAGAGGGTGCTCCTGGAGTGTCTCCCACTACCAGGCAGTGGGCCACAGGCTCTCAGGCTGACGTGACTCACAGGCTGATGGGTCGTCCAGGGCTCAGATGCCAGTCATGTGGGGATGGCCAGGACCCTTGGGGGATGCAGAGGCTGGGGCTGAAGAAGGGGCCCCAGCAGCTTGGGGATGGAGGGATCCACAGGGTAGAGGATGGTATCATCCTCCCGACCCCCATCTGACCCCACCCACACGCCCCCATGTGCCGTGACCATCACACCCCCAGACACAGGCACATCCACACACACATGCCCACAGGCACAAGTATGCCCCCATTGACACCTTCCCAGCACACACGCATGCACACATGTCTACACACACATTCACGCGTCACATACAAGATATGACTGCACAGGAGAAAGGGCCAGATGCCCCTGAGATGGCTCTTCCTCTCCTGTCCCACCCTCTCCCACTCCATCCCACCCTGGCCATTCTTCTCCACATCAGCCATGTTTCCCAATCCCAAACCACCCCCAAGAATCTGTTGCAAATCCTGAGGCCAGTGGCCTGGTTCTCACGTTCCTGGAGAGTCAAGATTTCACCTACCCAGGCCACCGTGGCCCTCCAAAGGCCAACCCCTCCCCCTGACCCCCAGCCTCCCCCCTCACATACAACACACTGTGGTCTCCTCCCATGGGCTGCCTGGAGAGATGACGCCCTCCTGCTTCATCTCCCTCCCTACTGCACTCTCCTGGCACACTCCAGTGCTGCCAGCTCTGGTGACGACTTCCGGAGACTGGAGTCTGCCGTGGAAAACCTTGGGGAGCTGAGCCATTAGAAAGCAAGATGCAAATATGCATATTCAGGAGTTCCGCCCCAACCTAGTCACCTAACAGCCAAAGATACAGCCTCAAAGTGAGTCCTCACCCATGTCACAACTGAGCCCTGACTGCAGCTCAGCCACAGATGGAGGCTTGATTCTAGTTAGAGGTTGTCCGTCAAACCTTGGTGATAGCCTGAGCCTTGACCCAATCCTGAGCCTAAGGCCTGACCCTGACGCCAGCCTGGGGCCTGACCCTATACCCAAAATGAATGCTTATAAGACTTGATCTTGGCCACAGACTGGACACTGATCCTGACTCCAAAAATGAACAGTTACCCTGGTCACAGCCTGAGCCCTGACCCCAGACTGAGCCATTATCCTAACTCCAGAATAAACCATCTCTGACACTGTCTATAAATCGAGCCCTATTCCAAACCCTAGATAACCCCAATCCTGACCCCAGACTGAACCTTTGTCCTTGTCTGAGCTTGAGCCCTGATCTTGAGCCCAGACTGAGCCCTCACCCTCGCCCAGAATGACACTTCACCCCCTACAGCCTGAGCCCTGATCCCGACCAAAGCCTGAGGCTTCTCCCTAAGCCAATCCTCTCAGAAAACTCTGCCTTTATTCACGTGAGGAACAGTCTCCCCTTCCCAAGGACAGAAAACCCTAGCCGAAGCCTAGGAAGATCTGGAGAACTTTCCACAGGGTCCACACGACAGCCTTCGCTACGTGGCAGGAGGGCAGGGACTAGCATTCCCATTTCACAGGTGAGGAAACCGATTCTCAAGAAGGCTTAACTTGTCCCATGTGGTTTCAATGACTAGAACTGGAACCAAAAGGCAGAAGCTATAGGGAGACAGATTTCAGAAAAACTTCCCAAAGGTCTGGGCCGGGCAAGGACAGAGCCAGCCGCGTGCGGATTGGGAGCTCCGTGTCACTGGAGCTGCGTCAGCAGAGGCGGATGACTTGTCGGCTGGGGCTACAGAGAGGCCTACAGGAAGCGGCAGGGAGAGGCCCCTGGCCCACGGGGCCCCGCCAGCCCCAAGATGTCGAGGGGGCTTCACTCCTCGTTCAGGTGCCTGAGTTCGTCCCCCCAACCTAGCAGCCCCTTGATACAGCCCAGACTGCCAGGCCTGGAAGGCCCCAGAGTCCCCCATCTGATGAGGGAGAGATTCAGGCCAGCCAGGTGGGACCAGAGCTCCACCCTCCCTGCTCAGGCCCCTCTCACCGCCCCTCCACATTGTCTGGACCAGGCCTAGATGGGAGATGAGGCCCACCTTGCCAAGCTGGCATTGGGCACTGTCACTCTGGGGGCAGTGCCAGGCTCTCTGTCCCAGTGTGAATCCCCACCCTGCCCCAGGCTCAGAAGTACAGACCCAGGACTGGGGAGGACAGATCTTGGACACTAAGGCCCAGAGAAGCTAGGCGGCCTGCCTTGGGTGGCACAGCGAGGCGAGGGCACATCAGGATGCGAACCCCAGACCCTGGCACCTGCCCCACTCGCACGGCCCCACAGCTGCTCCAGGAGGGCTGGAGGATGGTGGGGGGACCTGGTGCCAGGCGGCAGAGGCTGGGGTGGGGGGCTGGATGGCCCCTCGTGCCGCCACCCCCCAGGCACCCCGGCCTGGCTCCATCCACCCGGCCGCCCAGCTGCCGGCACATCCGCCCAGGCGCAGACATCAATCCACACCAGGCCCTTGCTCCCTCTTTCTTCTCTGCCCTCCTCTTCCCTCCCCAACTCGCGTCTTTTTTTTTCTCCTCTCTCTCTTCCAACATGTCATTACAGTAGAAACAAAAAGCGCGGGGACAATGCGGGCATTGACGGCGGCCCCCTCCCGGCCCCCTCCCCCCGCGGTGCGTGCCAGCACTCTTTCCACCCGCCCAGGGCTGGAACCACTGCCAAAGGAGCCCTGCTAATAAACAAGAGGAACCAGATAAACCAGGAACACAATAGAGGGATTTGTTGCACTTAGAATGGTGGGAACAATGTCAACGTCGCGCGCAGCTGCTTCTGAGCCCCCACCCCACCAAGTCCTGCCAAGCAGCCCCCTCGCCCCCCAGCCCCTCTGATTTATGAAAGGTCAGAGGGCATCATGGCTAAAGGGCCCCTTCCTCGCATCCCTCTTTAACCCTTCGGACACAATGGTCCCTTCTCTGGGAGGTGGCGGGTGGGGGCGGGTGTCATGCACAGTACTTCCTGGAGCATCCTGGGGCCGGCTGGTGGTGGTGCAGAGGGAGGAGGGGGCTCCAAGATGCCTTCAGGCCAGGGGCTTCATCCGGAGTGGCGGCGTCATGGCAGGAGGCCTCCTTCTTAGTGACCCCAAGGGTGTGGCCAGGGCCCACAATTGAGTCTACAAGATGGCAACCCAGGCTGCCGCCCAAGCTGTGCATTCAGGGCAAAAGAGATTCGCTGATGCCCATGTGGGTGCTGGGTCCCTCGCCAGATGCTGGGGTGTGAGGATGAGCAAGACATAGTCCCTAATTTGGGGGAGCACAGGTGGTGGGTGTGTGGGAGCCCAGGGAAGTGGGCCTGATGCTGCTGGTCGTGGGTGAGTAGTAGGGAGGACGGTCAGGGGAGAGTTCTGAGAGGAGGTGATGCTTGAGCTGAGGAGGCCGCATAAGCAAAAGCAGGACAGACAGTGCCCAGCAGAGGTCCGAGTCAGCCGCCTTCCTTCACCACTTCACCGCAGCATCTTCATTAGTAAAATGAGGGTGATAATAATACCCATCTCACAGGGTACTTGGGAAGATTAAATGATACAAATAACGTACTTAGAACAGAGCCCAGCACATGGTAAAGTTCAATAGGTATGGCAATTATTATTATTGTTGTTGTTGTAGATGCTCACGACCACCCTGAGCTTCATATCACGGCTGCCACAGATGGGGTAGCAGGGGCTGGGGCTCCCCTCTGGTCACACAGCTGGCATTTACAGAGCCTGGATTCCAACCCAGGGCTCCATACTCCAAATTCAGGAATCTTTCCTGCCTACTCAGCTGCTTCGGGATAGACACCCAAAACTAGGAGTCTGGGATTGAGGGACAGAGGCGTGCTGAACGACCTATTTAGGTGCTGATCCCAAAACTGGCTTTAGCCTGTCTTCCCTCCTAAAGAAAAAAATCACATGGAATTCTTAGTCCCTTCACATTTAGGCCCAAAGTGGAAGAAGGAAGATGTACAGGAAAGTCTCCTGTTCACCCACCTCTCAGCTCTGCTGAGCAGGGGCCTCCTGACAACACCCTGACCACCCCCTGCTCCCCATAAACCATTACCACCACCCCAACTGGGGCCCCAGGCCCCTTCTGTGGGCACCGATTCTTTCTCCAACAGAGGAAGGTCAGCATTCATAACAATCACTAAATTTCAATCCTTTAGGAAATCCTGTTAGCTTTATTTTCAAAACACACTCAGAATGTCCAATCTCACTTCTTTTCAACATTGTACTAGAAGTCATAGCTAGTGCAATAAGGCAAGAAAATGAAATAAAAGGCATACAGATTGGAAAGGAAGAAGTAACACTATCTTTATTCATAGGCAACATAATCATCTATACAGAAAGTCCTAAATAATCTAGAAAAAGTCCGCTACAAAAAATAAGTGAGTTTAGCAAGGTTGCAAGATACAAAAAAGTCAATTATACTTCTATATACTAGCAAAAACAATCATAAATTAAAATTTTTTACATATCATTTAAAATAAAATCATAAAATATGAAACACTTAGGGATAAATGTGTATTACAAATATATGACATAATGACACTGAAGGGGGTGGAAAAGAAAGGACTTGACCTACATAACTTTGTACAATGATGTTTTTACTAGATACTATAAAGCTAAAGACAAAAATAACTGTACACAAATACTGTATGCTAGTCGGTAAATTTGTTTCTCATGAGGCATGGGTTAGCAATTTTGAGACCATTTTACATATAGATTAAGTTTGAACAAATAGGTAGATTGACAACAGATAATGAGAGCCAGGTTTCTCACTGTCACAGAAAGAAATTACCAATAAGCCTGTGGTGCTGGGGGTGGAGCTTCATTTCCCTCTCCTTGATTGTGAGCCAGATTTAGTGACTCACTTCTAACAGATAGAGGATAAAAAGGGAAAATAGTATCTTTACAGGGGAGGAACGTGGCAAACACCACCTTAACCAAGTGGTCAAGGTTGACATCACCATTACAAGGCATATCAATGTCATGCATCCTCTAATATGATGCAATGAGAAGGGCACATCCCCTGTGTGGGGTTCTTCCCCCAAATCCATACCTTCAGGCTAATAATGAGAAAACATCAAAAAAAAAAAATTGAGGGACATTCTACAAAATGCTTGATAGGTACTCTTCAAAAATGTCAAAGTCATGAAACACAAGGAAAGACTGAGGAACTGTCACAGGTGGGAGGAGACTAAGGAGACACGACAGCTAAATGCAACGTGGGATCCTGGCTTGGATCCTGGCACAAAAAAAAAGGACATTAGAGGAAGCTGGATGAAGGATATACAGGGATTCTTTGTACCGTCTTTACAACTCTTCTGTAAGTCTAAAATTACTTCAAAGTAAAAACAAAACAAAAAAAAAAACCCTACCACTTAATCTAGCATAAAAATACAAAATACAGATAAATTGGACAAAAGATGAAAGCTATAAAACATCACTGAGAGAAATTAATGAAGACATAAATAAACGGAGAGATATGCCACATTCAGGGATTGAAAGACTCAATATTGTTAAGATAGCAATTCTCCCCCAAATTGTTCTATAGATTTAATCCAATCCTAATAAAAATCCCAGCAAGATTTTTTTCAAGAAATTGACAAGCTGATTCTAAAATTTATATGGAAATGCAAAGGATCTTGAGTAGTAGAGAAAGACAAATCAACAGGGAAAGGAGAGTCTTTTCAACAAATGCTATTCAAACAGTTGAATAGCCATGTGCAAAAAAATGAACCTTGACCCTTATCTCACACAATATACCCAAAAAATAAATAAATGAGTAACTGAAAACGGATCACAGGGGCCAACCCCATGACCTAGTGGTTAAGTTTGGCGGGCTCTGCGTCGGTGGTCTGGGTTCAGCTCCCAGGTGTGGATCTATGCCACTCATCAGTGGCCATGCTGCGGCGGGGACCCACATACAAAAGAGAGGAAGATTGGCATGGATGTTAGCTCAGGGTGAATCTTCCTCAGCAAAAACAAACCAACCAAAAAAATGGATCACAGACCTAAAATCCAAAACTATAAAACTTCTAGGAGAAAATCTTTGGGACCTTAGTTAGGCAAAGATTTCCTAGATACAACATTAAATGCACAACCCATAAAAGAAGAAATTGATAAACTGGACTTCATCAAAATTAAAAACTTTTGTTCTTCGAAAGACATCATTAAGAGAATGAAAAGACAATCCAAAGACTGGGAGGAAACATCTACAAATTGTACATCTAATAAAGGACTACAATCAGAATATATGAAGAACTCGCAAAACTCAGTAACAGGAAAACAAACAACCCTATTTTAAAAACCGGCAAGAGATTTGAAGAGAATTTCACCAAAGAAGATATACAGATGGCACATAAGTACATGAAAAGATGCTCAAGATGACTTGTCACTAGGAAAATGTAAATTAAAACCACTATACATGAGACACCACTACACATTTACTAGATGGCCGAAATTTAAATGTAAATTGGGAAATTACATTCCCAATGCTGGTGGGAATGTAAAGTGGTGCAACCACTTTGAAAAATAGGTTGATAGTTTCTTAAAAAGTTAAACATATACCTACCATACGACCCAGCATTCCACTCCTAAGTATTTGCCTGATAGAAACAAAAGCATATGTCCACACAACGACTTGTACATCAATGTTCCCAGCAGATTTATTTGTAACAGACAAAATTTGGAAACAACCCAAGTGTCCTTCAACAGGTGAATGGATAAACAAACTGTGGTCTATCCGTACAATGGAAGATTCTTCAGTAGTAAAAAGGATAAACTATTGATACACACAAACGACATGGATAAATCTCAAAAGAGTTATGCTGAGTGAAAGAAGCCAAATCCCCCCCCAAAAAAGACTATACACCATATGATTCCATCTAGATATAACTCTAGAAAAATGCAAATTAATCTCCAGTGACCAAAAGCAGATCACAGGGTGCCTGGGGGTGAGTGGGGGTGGAGGGAGGGATGACCAAGGGCGGGAGGAAAGTTTTGTGGGTGATGGATATGTTCATTTTATGACATTTTATGACAGATGTGTCAAAGCTCATCAAAGTGCACATTTTAAATATGTGCAGTTTATTGGATGTCAACTATACCTCAATAAAACTATTAAAAAACAATAATTTTTAAACAGGAGAAACACACACAACCAGGAACCTGCCTTCTCACTGCCGCACTGGGGCCACCCCGGCCATCGCTGCCGTTGCCTGTTCTCCGAGTCACCCCAGCGGCTTCTCCTCACTGGTCTCCCAGCTCCTGCCAGCCCCTCAGGCCATTCTCAGGCCCTCCTCACTCATCACTCCTGTCCCTCAAAAGCCCAGGCACACTCCCACCTTAGGACCTGTGCCCTGGGTTCTCCCTTGTCTGGAATGTTCTTTCCTAGAGACTCATATGCCTGAGCAATCTCAGGTCTTCTCTCAGTGTCGCCTTCTCAGCGAGGCCTGCCTCAATCACCCACTTAAAACCGTGAGCCCCCTCCTCTCTGCTCCTGACACCCCTTTCCTGCACAACTTCCCCCCATATCACACCATATACAATTAACTTATTTTGGGTTTAGTTTGTTTCCCTCGACTGGAATTTGTATTGTTGTTACAGTTCACTGATATAGTCTGAGGGCCCATAGCAGGTGTTCAGTAAATATTTGCTAAAGGGATGTTTCATGTGTACCAGACACTGTTCTAAGGGCTAGTCACAGATCAGACTAACCCCTGGAAATGGCGCTATAACTCTACCCACTTTACAGATGGGGAAAACTGTGGTGCAGAGAGGTTAAGCACGCCCAAGTTTACTCCAGAGCCTTGCTCTTAACCAGCATGCTCTGCCGTCTCCTCCCCAGAGTTTGGGTCGCCTGGCCACGGCTGCTAGTCAGACCTAGTGTCTGCAATCCGATGCCTCCCAGAACCTGGAGTCCAGGCCCCGCCCCACACCCAGTCCAGGAGTTGAACATCTTACAACAACAGGAATAATAACCCTTCCTCGTTTCCTCTAGATGCGCTCTCTCCCTTGGTCCAAAAGGGATGTGAGGGAGATTGGAAGGGTCTGTAAAATACAAATGGCTTCGTTAGAAAGGGGGCAGGGGAGTTAAGGGCAGGTGCGGGGCGGTGGCAAGCAGGCACATGAGCAGGTCCCTAAAGGGCAGTGGGCAACACGCAGACTTGGGATAGCAATCGGCCACGGCTCCAACTAGTTTTAGCTCCCTCCCTCCCTCACCCAGGCATTCATTTCTTCACCATTCATTACTCAGCAAGTATTTGGGAGGCCTGCCCTTGGGGCCCATGCTAGGCACAGCAAGGAACAGAGGCCTCAGGCCCGACATCTTGGGAACCGGAGGCCCCGTGTGCCTACTCTGCTGTTTGCTCTCCACCAGAGGCCCTGGGAGCCACTGCTGCCACCTCATCTTGCAGATGTGGAAGGGGGTCTTGGAGGCATGGGGGCTGCTCCAAGGTGTGAGCCCAGCCTGACCCAATTCTCCAGGTCCCTCCTACCTTCCCTGCTTCCAGGGCTGCCTTCGACCACGGCTCTTGCACCTCTCCCCCCTCTTCTGAGCAGGGGCGGGTGGTGCCTTCTTTTTCTGGCTCATCCTCGCATCCTCTTGTCCCTGAACATGGACCCTGAAGCCGGGTGCCCCCTCCTGCTTGCCGGCCACCCCACTGCTGCCCACCCTGCCAGCCCCTCAGGGTCTGCCCTGTCACCCAGCCTGCTCTCCCTCTGCCTGCCGCTGTCTCAGGAGGTGCCCCCACGCACGTGCAGTCCTGGGTGGGTGGTGTCAGGAGACCCAGTGAGGAAGAGGCGGAAGACCTGCCAGACACATGGTCCCCGCTCTCCAGGGGCTTGCACTGCTCCCTATAGGCTCCTGGGGTGCCCGGCACCGTGTGCTGGACCTCAAGTCAGGAGTTAGGGTCACATTCCCACTCTGCTGCTCACCCCTGGTGACCTCAGGCACACCCCTTGCCCTCTGTGGAGCTCTTGGTTTTATTCACTGAAAACTGGAGCACTTGTAAGTAGTAAAATTCAAGTTCCTTCCAGATTTTTTGAGCCTGTGGCTTCCCAGAACATCTAGAAGACAGGAGCAGGATGCACCCTGAGAGCTCAAACGGTGGTCCCAAGTCAGCCCACTGCCCTCTCCAAAGCTTTTTTTTGTTTTTTTGGTGAGGAAGATCAGCCCTGTGCTAACATCTGCCAATCCTCCTCTATTTTTTTTTTTTTTGGCTGAGGAAGACTGGCCCTGGGCTAACATCCGTGCCCATCTTCCTCCACTTTATATGGGACGCCGCCACAGCATGGCTTGCCAAGCAGTGCGTCGGTGCGCGCCGGGGATCCGAACTGGCGAACCCCAGGCTGCGGCAGCGGAGCGTGCGCACTTAACTGCTTGTGCCACCGGGCCAGCTCCAAAGTTCTTTCTAATCAGGGTGTCATTTTAATTTCAGTTCTGTGGGGTGAGGACAGAGAACCCCAGGATTCCCATTGTGCAGAAGAGGAAGCTGGAGCTCAGAGAGGTGACAGACTTCCCAGGGCCACAGCATAAACTGAAGTGATAGAGCTGGGACTATGGCGGCTGACCCAAGTCTGCTCTGTCCCTTGCCCTCCACTGCCTCTGCTCTGAGCCAGGCCCTCCCTGGGGGCTCTGTGTGGGTGGGGCTTATGGGGGGTGATGGACCAGGCAGGATGGAAAAGCTGCTCCTTGCTCCCCTCGCTGGCCCTGCGCCGGAGCCAAGTTGACCCCCCAAGTTGGGACTGGAGTGAGAAGGTGTCAGCTCCGGGTGGACAGGACAGATCCGGCTCCTCTCCTCTGCGATCTCAACATGTACTACGGCACGTGTCCTGGCGCATAGTACGTGCTCAATAAATAGCTGCTGAGGGACGGGCTGGAGGAGTATGGCCCTCACCATGGGATGGGGGCTGTGGTCAGCGTCCCATGATCACTCTGACCCTCTGACCCCACAAATAATCCCAGGGTCCCTTGGGCACGAGCACAGCCACCCACATGCCTGTTCACTGCTCTCTCTGACCGGCTCGCTATCCTCCCTGGACACCAGCTGTCCATCTAGACCAGTACTTCCCCAGCTCACTGGAGGGAAGGACAAACTTTTTTAAAGAAACAATCTTTTGTGGACCAATACTTTTGCAAAATACAACAAAAATGGATTACTACAAACTGATCACGCCCTTGAAAACTGCAGCTATGTCCAATTGTTATATGAGTTTCTAAAGTCTGTACCTCCCTAAGTTCTGTACTTATCCCTTCAGGGAAGGTGCCAGTCTGTAGCCCTCACTTGGAGGGGTGCTGCTCTAGATTTCTTTATTTCAGGTGCTGGTATCACACCTCCTACCCCCACTTTGCCTAACAACCCCTCACCCCACCACCTACACAGACCAACTGGTCACCAACTTCCTTCTATCCTAGGGTCTCCTTGGTGCGATCCCTCCTCTCCATCCCCCCAGGCCAGCACCCTGCTTTCCACCTCTGGTCTTGCCTGCCCCCGAGGCCAAGATGAGCTTGCAAAGCTCTGTAGTGCCCCATGGCCCTGAAACCCTTCACAGCTCCGCATTAGGGCTCCAAGCTCTTGAACCTGGCATTCAGAGGCCCGTCACAGCCTGGCCTTGCAGACTCCCCATCCTTGACTCTTCCTCCATCCTCCCCGCAAACCTGGGATCCACATAGACCACTGCAATCCCCACACATGCACTGTGCATCAGGGCTGTCTCCTGTGGGGAATGCTCTCACCCAACTCCTCTTCAGCCAGCTAGTTCCTCCCCACGCTCTGTGTCCCAGCTTCTCCTCCCTCAGAAGGCTTCCCCGAAGACCCTCCCTGCTTCCGTCTTCCAAGCTGCAGCAGCCCCTCTCCCAGCCACTCGTGTAGAAGTTGGAGCCCCACCTGGCACTGTCATCAGTCTGCACATGAATGTGCTCTCACCTCATAGATCCTGTAAGTGGCTGCTCAGAAATCCTCGAATTCTGCACAGCACAAGGCCCTGAAGACAGCGGGTGTCCACTCACAGCAATCCGTCATTTTTACTGCAAGACTTTTCTCCCCTAATCACAACAGCCCTATGAAACTTTCATCAAAAATGGAAATTTGAAACATTAAGGGACTTGCCCAAGGCCACACACCCAGTGAAGTGTCAGAATCAGGATTCCAACTCGGTTCTGTCAGTCTCTGGAGTTCAAACATTTAAATATCTATACAGTTATAAACCAATGTTACTGCAATAAACAAAAAATTAAAAAATAAATAAATAAATAAATAAATATCTATACCGTATATTTATTTGCTAATGGTAAAGGCATACCAAGAAAACAGATGATCAGGGCTGGCAACCTTATGATCTGACAGGTTAAATTTAGGTCAAAAAGCATTAAAAATGATGAGAAAGTGGACTTTATAAAGCTAAAAGCTAAAAATATTAAAGATATAAAAATATAAATATTTATGCACCAAATAACATAGCGTCAACATCCATAAAGCAGAAACGATAAGAGATTCAAGGAGAAATTGAAGTATGTTGGGAATATGAGACTTTAACCCACTTCTCTCAGACCCTGACAGATCAAATGAGCAAAAGCGAGAATCTAGAAGAGTTTGCTGACCACGAAGTTGACGTAACCCCAAACACGCAGATATACACATGTGCTCACACGCACCCCATCCTCCACCTGGAGACAAGCTCATCCACTGTGCATCTAAGTGCCCAGACAGACACACAGACACATCCAGGTGTACACAAAGCTGCGCACACAGGGATAAAAGTGTGGAAACATTTACACCAAACTGTGACCACTCTCCGGACAATGGGATTAGGAGTGCTCCTTTCTTCTTTTTGTTTCTCTATATTTTCTAATTTGTCTACAATGACTATATATCACTCATATGTTTTTTGACATTTTTTTAAGTGTGAGGCACACAGGATTCTGGTTAGTTGAGGGATCATATGATGCAGATTTCAGTTAAGGGAAGCCTGCCTCCTGTCTCCTTCTCCACCAGGGCAGTTAGGAGGATACAACTGGGAGACACGTCACAGAAAGTGCCAGGCCACGGCAAGCACTCAGGAACTGCAGGGGCTGCTGTTATCACCTTGTTCCACCTCTTTCACTCCAGCCACTGCCTGACTAGCCCTCAAATCTCTCCTCCTCTCCTCTCCCCACCTGGGCCCTGTCCCAGCACAGGTCCACACCATCTTCCACCTCCTAACTGGCCTCCCTGCCTCCAGCGTCTTCCAGCACCTCCCTCCCCCTCTGCCGGCCATGCATCTCCCATGATGCTTTGAGAATGAACTTTAAAATAAAAAAGTCTGACCACGTCACCGCTCCCCTCTCCTTCTTAAAACTTCTCCATGGCCCCCCATCATCCTTAAGATAAAGTCCCCTGTCAACCTTTCCAGTGTCACTCTGGCCTCTCCCCTGTCCTCCATACCCTAAGTCCAAAATGTCTTGCATTTCAAACATCTTATACTTCTCCCAAATTCCCCATATGCTTTTCTTTCTCCGTACCTTTGCTCATGCATCTCCTTCCACCTCAATTACCATTAGGCTGCTTCTCTCTCTGTGCAAACCTTTCTCTCTTTAAGGTTTGACCTAAATATCACCTCCACTGGGAAGCCTTCCTTGATTGCTCCAGGCACAGCTTTCTTTGCTGAGCACCCTCAGCCCCTGGGGCACAGGATCATTTCATAAGATCCTTGTAGGTCCCAGACTAACCCCACACCATATCAACATATTAAAATGTACCCGCATCACACGCTAAATGTAATCGTTTGGCTATAAACAAGTTCTAAAAGATTTTTGTGATTTTTCATTTGAAATTTTGATTAATTTCTATTTTGCTGTTTTCTTCACATACTTTGAAGTTGGTGCTTTTTCTTTAGTTCTCAAACACTTTTGTGGGTCAATAAGAAGCCTCTAGGCTCTGAGCCTCCCCTGCCAAAGGTTAAGATTCCGCCAGTGCTGTCTCCACCCAGCGCTGACCACCGTTGGGCACAGTGAATTAGGTGGGTATTGACATATCTCCTGTGCGGGACCACGGACCTCAAGGTCAAGGGGCAGTGTCTGGCTCCTCTCTGTGTCCCTGGCAGCCGGCAGACAGCCAGCATGAAGCAGGAGCTCAGGTGCTCCATTGTCCATGGAATGAAAACATTCATTAATTCCCCCCCAAATCTATCCTTTGCCTCTATGAATCTGATACAATGCAACTCATATTTACTTTGGTATCTGTGAAGTGTCTCTAGGAAATATTTCTATAATCTATATCTGTTCTCTTTAAAGATCTCTGTCCATGTCACACTGTCTGAGTGTCCAGACTGTACGCAGTCGACAGCCTACTATGTGCTCATGTGTTACCTCTTCTGAGCCTCATGACAACTCCATGCAATAGGTCCTATTATTCCTATTTGACAGACAAGGGAACTGAGGCTCAGAGCAGGGAACTAGCTTGCAAGTAAGAGGTCGTGTAGTGAGGCAGTGAACTCAGGACTGTCCGACTCCCAGGCCTCTCTGACCTCCCTCACCACCCTCTCGCCAGCCACAGGGCCCACCGCCAGCCATCTCTCCTCACTTGCTCCTCATCCATTTCTCTGCTTCCAGGCAGGATGCAGACCTCGCCCCCACCCACATGCTCTATCTGGCCAGAGTGGGGCTGTCTCAGCATCATCACCCCGTCCAATCCCATAAACATTTCCTGAGTACCTCCTATGTGCAGAGAACTGTGCTGAGAACTAGAGCTAAAATAATGAACGCCAAGGTCACCACCTGTGAGCTCCTCAAAGGCAGGGACCAAGCCGAGGGCAGAGAGACAGGTCAGCCCACCCTTCACTTGGGGGACGTTGGAGAATGTCATATTCAAACACCCGCCACACCTCCCAAGCTGAGAGGGCGCCCCTGAGCTGCCCCACCTCTCGCCCATGTTGAGTCTGTCTCTCTGGGCGGGACTCTGTCCAGCAGCCTCTAGGCTAGGGGCACCAGCCATCCTAGACCTGTACAGCAGATTTGTAGAGAAACACAGGGACAGGCCTGGCCCACCTGCCATCCTCCTCCAGGGTCTCTAGGCCAAAGGGTCAGTACATTTATGAGAGGTCCCAAGGTGGCCCTCTTGATAACTCCCAAATATAGAGCACTTTACAGTTTGCAAAAGGCTCCATCTCCTTCCTTTCCATTGATCCTTCAGGGGTGAGGAATTATCCAGGTCCTCTTGGCTCCTAGAGGCAGAGTTCCAGCTGGGACCCAGGACCCCAAAACCCAGCCCAATGTAGAAGGGCCTGCCAGCTCTGTTCATCTCTCAGTACCTCAGAAAGGCCCTTCTCTTCTCTCGACCTCGGTTCCTCGTCTGTGCCGTAAGGGGCTACGGCTGCACAACCTCTGAGATCCCTCAGGCTTCCACATGCCCAAAGTCTACCTGGTGAGGAAGGCTGGAGGAGGAAACCGAGGCCTGGAGCTTTCCAGAGCCCCCGGTGGCTGCTCACTCTGTTCCCGCACCATGCTCTCAGAGGGAAAGGCACCACATGCCAGCAGGACCAGCAGGATGAGTCACCAGGTGTGGAAATGATGTTGGCACGGGGGAGGCTTGAGGGCCGGGAAACTCACCCCCACCGAAACCACAGCTGAGGAGCAGTGACGATGAGATTTCTGAGATTCAGGAGGGCACAGGCTGCCAGGCACAGAGTCAGACAGTCAAATGGTGCACCGGGTACCTTTTAGCCCAAGGGCATGGAAGCGGCCCAGACCTCCAATAATAATAATAATCACAATAAAAATAACAACAGCGCTCAGCAGTTTGCCGTGTGTCGGGCCCTTTACACCTGTTACCTTCTCTCAACTCACAACAAAGCCGCCAGGTGGGTGCTCCTGACCCCACCTTACAGACGAGACTCGGGGCTCAGAGACACGAAGGAGCCCTGCTCCTGGTCACACAGGCAGGAAGCGGGCGCTCTGCTCTGACCGCCCCAAAGCCCCCATCCTCTGCACCCGCCGGACGGCTCTAGTTCTCTCTGCCCCACACAGTCGAGGCAGATTTCGGCTCAGTGGCCTGGGCGGCCCTCGGTGGGGCAGAGTCAGGGCACTGGGCTGAGAGGCAGAAGACCTGGCAGCGGGCAGGTGCCCACTTGGGCCTCAGCCTGTATGTCCACAAAACCAAGAGTTTGACCAGGAGCTCTTCCAAGGCCCTTCCTTAGGCCGTGACATTCAAGATGTCTCTGGAGGCCTGCAGGACCTCACCCACAGGCCACAGCGGAGGCTGACACAGATGGGGGAGGCTGAGCCTTGTGGTGGCTGAAGTGCCCCAGTGCCTCCCACATGCGGGCAGCTGAAGGTGCCTGCAGTCCCCTGGCAGGAACATGTCTGAGCTAGACCTGGAGTCAGGCCACTGGACCCTGAGTCAGAGGGTACAACTCTGGAGCCGAAGCTGGCACTCCACAGCGCCAGCCTCAGGGCTGTTTTCACAGGGAACACCAAGGACCTCTAGGCAAAGACGGGGGCAGATGGGGGGCACCCAGGAGAGTAGGCCTATCGGCCCGCCTTGACAGGCCCACAGCCTGGGCTGGGCTCCAGGCTTCAGGAGAGACAGTCACACAGGGGTGGAGGGTGCAGCCATCCTGGGAAAGAGGGAAGACAGGGGGGAGACCCTTGGTGAGGCAATGACAGGAGGGGGTCTCGATCCTAAGTGGGGACAGGGGTACATCTGTTATGAAAAGCAGGACTCCTGTCTTAGGGCCATGAGCCCACCCGCCAGGGCGGGCTCCTGTTAGCAGCCGGACCCTGATGCCCTTCCTTTGACATCTCTGCCTCAGGCCTCTCCACCCCACCCCCCAACTCTTTCTCTCTCTCTCTCTTTCTCTTGCATTCCTCTGGGAGCCGATCAGGACTTGAATGACACCCCAGATGACTCTTTGCTATTAATTCCCACACACAGAATGGGCCCCTTGTTCTCCTTTCCCGGAGGAATAGCCGTGGCCAAAGCCATCCCAAGAGTTCCTGACTTAACCCTTCTCCTGGCTGCTCCTCTGAGTGTCCCCACACCCACGGCCATGGGGCCGGCAGGGCGTGGGGCACAGACAGGGAGTCTAGGAGAAACAGGGGCTCTTCTAGCCCAGACAGAGCTCCTGGAATGAAGTCCCCAGGATAGGATGGCAGGACCACCCCAACCTCCCTGGGGAGCCTGACCCCAGCTCCTCAACTGAGGCTCTCAGCCAGGCCCTGGTGGCCAGAAGGCCTCTCCTCTGAAGTGTGGGAGGCCCAGGGTCTATAACCTCCCCTGGGGCCAGCCTGATGTCTCTGGCCCACAGGGAGGCTCCTCCAAGGGGCAGCTGGGAGGCTCAGCCCCTCGGCCCAGCCCCGGCACCGAGGGGGTTAACAGGACTGGAGGCCCAACACCACCTGTCCAGGCAGGTCACTGAGGAGAGACAAGAGTTGCCCACAGCTTCTTTTTATCCTTGGAGCCTGGAGGTCGAAAGAGGAACTGGTCTGTTGAGTCAAAGCCCACCATCCCTTCATTCTCTGTCCCACCCCACCCTCACCCTCGCCAGCTTAGACAGTGAGAGTGGGAAGAGCCTCAGAGGCCATCTAGGCCAGTCTCTCACATCTCGGACGGGGAAACTGAGGCCCAAAGAGGGGGAGAGCATGGCCCCTATCCCTCTGGAAGTTGGTGGGAGGGTCCCAGGTCCCCAGCTTCTGGACCAAGACACTTTCTCCTTCCCCATCCCCCTCCACTTCCACTTTCCACCCTCTCCCTGCCCTGCCCCAATTCTGCAGGCCTGCCGTGTGAACTTGAGCAAATCATCTTGGCTTTCTGGGCTCTGGAAAGCTCATGCATGAAGGGGGCACAAACACCTGTTCTATCATCAATATCTGCAACCTTTGCCTCTTGCCCTGGGATAAGGTACAAATCCTTCAGTCTGTGACTCAGTAAAGACTGTCCCAGGGAGGCTTGAACCCATCTTCCCACCTTATGTCCTGCCTGTGCCCCCAGACACAGTGCCCCCCACACAGTGCCCCCCAGACACAGTGCCCCCCCAGACATAGTGTCCCCCTGACACAGTGCCCCCCTGACACAGTGCCACGGGAGCTCGGGGGAAGGGCCTCAGAGGCAGCGGCAGTTAAGCTGGAAATAAGAAGAGGGAGATGGGGTGCTGGGCACAGACTTGAGGGGGCAGCAGGGTGACCAGGGCATGGCGGAGGGCTGGGCAAGGTGGCCTGGGGAGAAGCTAGCTGAAAACCTGGGCTGGAGCCAGGTGGGGAGGGCCTTGCCGGTCAAGACAGGAGACACAGCGTCCTCAGCCCCAGGAGCTGCTCTGCAATCGTTTGCACAAATCTTGGTTTCTCTAAGTTGTCGCCTCTCCCCATCTCTCTCATTTTCCCAGGGCTCTCCACTCTCTGGCAGCCTCCTCACATTTCCAGGTAGACAGGGACAGGGCAGGTGAGCGATGGCCAGGGGCGGGGGCCAGAGTCAGAGAAATTCATGGAGACAGAGACCAAGAGAGATAGAGACCTTGAGAGCAGAGCCAGGGACTGGAGCAAGAGGGAGAGAAAGGACAGAGAGACGATGGCCAGCCAGGGGCAGAGAGGGCCAGCAGGGGAAGGACACTGAGAGACGGAAACAACCAACTGTGGGGTCAAAATCACAAAGCCTCCCAGAGAGGGGGCTGTGGACAGAAAAAGGAGAAAGCAGAAGCCATGGCAAGAGAGAAGGAAGTCCAGGGAGAGAGAGTAAAACAAGGCCGTGGACAAGAGGCAGCGACAGAGGTGGAGAAGCAGGGAGAAAGCAGAGCCAGGAGGAAGAGGAGGGAGAGGAGGAAGGAGGAAGGGGGCAGCCCTGGCTTTGCTGCTCAGGGCCCCTCCCAGGCTCCTCTGCGTTTCTGGCAGGTCCGTGCAGCCACACGCTCCCTGTGCACCTACTGCGCTGCAGCACTGCTGCCCTCGGAGGGCCGGGAGCACGTGCCTGCTCAGGACACGGCAGTAAGGAGGGCACACGGAAGCCCAGGGGGACGGCCTGCCCCAGAGGTGGGAGTTTTGAGGCTGGGAAGGGAGCCCTTAGAGACCATCTATTCCATAATTTCCCCCACCAGCTGCATCATAATCACGATGGAGCTTTTAAAAAGATTCACACCCAAATCTACAGCTCAGATGCAATCTAGGAATTAGTATCTACAGCAAGCTCTTCAATGAACTTGCAGCAAGGCCAGGTTTGGGCCACAGTGACAGACGAGGAGTTGGCCAGAGAGGGGCTGTGCACACAGCAATTCCCTGCAGTGCCGGGCCTCACAGTGAGGCCTCCCAGGGCCCAGCCTGAGGCTGTGGGGTGGGTCTGCACAGTGCCAGGCACACAGGAAGGGCTCAGGTGGGCAGTGCTCTCTCCCTTCCCCTCCGTCCCTCTAGCCCCAAGGTCCAGGCTCAGCTCTCCAGCAGCTGCCAGGGCAGATGCCATCCTGAGGGCCAGAAATCAAATGGTGGAGAGGAAGGCATCAGGCCAGACGGGGTTTCTGTCTCCCATTTCCCCACCCCCGTCCCGAGTGCCAAGGCCTGGGGCTGCAAGCTCTAGCCAGAGATGGGGGCGGAGGGTGGGGCAGGAGGGAGGGGAAAGACCAAGTGCTTCCTGTCTCCCCCTTTCCCTCTGCCTCCTTGGGCTCAGGGCTGGGTCCCCCGGGGCGGTGGTGTCTGAAGCTGACAGATCTGCCCTGTCCTTCCTGCCTGCTGGGGGCAGGGGTGGAGCTGGCTGGGGAGCTGGCTCAGATCCTCCATCCTCTCCTCCCCTTCGCTAGGTCCTCAGGGGCTTGGCGTCCCACTAGACCCAGCCTGTCCCTCCAGGGGCCCCAGTTCCTGGGAATCAAGGATCCCAATTCCCTGGACTGGGAATCAAGACGCCTGTCTCCATCACGTGAGAGACCTTGGACAAATCTCCTCCCCCTAACCCTCAGCCTCCCTCCTCACTCTCATCACCTCTCCAGGCCTCCTATTGCCCCTCCTCACACCCGTCCTCCCCATGAGGCTACCTTCATTCATTCACTCATTGGGCACCTCCAGTGCCAGGCACTCAGCTGATCACCGAGGATTTGCAAGGCTGACATCCCTGTGGGAAGACAGACCGTGAATAACTAATCTCAGAATAAATATCTGATGGTAAATTGCATGAGTGCTATAAAGGAACAGGCCAGGGTGCTGTCAGAATCACTGATTCTGGAGGCTTGGGGAGGTGTCTCTGTAGACGTGACCTTTAGGCTGAGCCCAAAGGAGGAGCCAATGAGGTGGCCATGGAGGAGCGTTCAGTGGAGGGAGAGCGTGTGTGGAGGCTGGAGGCCCAAGCATAAGGAGGCGGAGGACAGGATAAGAGTGGGGCTGGGTCACGCTGGGCCAGGCTGAAGATGTGGGACTTCGACCCTCAGAGCCATGAGGGGGAATCGTTTATTTGACCCGTCTGCGATCTGAAGTTCCAGCTCCCCACGCGCACAAGCGTCTGCTGCAACTGTGCGCTTTAGAACAAACAAGTAAATGGCTGACAGTGGAGAGTGAACGTGTGGGTCCTGTCCCCAAAGGGCTAACAGGAATGGTTTGACCCAGGCCAGAGGACAGGCTTTCTGGGGAGAGGAGAAGTGGGGCAGGGTTTTTAGCGAGTTCTCTCTCTAGTCAATGAGGCTCGACAAGCACTTAGTGAGCACTTGCTGTGGGCTCACATGTCCTGCCCTGAGCAGCTGCCTCAGGGAGACAAAATCAGATGTGGGCCTTTTCCCATGGAACCCTAAAACCTCCGCTGATAAATCTGAAAGAGCCCCCAGAGATCTCTGAGACCAACTCCCTCATTGTACAGATGAAGGAACCAGCGAGCCCAGAGAGGGTGCTGACTTCCCCAAGGTCACACAGCAAGAGTCAGGACCTTCGCAGAGTCGGGAGCAGCTCCTCCCATTGCAGCTGCCAAAGTGAAACTTCCACTCAGGGTTCTAGCCCAAAAGGGAGACAGTCTGCACTCTCTGACTTCTCAACCTGGCCCCTGGTAGGGAGGCAAGACAAATACAAAATCCCCGTGCCTGGCAGCCTCATGGATAAGGTAGCCTGTCTGCTTGAATCAAAGCCCCCGGACACGCGAGCACATCCCCAGGGCTGTGCCTGAGTCCCTGGCTCTTACTGCATAAGTGTAACTCTTCCCCCTCGAAAGGGAAGAGATTTTCCTGGGTGCACTATATCCATGACATTACATCCAATATGTTAGCCACCCTACCGGGGAAACGCTAGATATCTCCCGGCAGTTGAAACGACAAAGAAGGCAATTGCTATGTCTACCTTTTGTCCCAGGCACTGTGCTGAGCACTTGCTATTTCTTGTTTTGTTTTTTTTCATCTTTGTGACATTCCCACGAGGCAAGTATCATTATCCTCATCTTATAGATGAAGCAATCGAGGTGTAGGAAGCTTACATAACTGGCCCAATCCCACTGCTGGTTAGTGGGCAAGGACCGGATTTGAACCTGGTCTCTCTGATCTAGATCTCAGGCTCGTCATCACTCAGCCCCTTTTCCATTATAAAGTGACATCATCTAAGGATAAGGTAACCTTCCTGTGGGGAGGAACTCACGTGAACACTAAAATCCCACTGGATCACCCCATTTTCACTTTTAGGGGACAGAGTTAAGCCTTCTGAGAGCAGGGACGCACTCACAATGCGAAGCTCAAATAGGCGTTCTTGGCTCTGTTCACTCTCAGCCTGATCCCCTGCCCTTCAGCATCCACTGCCCTGGTCCTGGGTAATGCCCTGGATGACGAGTGAAATGACAGGGAATCCAGGCCGGGAAGACCTGAGACCCAGTCCTTGCTCTGTCACCCCCTAAACTAGTCAATCTGGACAAGCCCCTCCCCTCAGGCTGCCAGTTGCCTTCTAGTGGTGGAAGGACGAAGGCCTCTCGTCAGCCACACACAGCCCACCCTACCCAGAAAGTAGTTAAAGGCAGCTCCAGTCCCTCCAGGGGCCACACCAGGGGCCCATCTGATAAAGGCCACCTCAGCCCTCCCCCCCCCCGACTTTCCTCCCTCCACCTTCCCCACTCTCTTCATCCTCACGCATGTCTGCACCACAATGTCTAATAGGTGTGTAGGAGTGTGTGAAGGGATGAACCAGCTCCCAGCTCACCAACAAGCTCCCTGAAGACAAGCTGAGCGCTCACCCTCTTCATCACCCCATCGACAGCGGAGCCTCGCCGAGGGTGGGTCCCTGGGAAACCTGGGTGCAAAAAGTCATGGCAGAGAGGACAAGTTCCATGACTAAAGAGTCACAGGACCCCAGTCAATCACAGCCAATCACTTCCCTTTCTGCTTTTGTTCCAAGGGACCACGATTCTGCCCTTGCTCTGTCAGCCTCTAGGGTTTCTGGGAGTCAATGGGAGCGCATCTGACGACAGCACTCAGATAGGATAAGAAGCAATGCCCACTATCAAACCCAAGGTCAACCGACAGCCATTCTTTGAGGGCAGATCCTGAGATGCTAATAACAATAGCTGCCATTTACTGAGCCCCGGTATGTGCCAGCACTGTCCTAAGTGTTTGCATACATCATCTGGCTTAATCCTCACCACAACCTGGAAGGAAACTGATACTCAGAGACATAAAGTCATTTGCCAAGAACACACAGCTAATAAGTGGGGGTGCCAGGATTCAATCCTAGAGCTGTCTGACTCAAGAGCACCACACCTTGCTGCCTATGGGTGTTCATCTACCTGCAAGTCATTCATTCATTTGCATCATGGTGCACCGTCTACGCACCAGGCACCGCGGAGGAGAGTGAGAAAGACCCAGCTCACAGGTACATGCTCCAGCAGGGATGATGTCCTGCTGGAAAGGTGAGCGAGGCAGGAGGCAGGGGAGGCTTCAGGCCTGGCCAACAGGCAAGGTGGCCTGTGAGCAGGGCTTGGCCTGCCGAGGCTTGGGCCAGACAGCGGGGGTGGGGAGAGTGGACATGGCTGCAGTTTACGGCAAGAGTGGGGCCAAGGCGGGGTGAGGGGGTTGTGGAGCTCTGAGCTGGGACTGTGGGGGCTGAGGAATTGAGGATAGCACCCTAAGGATGCCCAGGTCCTCCCTCAGAATTCCCCACGGGAGCACTCTATCTTCTTGTTGACTCTTGGGAGGGAGGAAGGGGAAGAAAAAAGCACCAAAGTCTGAAGAAAGTAGTTAGAAGGAGGAGGAGGAGGTGGGGATAAGTATTTTAAACAAAGATCCATTTCTTAACTGCAGAACTTAGAGATTTTGCATCCTAACAGGCCCTGCTTCTCTAAAAAGAGGAGGTGGAAAGCAAGTGTTTCCCAAACTTCTTTGCCCATAAAACTCTTTTCAAGAGATGCCAATCAATGTCTGAGGGACACCAAGGGTCCTGGGCACCACTTTGGAAACACTGGGTCAGGCACTGGCCTCTTATTTTGAAATATAACTCACGGGCTGTCAAATCTGCTGTCACCCTCAGAGATAACCTAGCCTGCCCCTTGTTTTACAGATGGGGACACCGAGGCCTGGAGAGGGAAGAAGGTGGTAGAGGCAACACACAGCCTCCCCGGCCCAGGACTTGACCCCAGCCCTGGTGGCTCCATTCGCCCGTGGTCATGGAGGACCTCAGCTGTGCCAGGGCTCTGGGATTCCCTGTAGGTCTCTCCCCTCACACTCGGAGCTCCTCGAGACCAGGGTCTGGGTCCATCACCCCCCTGCCCAGGCTCCTGGCCCAGAGCCCTGCACAGAGGGTACATTCACGAAAGGTCACCGCAGCATGAGAGATTCAGGGGAGACAACAGGAAGGGCTTTCCGGTAGCTGGGTTTGGATGACATAAATGAGCAGCCTCCTCCTCCGAGGGCTTCTAAGAAGAGGGCAGAGGCTGGCTGCCCCCAGGCAGCACTGGGCACTGGCCCCAGCTTCCTTGTTCCCGGAGAGGGTGGGGTTGGGAGGGAAAGGAAGACTCAGGCCCTAGAAGCTGCCTTCCTGGCCCAGGTCCGGGACCCTCAGTTTGGACCAGAAACAGGGACGAGCAAGAGCCCCTGTTGGGACAGGCCCTGGAACGCTGTCCTCCTCCCTGAGTGCTCAGGCCCTCCGCCTCCAGGAAGCCACTCCTGCCCACTCCAGCCTCCCCAATCTTTTCCTCCTTGGAACTCTGACAGCAGCTCAACTCAGGGAAGACTCCCTGAGTGAGTGTTGGGCCCCGGAGAGGCCAAGGCCAAGAGGAAGGCATGGCCCTGCCCTCAGGGGGCCCCAGTAGGAAGTGGAGCCTGGCCTGGAGGTGAGAGGTACAAGGCTGTCTCCTTCTCCTCCATAGGAAAGCAAAGCAGGAAAAGAATTCCAACCAAGGCGTCCAGGAGTGCATCCCTGAGGACAGGGCCTCTGAGCTGGGCTGCCAGCAGTGACTGGGGGAGTGCAGAGACGTGCAAAGGCCTGCAGGGCGGGGAGCCCGCGAGGTGGGCCTGGGGTCTGGTGGCAGTAGGCAGAGCAGTCAGAGGCTTGGGAGGTAAACCGCGGGTTCCAGTCCACACCCTCGCACCATGAGCTGGGTGAGTCGGCCCGTCACTGAACCTCTTTGTGCCTCAGTTTCCTAGAAGGAGAATAATAACAGCGCCTACTCACAGGGCGGTGGGAGGACCAAATGAGCCCAGCGAGGAGCGCTCAGAGCAGGCGGCCCACGGGGAGGCTCTGAGGGGGTGCAGACAGCGGTGGCCCACCCATGAGGAGCTCCTCACACACCACCCTGGTCTCATGTTGGGATCTGACAGGCAGATTATACACTCCTGACGGCAGGTCCAGGGCGCTGCTCAGAAAATCCGCATGCACCGACCTGAAGTGCGCCTTCTTCTCCATCTCCCCGCACCTATCTTACTTTTTCTAATTACCATTTAGTGAGCCCTTACTGTGCACCACACATTGAGCTGGGCGTGTGTGCGTGTGTGTGTGTGTTCGTATTTGATTCTCCCATCCACTTGGGGATACGGTGATATATATATATAAAATTATCAACATTTCACACATGCAAAAACCAAGTCCCGAGGGGTTAACAGCATAATCTGTCCAAGGCCACACAGGTACTCATGGCAGGATTTCCTTACTCCAAGTCCAGTGCTCTTTCCACTGTACCCCAAACCGAGAAGAACACGGCCCATCCAAAGGGGGAGGTGGCCTAGGAAACATTCGAGGGAGCCCCCCTACACCTCCCATACACTCACCCAGACTAAGCTTCTGTCCGGTCACTACTGTACCCTTGACCCCTGACCCGTGCCCCTCAGGCCTCCGCCTTGCCAATGCACAGCCCCTCCCCTGTCACACTCCACAACTCCCTACACGCCCCAATGTAACTGCAGTTCTGGCCTCTGGCTTTGGGGTTCAGGGCCCCAGCCCCTTCCCCTCTCCTTGGATATTTTGGGCCCTGCAGGGGGCGCTGGGAGAGGGCACAGCCTCAGGGTTCCAGAGACCCCAGTGAGGGAGAGCAAGGCCTCCCAGGAAGCTTCAAAAAGTAAACATGTCTGGACTCCATCCCCAGAAACTCAGAATCAGCCAGTCTGTGGCGGGATCTGGGCTTCAGCATTTTTTTAAAACTCCACACGTGATTCTAAAGTGCAGCAAGAATTAGGACCAACACTCTGGGCAATCGCCTGGGAGCTGGTCAGACCCTGCTCCAGATCTGCAGGATGGGAGCCAGGTGATTCCGTGCACCTTTATGTTGAGAAGCACTGCCCCAGGCCAACCCCGACTTCACAGACCAGCAGGTGGGGAGGGAAGGCCCCCTGAGGGCCCTGGAGGTGGGTGGTATGCGGCTGACGTGCTGGGGGGGGGGGGGCGGGGCACAGGCCTGAAGGAATGAGTGAGAGGACAGCCTGGACAGCAGGTCTCAGCCCCACGTGCCTGGAGGTGGAAAATGCTTTCCCAGTGTCCTCCCATCTAGTCCTCAGCCCTGTCCTCTGAGGGAGTCAGGAAGAGAGTCTCATGCCCACCTGGGGAAACTGAGGCTGGAGCAGAGGCTCGACATGACAGCACCACCCGTCGCCCCTGCACAGCCCCTGGTTCTGCGGAACAGCAGATTCCCCATCTCCTCTCAGTCTGTCCCAGGAGGCAGGCAGGGAGGGACGTGATCATGCCCCAGGTGACAGATGAGGGGCTGGGCCCAGGGCAGGGACCAAGGGCGGAGCCTTCCACAAAGCAGGACCAGAGCCCCAGGAAGAGGACTCAGGGAGCCAAGGGGTTGAGGGTCACTACTGACCCGAAGCAGCTCTGCCAGGCGGGCCCTCAGGGGGCTTCACATTTGACTGACAGAATTTCATCTGCTCTCCTCCTCTTGGGGGCCTGTCTGAGGAGTAAATGTGGGACCAGCCCCCACAGAACCAGGTTGGACCCCAAGAAAACCCTGCTGCTCCTGAAAAGTCTTTTGGCCCAGGAAGGAAGCCTGACTCTCCACCGTTATCCTCACATTTGGGGCCCTCTCTGCTGAGGAGAGATGGCAGGCCATAGAGTCCACCTGTCTGTCACCACACCTCACTGAGGATGGAGAGATTGGATTGGGGGGTGTGTAAGGGGGTCGCCAGCATCCTTGGAGAAGGGGACCTCTCTGACCCCGAGCAGGGAAGGGAACAGAAGGTGGCACTGGCCCACCTGGTTGTTCTGCCAAGGGCAGATGCCCGGTGTCTTGACCCAGGAACCCTCCCCCTCTCCAAAATCCCTGCTCTCCAGGGATGAATATGGGACCTTCACCCTCCCCTGCTGGAGAAGGCTGGGGCCCCAGGGCCTGGGATGGGATGGAGGGGATCACAGTTTCCAGCATGGTGGGGGGGTTCACAGCAGGGGGTCCCCCCAGCCCTGGGCATCTGATAGCCCTTCCCCCGCACCCCTGCAGGCCCACCTGCCTCATCAGCACCTCTCAGCAGAAGGCCCAAGCACAGCACTGAGGAGACAGGGGGAGTGAGGGAGAGAGACAGGGACAGAGGGAGGGGAAGAGAGAGGCCCCCTCTGTCCAGCGTGGCTTCTCCACAGACCCAGAGAGCCCACTGCCACCCCCACCCCCATCCTGGCACAGCTGGGCCAAGGAGGGCAAGGGAGGAGGCGGGAAGTCGGAGAGGGAGCTGTGGGACCCCACACCCGGCTTCCTACCCTGGCCCTCTCCCTCCACCGCCACCCCTCCCTGCCCCAGAGGGTCTCACGCCCAAATCACAGACACCACAGGGAGCAGGGAGGCCCTTCCCTTGAAGAGGAGGAACCAAGGGGTGGAGGGTGAATGGGGACCCACCGGGATCGAGAGATGCCAGGCAGGCGGGCAGCAGCGGGTGTCGGAGACTGCTGCGGGCAGCTGGACACGAGCGGCTGGATGCTCGTCCCTCCGTCCCTCTGTCCATCCAGGGCGGCTCCTCTCTGGGCGGTTCTGAGGCCGGGCGGGCGCTGTTAAAAAGCTTTTTATGTGTGTGTGTGTTAATCACATGATTGCCGTTCACCTGTATTTCGAACAAAGACAGCTCACTGTTTCAAGGCCCCGAACAAGAGTCTGGGCACAGGGAAGAGAAGGGAGGCGGGGGGAGGAGGGTTGGCAGCGCCGGGGGTGGCGTCGAGGAAAACTGGGGGGAGATTGTCCAAGGCCGGCAAGCGAGAGAAAGAGAAAACCCTTATCAAACTCCTAATTCACTGGGCTCCGAGGCCCCAGACACACTGGCCCGATTGTCTGGCTGGTTGTGTGTGCGAGCATGTGTGTGTGTGTGTTCCAATGTCCGCTCCCCCCACCCCCAACATGCCTTCGCCTCGTGTGACTACCTCATTGTGTCTCATTACCCACCCCCCTCCACCCCCTTGGCCTTTCCCAAGCATGAGGCCTTGCCTGGACCCCCTTTCCAGCCCCACTCCAGACAGGACTCCCTTGGGGTGGCCTGGGGCCTTGCTCAGCTGCTGAGAGGCTCGGAACCATAGGTGGTCACCAACTCAGCCCAGGCTCCATCTGTTCTTCCACGCACACCCCCACCTCTGCCTCGACACCCACTCATCAAGAAGAGAGAGAGGCTGTGACCTTCGGAGGAGAGACCTAGGAAAGAGGAGAGAAGAAGGAGCCCAGGGTGATGGGCAGGACAGAAAAAGGGGAGGGGTCACCCAGCTGGGGAGGGGGCTGAGGGAGAAACCAGCAGAGAGGAGGAAGAACCGGACAGGGCAACTCCCCACTCTTTCACACTCTTTCTCTGGGTTAGGGAGTGGGGGACTTCATGACAACCAGGATTGGGACTCCCCCTACCAAGACAGGGTGAACCTCGTGTAGAAAGAGTTGGGCACCAGGAAGTGGGGCCCCAGAAGCCTTTCAGACCTACTTGGGGAGGACCTCCAACCCAGCCCCACAACCAGCCTGTGGGAACTTCAGTCCTGTCTCTCTACCTTGAGCCAGCCCAACCCTTCTGTGTGCTGGGTGTCTGGTGAGAAGGGACCAGGGGTCGAGCCAGGGCATCTGCACTGGGCAGGTGGTGTCTGGTTGGCTCCTGCCTCACCAGGTATGGATGGACCTCTGATCTCGCTCTCTCTTGCCGTAAGCTGAGGCAGAGAGGGCAGCCTAGGTATGGGTAGGAGGCAGAGGGAGACAGGGTGGGAAGCAGTGCCTGGCTACAGGCACTCAATAAGATGTCTTAAGTGAAGCCACACCGGCCAGCCGCCCTCACAGTCGCTAGGCCCTTCACCTGCCTTCTCATCACTCCCCAATCCTTTTCCAACTGCCCAGCCAGCCACCTGAGGTGGAGCTTGGGGGTCCCAGTTGGATCCAATTTTCCTCCAAGCAACAGGTTCTAACTCTGCCCACCTGCATCCCTTGGCTTTCTTGGCCTGACCACCCCCACCCCTACTGCTCCCCTAAGCCCAGGCCACAAGACCGGCTTGGGGCAGCAGCTCGGGGAGCTGGGGTGGGGGCTGGCGGAGGAGCCCTGAGTGTTGGGGATGAAGGCAGGCGCTGGAGGCTCCACCTTCTGCCCTTCCCTCCCTCCCCTCCCCCTCCCCCTCTCCCCCTCCTTCCTTCCCCAGCCCTCGGCAGCAGCTCAGCGCTCAGTCAGTCTCAGGCTGTCCAGCCAGGGTGGTTGGTGGTGAGGATTCAGGCTCCGTCCTGACGAGGCCGTGGCCTGAGGCTCAGGGCCCCCCAGCCCCTCCCTCCCAATCCACCAGCGTCACCCCCCAGCCCCGAGCTGGACCGCACACCTTGGGACACGGTTTTCCACTTCCTAAGGACGAGTCCCAGACTGGAGGAGAGGTCCGAGGAGGTGAGTGAGTGCGCAGCCCGCTCCTCCGCTCCTCCCTTCCCCGGGCCCAGGCCTGGACCCTGCTGTGGGGCGTGGGGTGGAGAGAGGCTGACACCACATCTGCCCCCAACCCCGCTCCTCTAGACCCGTCAGGGGCAGGCGGGAGGGAAGACAGAAAGGTGAGAGAAAAGGTGGGAAATTCCAGGAGCCAGGATTAGAGCAGAATAAAGAGTCCGTTTTTCTTCCTTTCCATCAACAAACCTCCACCCAAAAGGAGGTTTAAAAAAACCCAAACCCACCCACACCAAGAGACGGTTGGGACCAGGTGGTGGGAAGACACGGAGGCGGGAGCTAGGAGGCCGAGCCAGGGTCTGGCATGTGCGCGGGCCCCAGGGGCTGCAACGGGTCTAGGGGGAGCCGGGCGGGCGCCACCTCGGGGCTGTGCCCGCGTCGCGTCCCGGGCCGCCCTCGGGGCTGCGCGCACGGCCGCTCCATCGCGCCCTCCTTCCCGTCCAGGTGGGCGTTGGACTCTTCGCGAGGACCCCGGCAGTGGGCCCCGGGGAGGCGGCCGAGGCGGCGGCGGCCGGGGGCGACATGGCGGAGGAGCAGGACCTCTCCGAGGTGGAGCTGAGCCCCGTGGGCTCCGAGGAGCCCCGCTGCCTGTCCCCGGGGAGCGCGCCCTCGCTGGGGCCCGACGGCGGCGGCGGCGGCGGCGGCGGATCGGGCCTGCGAGCCAGCCCGGGGCCCGGCGAGCTGGGCAAGGTCAAGAAGGAGCAGCAGGACGGCGAGGCGGACGATGACAAGTTCCCCGTGTGCATCCGCGAGGCCGTCAGCCAGGTGCTGAGCGGCTACGACTGGACGCTGGTGCCCATGCCCGTGCGCGTCAACGGCGCCAGCAAGAGCAAACCGCACGTCAAGCGGCCCATGAACGCCTTCATGGTGTGGGCGCAGGCGGCGCGCAGGAAGCTTGCCGACCAGTACCCGCACCTGCACAACGCCGAGCTCAGCAAGACGCTGGGCAAGCTCTGGAGGTGAGCGCCCCGACCCGCCGCCGGGGAGCCCCCGCGGGCCCTCTAGCTGGGGTGCATTCAGGCTAGACCGGCACTGCCTGGGCCCTTGTCCTGGGAGCAGCCACCTCCTTGATAGAACTGGAGACCAGGTGGGGGCAGCGGGCCCGCCCTCCCCCACAGGTGCCCCATGGGGTTGTGCTGGCTCAGAACTCCAGCGGCCTAGGCCCGGCTCCGGACCCGGGGCAGCGGGCTGGAAGGCGCCCCCTCGTGGTTGGAATTCTGTCGGTGGCAGGCGGTAGGGCCTGGGCTTCTTCCTGGAGCAGTGAGGGCGGGAGAGAGGGAAGGATGGCGCAGGCGTGGGCCACACCACGGGCCTTCACTAACCGCTTTCCCACAGGCACGCACACTCACGGGTGCCACTGCCACCAGTTCCAGTGGTCAGGGGGATGCGGGGAAACGCCTGGAAAAGAACGGAAGGCCTGGCTGGAGAGGCAGGGAAACTGAGGCAGCCAGATGGAGAACTGGGGGCAGTTCAAGGGAAACAAGGAATTCAGACAGGAGTTTTTGAAAGAGTGAGGGATGGAGACCTGCCTGAGGATCCTGTCCTATCCCAGCTGCCTTCACTGTGCCTTCCTGACCCCACCCTACTTCAAGCAGAGCCTTCTTCAACCCCCAGGGAAGGGGACGCACAGAAAGAAGCCTCCCCCTCCCACCCTGTCCCATTGCTGCCAGGCTTGTCTCTCTGTCTCCCTCCCTCTCCCAGTCCGGCGCCATCTTCCTTTCCAGGGCCCCACCCAGCACTGAGTAACCTCCTGCCCCGGCAGCCTGGGAGCTGGAGCTGAGTACCCGGGCAGGGAGGAAAGCTGGGCCCCCTTCCTACCAGGGTCCCTCAGAGCCCCAGGTTCCCTGGGACCAGCCCAAACCTCTGGGGAAAACATCTCCCCAAGGGGTAAGTCTGCTACCCTTGCCTCAGATTTGGGGCTCGGCCTGGCCCCCTTCAGAATATGTAGAGCAGGGTGACCTCCCACCCCTGGAGTCTTGGGCAGCTCCCACAGAGAACAGGGGCTCCCGGAGATGTGAGCCTGCAGAGGTCACCTGATTCCCCATTAGGTTGCCCAAGAGGTAGCCCAGAAAGGCAAAGGGGCACAAAGGCCATGTAACAGCTGGTGGCAGAGCCAGGGCCAGGACCCAGGTCTCCTGAGTCTTCATCCAGTGGTCTTCCCCACACCATCCTTGGTGACTGCAGTGGGTCACCCCTTCACTCTAAGGCCTGGTCAGGAGGTTGTGAGGGTGGGGACAGAGAAAAGGAGAGCAGAAGTGAGGCACATCTGGGGTTTCAGCAAGTTTGGGCTTTATCCGAGGAGCCTGCCTCCCTCCACTTGCCGGCCCCCCGGCACAGTGGAGATTGGGTCTAGAAGGCCAAAAGCTTAGGGTGGTGGAAGGAGCAGGAGGGCCCCCAAGAGACCAAGAGGGATTCACATCCAGCCCCCTGGCCCCATCCTTGCCATGTGTTTGCTGAAGGCCTGGTGCCCCTTCCCCTCCCCGTCCCAGCCCTCAGCATTCTGCTCATCCTGGGCAGGCCCCAGGCTCATTGGGCAGCCTGCTGCGTGGACCCAGAGAGTCCAGCTCTGCCAGGAGCAGAGGTCAAAGCTCTGCCCAAGGTCTACGCACACCCAAGTAGGGCTCACCCCAGGCCAGTACCCTTGGTGCCGTGGGATAGAGAAGAGCAAGTAAGAGACAGACAAGCAGCAAGGAGACAGAAGGGCAGACAAAGCAGGCCCTGGGGATCATAAGCAGGCCACAGCTCAAGCCCAATGAGAGCATCCCACCACCTCCTATTGCCCAGGATTTAAGATTGGACCCTCCAAACAGTCCCTGTCCCTCTTCCCCCAGTCCAGAGCCCTGTCCTTGGGCTCCCTCGGGAGGACTTGTTCCTGGCCACCACTCAAGCTGTGTGCACAGGGACCCAGGGTGCCCCCCAGGGGCCAACCTGGGGTGGGGCAGTCAGGAAAGCAGACACTTTCTCAGGACCCAACCCCAGGGGAGGAGAGTGGCAGGCAATGGCAAGGATCAAAGGCTCTGCCACCAGGTGGGCGGGCCACCTGGATCCTGGGTGGCGGCCCTGAGAGGCATCTGGATATGGGCTGGCTGGGCTGGCCAGTCTCTCCAGGGCTCCTCCTGAAGTCCCCCAGGCTCATGACTGCCAGCCCATCAGGAAGGGGAATGCTTAGGCAGAACTGGAAAACAGAGGCCCTAGACCTGAAAAGAGAAAGATGTGCAGACAGACCGTGTGGGGTGCTGGAAGTAGGTTGGGGTCAGACACACCAGCGTCCAGGTCCTGGCTCCTAAGTGGCTGTGTGCTCCAACTGTCACACAAACCTCCGGTGCCTGCCTGGGAATGACTGTTAGATGCTGATCATATGTTGTTGGTGGGATGTGGGTTGACCTGCCTGGAGAGAATAACTAGAACCAAGAGACTAAAGGGGGTCACAGGCTGAAGCCTCTCCTGACCCCTGGGCCCCCCAGGCCCCTTCGCTGACAGGAGGAGGAGATGGAGCAGCAGCCAGTGCCCCACCTTGGGAGCCCCCCAGTTAGGGCTTCCAGTTTGGGTGGGGAACCAGCCTACCCTCTCCCCGCCCCTATTGCAAACCTTAAAGATGACCTGGAGGACAGAGGCGAAGTGAAGGTGCAAATGAGGATTAGGTTTGCAGTTAGAGCTGTGGTGACATTGGGGGAGGCGGGGGACAATGTTGAGTGAGGGCTGGTGGTGGAGTCAAGATTAAATTTGAGATTGGGCTACATGGTGGGGCACGATGGGTCTGGGGTTAGGAGAGTGCCTGAACAGAGCTGAGGTTGGTCTGGATGAGGCTGGGGTTGGGACTGGAGGTGGGGTTGGCTGTCTGCACCCTGTGAGGGACCAGGCTGAGGTTAGGGCTGGGGTCAGGGCTGGTGGTGGCCCCCCACCCGCACTGGGCTTAGGTTTCTGTCGAGGTTAGGGTACTGCTGTGAACTAGACGGGAGGCGACATGGAGGCGACATGGAGTACAACGTTGGAATCTTCCCTCTCTTCTGGTCTGTGTCCCCGCTCTGCGCCCCCTGCCATTTTCTTGCTCATTCACACCCGGTTGCAGCTAGACAGAGAAGGTTTGGGTAGGAGAGAGACTCAGTGTCCCCAGCCATCCCAGGAGCCTCTGTGCTGAGGCCCACGGCTGGCTGAGCCTGCTCTGTGCCCTCATGTGCAGTTACACACACACACACACACACACACACACACACCCCTTCAGGGCTGCTCCACCAAATCCCCTAAGCACAGTGGCCTGGGTGAGGGGCATGGCTGGGGGGAGGAAGCATCCCATGCCCTGACCCCCAAGGTCCTGCTCTGGGGTCTCCATCCCATCACTCAGCTAGAGGGACCCTCAGAGAAAGCTGGGCCAGGGCTGGACTTGGGCGGCCTTGGGGGCGGGGGCAGCGGGGGAGGCTAAGCCGCAGAGGAATGCTGCTGCCAGCTAGGAGGTGCCTGGTGTGACCACCCCCTCCTATCCCGGGCAGGGAGGGCTCGGCCTTCTGCTGACTGGGAGAAGAGGGCGCCCACTGGGGGCAGGGGCAGCTGGAGAGAGAAGCCCTTTGGGCAGAGGGACAGAGCTGCTCCCACAGAGTCCCTTATGTCTAGGATTCTGCAAATCTGTGTTCTTTCCCCTCAGCCCCCTCTACAAGGTACCTCGTCCTTCCCTCCTCACCCTGGGGCAGCCAAGACTTGAACACCCCCCTCCCTCGCTCCAGCCCTGCCCTAAGGCTGGAGCTGGGTGGGCAAAGGCACTGCCTTCACGGCTTCCCTCCGCTGGCTGGTCTCAGGGCCTGCAGAGAGGGTCTGTCTGCCCTGTCCCAGGGTCTGGGAAGAGCATCCAGCTTCCTCTACCCTCTGTCACCCCCTGGACAAGGAGCTATGATTGCCCCAGGAGGCAGTGCCCACACAGAGAAGGAGATTCACATCTTGCTCCCCTGGTCCCACCAGGCTGGAATTCACAAAATCAGTATTCCCGAGTTGAGGGGGCCCACCCCAGGTCCTCCTGTCCGACCTCCCCCCAAGCAGCATCAGAATAGCCCCTATTTCTCAAGGCGCCCGCCCCCATCCCCAGGCCTGGTGCAAAGCGCTTCCATCCATTACCCTGGCCAGTCCCACAGCCAGGGAAGTAGGTATTACCATCCTCGTTTTATAGTGAGGAAACTAAGGCTCAGAGAAGTGACTTGCCCACGGTCACACAGCTAGTAAGTAGCAGAGACTGGGCTCTTCTCCCTTACCATGCCACTTCTTTGTTTGCACACCCCCAGTCCCAGGGAGCTCACCCCTTAACAAGGCAGCCAGCTCTACTTGCAGACAGTTTTGATGAGAAAGTTTTTCCTTCCTTGAACTGAAGGAAGCTCTGTGCCCCTCATAAGCGCTATTCCTACTTCTAACTCCATTCTCAGGGGCTGCCAGGAGCAACAAGCTGACTCCTTCACACCCCAGCCCCCGAGAGATGTGAAGGCAGAGATCACAGCCCTCTGAGGCCATTGTTCCTTGGGCCTCGCATCTTCCAGTCCATAAACCAAAGGGCAAGCCCCCACCCCAGGCCCTGCCCATTGGGCTCCCCATCCCCGGCCTCATTTCTTCCAGGGCAGACACTCACGCTGGCCCCTCTGCTGTCTCCCCAACTGCCCCACCCCAGGCTGCTGAACGAGAGTGACAAGCGCCCCTTCATTGAGGAGGCCGAGCGGCTCCGGATGCAGCACAAGAAGGACCACCCGGACTACAAGTACCAACCGCGGAGGCGGAAGAACGGGAAGGCGGCCCAGGGGGAGGCAGAGTGCCCCGGCGGGGAGGCCGAGCAGGGCGGCACTGCCGCCATCCAGGCCCACTACAAGAGCGCCCACTTGGACCACCGGCACCCGGGAGAGGGCTCCCCGATGTCAGACGGGAACCCTGAGCACCCCTCAGGTGAGCACTGGGCCGGGAGCTGGTGGGGGACTGAGGAGGAGTTGTGGGTGAGGGGAGCCTGGGCAGTGGAAGAGGTGAAGGCTGGATGGCATGAGCCCCTGACACCCCACAACCATCCTAGGCTCTGGGAAGGGCTCGCCAGGCTGTGCAGTTACCCTAGCTGGGGTCCAGGGGCCCAGAGGGAGCTCAGTGGGGACTCAGGTGCCAGGGGAGGTGGCTGGGCAAGATGGCTGCAGCTGATGGCAGGGGGCACTGCTGCTGGGTGAAGAGGCCAGTGAAGGAGGCCATGGAGGCCAGGGGGTGAGTTGCAACAAGGAAAGTGGGGACAGGATGACTTTGAGAAATGAGAGATCAGATGGAGGAGAGATCTCTTTCCCACCTCCTGCTCTGATGGGGGAGACACGGCATGTGATGTTGAGCACACGCCATGGATGGGCCAGACACACAGCATCTTGTTTCACTCGTTAATTGAGCACCTGCTGTGTGCCGGGTGCTAACTGCGGTATGTGTATTCACTCAGTCCATCACTCTCCACTGTGATGAGGCAGCCACGCTGCCGGGTCTTGGACCTCAGCTGTGTGGCAAGTTACTGTTATTTTATGGATGAGAAAAACAAGAGTAACTTGCCACACAGCTGAGGGCGGAGCCCAGGCATTGCGGCTCCGGGGCCTCTGCTGGTACCACAGCTGCCTTGCTTGTGTTCATAACATACAGAATGCCAGGCATGGGTCGGGCACATGGGCGGTCTTGGTGAGCAGAGCTCTGCCTTCAGGAGACATGCCCCAAGCCCTCCTTTGTGCCAGGCCTGGGAGCAGACACCAGGGGCACAAACGAGAAGCTGTGGTCCCTGGTCTCAGGAGCCCAAGGTCTAGGGGCAGGAGCAGGGATGAAAACAAGTGAACTAAGTACAGGAAGAAGCAAGTGCACACAAAGCCCGTGTGAGACCCAGAGCGGGCATGACCTCTAGAGAGAAGTCATCTACCTGTTCATCCAGTCAGGTCTCCAAAAATATCCAGCTACCTGCCAGACTCTGGTCAAGGAAGGCTTCCAGAAGGAGGCCATGTCTGAGCTGCTTGGTAGTGTCTGTTTTACTGATAAGGAAACTGGTTAAGAGAAGACAGGGGTTTGCCCAGGGTCACACAGTAAGTGACAGAGCCAGGATTTGAACCAAAATCCAGCGCACTTGGCCAGTGCAGAACTCGGCATTGCCTCTGGTCTGATGAAGGAGGCACAGCCCTGCCCTCAAGAAGCTCCTGGTCTCAGGGACCATGGACTGTTCTCTTTGATGGGATCCCCAGTCCAGCCCTCCCACCCCCAACACATGTACGCCTCACCTTCAGAGATTCAGGCACACACAGACACACAGACAGACACACACACACCAGAAGACCCTGGACCATGTACAGAACCACCACCTCAGAATATAACCATGGGTGTGGCTTTTTCTCAGCCTTTAAGGCCCAGCTCAGTTCCCCGTCCTCAGTGAGACCTTCCCCAAGTCCCCAGGGCAGGGTGGGTGGCTTCCTCCGCTGCTCTCCTGAGCCCTCTGTATATCCCGTCATCACAGCACTTCTGATGCTGCCCTCTAGTCATGTGTGGGTCTCTGGATCTCCCCCAAGACTATGGGCTTGTGAAGACAGGGACCCATTTTATTTGTGTTTGTATGCCCTGCACCTGGCACGGTGCCTGGCACTTAGCAGTGCCCCCTAAGTGTTTGCTGAATGAATATGTGAATGAGAAAGTAGACAGACAAAGGAACAGGGGTGGAGCAAGTCAGTTATCTGAGAGCTCTCCCGAATGAGCGGGAGAAGCAGCTAGAGGAACAAGAGTGCAGGCAGCACAGCACAGTGTGGTGGGCACTGAGGGCATGACCAGTGGGGCTGGGTCAGAGGGAACGTTTCCTGGAGTAAGGGGCACTTGAGCTGGCCTTGGGAGGAGGGATGGGGTTGGAGGGGACACACGGCTGTTCAGGGGCCAGGGCCAGAGAGGGCACAGGCAAGCCAGCAAAAGTGAAACAGAGGAGTTAAGAGTGATGAGGGTGGGCGATGTCGGCAAAAGCAGCCAGCAGAGGCCGAGTGTGCGCTGCAGAGAGAGCAAGCGAGTGCAGACCAAAGGGCCAGAGCCCCTTGGGTCAGTGGGAGGGAACAGCGGGAGCAGGGAGGGAAGCCAACGTCAGCTGATGTGGGGAAGAACTTTCCAACAGGAAAGATTTTTCAAAATGAAGCAGGCCTCTCCAGGAGGTGGGTGACAGAGGAAAGTCCTGCTCTGAGTGGGAGGCAGGACCCATCCCTAAGATTTGGGAATTTCATAAACAACTGGAAACCAACCCAAGACCATTATGTAAATGAATGCCAACTTGGGCTGCCCAAACATGTAAAACTTACAAGGTCACACAGTGATCAGCCCTTAGGCTCCTGGGGGCCTCTTGTCTGAAGGTGAACTATCAGAATCCAGAAGCCTCTGACTTTGTTTCCCGCTTTCTCTCTGTCTCCCTTCCACCCAGGTCAGAGCCACGGCCCACCCACTCCTCCAACCACCCCAAAGACAGAGCTGCAGTCGGGCAAGGCAGACCCCAAGCGGGATGGGCGCTCCATGGGGGAGGGTGGGAAGCCTCACATCGACTTCGGCAACGTAGACATCGGTGAGATCAGCCACGAGGTAATGTCCAACATGGAGACCTTTGATGTGGCTGAGTTGGACCAGTACCTGCCACCCAATGGGCACCCAGGCCACGTGGGCAGCTACTCAGCAGCTGGCTATGGGCTGGGCAGCGCCCTGGCTGTGGCTAGTGGACACTCCGCCTGGATCTCCAAGCCGCCAGGCGTGGCTCTGCCCACAGTCTCACCACCTGGGGTAGATGCCAAAGCCCAGGTGAAAACGGAGACCGCGGGGCCCCAGGGTCCCCCACACTACCCCGAGCAGCCGTCCACCTCGCAGATCGCCTACACCTCCCTCAGTCTGCCCCACTATGGCTCCGCCTTCCCCTCCATCTCCCGCCCCCAGTTTGACTACTCTGACCATCAGCCCTCAGGACCCTATTATGGCCATTCGGGCCAGGCCTCTGGCCTCTACTCGGCCTTCTCCTACATGGGGCCCTCACAGCGGCCCCTCTACACGGCCATCTCTGATCCCAGCCCCTCAGGGCCCCAGTCCCACAGCCCTACACACTGGGAGCAGCCAGTATATACGACGCTGTCCCGGCCTTAAAGGGGGCCCTGCCACCACTGCCCCCTGGCCCCTCTGGGTAGCGCATCCCTCCCCCCAGCCCTTGCGCCCTGTTCCTCGCCCATCTCAGGCCTGGTGGTGGCTGTGGAGGAGGCTGCAGAGGCTGACAGCTGAGGGAAGGCTTTCTGCCTTTGATGACCCCAACCCATCCTATCCAGGCTCCAACCCAGGCAAAGCCCTGAGCTACTAGGCTGGGCAGAGGAGGAGGAGGTTGACTGTTGCCCCTAGACTGAAAGATGAGGGGCTGTACCTAATCCCCAGGAATGACCCTCGATCCCAGGACCTGAGAAGGACCCGCTCACCCTCCTCTGGGAGGAGGGGAAAGCATCCAGGGTCGGATGGGAATCGGAGGCCTTGCCACTCCTGTGCCCTTGTCTGCTCTCTCGTGGAGAATGAGGGGTCTGACAAAATCGTGCCACCTGTGCCATGTGCCTAAGAGCAAGGCCAACCAGAGACCTGCATCAGTGCCTGGAGTGGGCTATGTCTGGCCCTCGGGGGCTGAGGACAGCTTTGAACAGCTTCGGGGGGCGTGGGGTGGGGTGGGGGCTCAGAAGGAGGTCTCCTCATCCCCTCAGTGCCCCCTCTCCTCCTGAACACAGGAAGGAATTGGCACAGGGGCCCCAGGACCAATTCTGTGCCAATAACCTCATTCTTTGTCTTATTGAGAAAGAGAGCCCCTGTCTTACTCCACTACAACCTCCCAGACCTAGAGGGGCATCCCAGGAAGCAAGGAGGCAGGGGCTCCGGGAAAGGATTCGGAGACAATTCACAGAGCCTTTCTCCCAGGATCCTGGCCAACTCCCTCTCCCCTCACCAGGCTCTGTGGCCCCTGCTCTGTCAGCCCCAGCCCCTTGGGCTTCTCAGAGAGTTATAGCTGCTCAGGCCCAAACCCTCGGCTCCAGGAGGACACACAGGGCCCAGCCCCCAGGTTGCTGGCAGCAGGCTGAAGACACTAAACTCCTGACATGTACATTCTGCCCTGGCCTTTCGCCCTTTGCCTCCCAGTGGTATCTGAATAAAGTATGTAGCTCTATTCTGCCCCTATTTTCCTGTTCTGCATCCCCCTCAACCCACATGTAACTCATTACTGCCCCCCTCTTATTTATCTCGGTAGCTCCCTCTCCCCTCTCCCTCCCCTAGCTACTTCAGCCCCTACTAACTCTGCATTAAGCATTCCACATAATAAAATTAAAGATTCCAGTTACCACTTGGTGGGCCTGACCTGGCCTGTCTCTTGGTCTCTTATCCCTGTACCTGTGCTTCCTCAAACACTTTCTGGAAGTAGCTAGGGGGGGAATGCAAAGGATAGATAATCCAAAGGTCTCCTCTCTCCCCTAAGAAGGTGGAGGCGATGCAGTGGGTTAGGACAACTGGCATCGCAGTGCGGTCAGTCTGTGCTCATGAGTGAGGCCTCAGATGGCAGCTCCCTCCCCCACTGTGTGCCCACACCGCAGGTGGGCCACTCGCTGCCAAGCGGGAACTCAGTGAGAGCGCCTTTCAAGCAGCCCCTGTGCTTGCCCAGCAGAGAGGGGACCTTGCAAAGAGTTCAAGGGACTGGTCCACTCCAGGATCTAGCTGAGACCTCAGAGCAGCTGCCAGTGTCTAGGTGTAAAGCAAGGATGACAGACGAGCAATCTAATCCTTCATTGCTTCCTCCCCAAGAGCTCTTTCCTAGGCAGAACTCCAACCTGCATTCAGGGGCCACAGGCCAGTCCACCTCAGGGACAGGGTAAATCTCCATGGATGGACGGCTCTGGTTGTTGGACATCCTTCCTTATACCCGGCTCATAATAACAGTAATAGCTGCCATGTACCGAGTGCTCCCTGGCCAAGGGCTTCATGTCATCAGGCCTGTGAGGGAGTGGGTCAGACCGTCAGCCCCAATTTCCAGATGGGGAAGTGACGCTTTCACAGGTTGATGCTAAGTGCTGGTGCCGGAATTCAAAGCCAGCTCTGATGCCAAAGCTCGTGCTCTTAACCATCATCTCTTCCACCTGCCCATCGTTTGCCAGCCCTACTTATGCTTTTAATCTGAAGTGATGCCTCCTTCACTGCTCCCAGATCAGCATTGCCAGCTCCCTTACCTGTTTCTTCTATCTGTGGGCTCCCACCCCTCACTTCCTAGTCAGGACCTGGGGTGGGGTGGGGTGGAGTGGGGAGCACCAAGAACCAGCCGCGTCCTCCAGGGTGGCCAAACTCCCATCTGGAAGCTGCATCACGTGGGCTCTTCAGGCAACCTCGCCAACACTGCTGGCTGCCATGAAGCTTAGTGGTAACTGCAAACCCCTGCTCTTGTAGACGATATCTCTGCCAAGTCAGATCACCCTAAACTGTATATAAGCTGTTTTCTGGTGTTTTGTTTATTTTGTTGTGTTGTAGATAAATGCAGGATTTTATACTGATCTTTAACAGATTTCATCTTGTTGGATTTGACCATTTCCTCACCTGTATTAAATCTTTTGGAATTCTGAATCCAACTTATTAGCTCTCCTTCTGAGCTTTATGTATCCGCAAACTTGAATATCCTCATTCAAGTCACTAATAAAAAAGGTTGAATGAAGAGAGACAGGCCCTGTGTACACCACTAAATACCTCTCCATCATCAGTTCTATTATCTACACTCTTAGGAAAAACTGTCCAATCAATTATGAATCTATCTAATTATATCACCACAAAGTGCAAACTTCTCCATCAGAGCCAGATGGAAAGCCTGCCATCAAGATTCACTCCATCTGTGGCATTCCTCTGACCTACCAGACCACTAGCCATTGAAAAAAGGAAATTTGGTTCATCTGGCCCCATTCTTAGAAAGCCTATGCTAGCTCCTGGATCCCCTGTTTATTATTTTCAAATATGCAATAACCTATTCTGGAATTTTGTTAGGGATCAATCAGTACTAATCTTATTTGCTCATGATTGCTACAACCCAGCCTTTCCCCTCTACTGAAAAGCAGGACATTAGTCCATTTCCAGTCTGTTCACTGCTCCTGCTCTCAGTGGGATTGTGGACACGGAGCCAGCAGGCAGGGGGAAGGGGCTACATCAAAATGAAACCACCACCTCCAGGATCCTGCACCTCATGAGACCCACTGGGATGTCACAGGGGATACAGGAGAAGGGGAAATGCCCCCGAGAGGACAAATGACCCCGGAGAAGTCAGAAGACCTAGCTTGTGCTCATCCCTTAGACCTAAGGTTCCGGATGTGCTCGGGCCTCAGTAAGGTAGTGGCTCCACGTGTAAAGAGAGAAGGGGGCAGGTGTTTCTGGAGAGGATTGAAGAGACTATGCCCAGGTCTGGCCAGCTGAGTAGCAAAGGACTGACCCCTGAAAAGGGAGCAGAATGGGAAGAGGGAGGTGAAAGGAAAACACCCCTTTCTCCCTCTCCTACACCCAATCCCCTAAGGGTTAACCCCTACGCCTCTCCAGCCCCTTCTCTCCTCCCCCGCCCAAACCCCATCTCCCTTTAATCACATCTGATACTGAGCAGCCCAGCAGGAACAAAGAGACCATTTAGAGAAACGGGGCCGAGAAAGTGACCCCCGCACTCTGGGGCGGCCGCCTGGATGCCAGCACAAAGGCGGCATTTCAGAGCTGAAATTTCAGCACCCAACTTGATTAAAGGATTCCACAGGCTTGGAGGAGGGTGGAAGGGGGTACGAAGTCCACTGCTCCCTGAATTAACCCTTCTCCAGGCCAACAAACACCCCTCCCATTCCTATGGATGCTCATCACTCCCACCCTGTCCAGGGTGCAACCACCCCAGGGACCCTGCCTCTTGCAGAGGTCCAGCAAGCCCAGCTCCTCCTCTTCCTGGAAGGGGACCTGGCAGTGGAATGGAAGTCAAGGCTGGAACATTCAGGGAGCCAATATTCCCTCTATCTCTGTTGGTGTCTATATACGCCCTCTCCCTGTCACCCGAGGGAGGGAGGAACCGTGATTGGTCTTACTGCAGGTTGGGTAAGCGGGGTGGAGAAGACAACAGAACCTATTAGAACCTAGGGCAGAGGGAGGGGAGCTCCAGTCCTGATCTGCGGTCACATCTTAGACTCAGGAGCCCTGCTTCCCTGCCCACCATCATCCCAGCACCCATGCCAGTCAAGGCCTCGGAGAATCACAAGCCCCACACAGAAGGGAAAGGACATCTTCCAGAGGGTGGGAAGGAGAGGGTATGGGTGTGGCAGACCAGAGAGGTGGGCCACGGAGGACAGTGTGTGGGCAGTGGCCCGAGGAGTGGAGACTGAGGGGACCAGGGGTGGGCAGGTGCTCGGTCCTTGCTCCAGCTGCTGACTTATCCAGCAGGGCTCTGCTTGGGGAGGGCAGGAGATCACTGCATCCCCAAGCTTCCTGCTGGGGCACTGCTCCTGAAAGGGGATCTGAGCCCACGATAAGAGGCTCGAGGCAGGTCCTTAGGAAACAATGGGTGACTTGATGAGACCTGCTCTGTGATACTCCTGAGAAGGGAGAAGCCCCTGAAGCCAGTCCCCACTGGAAAGGAAATTGGGGGTTTCCGTGGCAACCAGTTCCCTGGGCACAAAGGCTCGTCTGTCTGCTGGGAAGGCAGCTGAGGTGTCTCCCTGCAGCAGCCTTTGCTCTGGTGAGCCGGGAGATGGAGGGAGGGATGCGGGGGATCCACAGGGGTAAGAGCCCCTGGTGCTTCTTAAAGAGCTGACGGTCATGGGGCCACCGAGATGGGTGCACACTCCAGGCAGTATGGCAGTGACAGGGAAGCAACAGGTGGGCATCTCGGATAGCTGGAGGCAGAGCGGGGTGAAAGGTTGACTAGTTTATTTACATGCATGAAGAATGTGAGAACAGAAACTGGGGATGAGGCGCAGTCAGGAAGATGATCCCAGCTCAGTCGGTGATGATGAGCTCGTCTACCCCCCAGTCTTCATAGCTCCCGTCTGGCAGGTAGCGGCGAATGATGATGGGGATCTTTCGGGCCCTGTGGCAGGGGAGAAGTCACAAGTGCATGAGAGCTGGTAACCTCAGCTCTACAGCAGAAGGCACAGATTGTGTGCAGAACGCAAGGAAAGAGAAGTCTTAGGAGCATCCTCTTGGGACTATGAGTGTACTCTGTAGGAAAGGAATTACAATAAGAAGCAAGTTCCTGCGCCCCTGAGTGGGTCTGGGTCTGGAAGGGCTCTGCCACCCCATGGCTGAAGGGAGGAGGGGGAACAGTGGAGGAATGCTGCTAAGGCCATCTGCAACAGGAACAGGCAGGTTCTGACAGACAGGAGAGGTCCATGTCTCATCAGTGCCGCCCCCTTTGCCTGCCCTCCTCGCCCTCCCTCCTCCTTCCTGGTAGGCTGATTCCTGAACAAACTACGGATCTAAAGGAACAAGAACTACACTTCCCCAGCCAGGGAAGTGGGGGTCGGGATGTGCAGCAGAGAACCCAAGGGAGGCCTCCCAGGCTCTGGAGCAGTGAACCATGATCTGGGCGACTTACTTGAGCTCTTTCATGGCGATGAGCAAAGGATCTGTCTCCCCCTCCAGCTCCACCATCACGGGGGCACACATCCTGTAGGTATAGGGACAGGTATTGGGGGAACTACAAACACAAGGAGAATCGGCATCCAGGTCGTCATCTAGGAAGGTCACCTTCTAGGCAGGGAGGCAGACAGGCATGGTGGCTGGGGAGCAATGGCTCAGGGCACTGACAGCGAGGGTACACGAGTGGAAGCCAGTAAACTAGACTTAAATTTTGCCTCCCAAGACACTGAATTTCTCAGTATCTCCATTTGAAAATGAAGACAAAAAGCCCTGCCTCACCTACACGACGGTGAAGCTACAACACTACAGGCTAACGAGCAAGAGCACACCAAGTGCCTTACGCTGTTCTCAGCTCTTTACATAGATGATCTCATCTGAGGTGAGAACTATTGTTATTTCCATTTTACTGATGAGGAAACTGAGGCACAGAGAGGTCAGTAATTTGCCCAAGGTCACACAGCCAGTAAGTAGCAGAGCCAAGATTGGAACCCCGCACGTTCCCACCCACTGTACTATAACACCTCCCGTTAATAAGCTGAAGATTCATAAACTTAAAAAGCTATTGTGCTGGGCCGGCCCCGTGGCTTAGAGGTTAAGTGCGCACGCTCAGCTGCTGGCGGCCCGGGTTCGAATCCCAGGCGCGCACCGACGCACCGCTTCTCCAGCCATGCTGAGGCCGCGTCCCACATACAGCAACTAGAAGGATGTGCAGCTATGACATACAACTATCTACTGGGGCTTTGGGGGGAAAAAATAAATAAATAAAATCTTAAAAAAAAAAAAAGGTATTGTGAATGGGATAGGTGTAAGCTTTCATCACAAGGCCAAATGACATTCATCATGTTAGCTCCACTGCCAAGGACCTTCCCCAAGGCCTATCACAGACTCCTGAGGCGAGCAGCCATGGCAGAGTATTCGAGCACAAAAGAACAAAAGGAAGGGCAGGTGCAAAGGCTGGCCCTTCTGACCACTCTAACCCAACCTCTTGGCCCTGCCTCAGGGCCCAGCTCACCTCACTGTCCCTCGGGGGTCCTGCTCTTCCAGCCTCACACAGGGCCTGCAGCCAGGTGCTCACTTACTTACAATCCTTCCATGATGCCCCACGACCATCAGGCAGAACCCAGTCTGGCCCCTGCTCACCTTTCTAGCACCTTCTCACCCTATATGCCTATATTTACCCCACGTTCCCGCCATACCAAACTACTCTGGTTCCCTGGACATACCCCATTGTTTCCTTTGTGTCCTCTTACAAGCTCCTCCTCTCCCTACAGCCTGAGAGAGGCTCAAACGTCTCCACTCTGGAAATCATTTGCTGAGTCCTCAGTGCCCTGACTCATTTCACATATGCTTCCCCCTCTCACTGTACTGTAACTACAGGTCTGAAGTTTTCACATGGACCATGAGCACCTGGTGGCCCAGGACCACACGCCCCAGCACAACACCTGGCCCACAGAGAGGCTCTGAAAACAAACCAGGCACAGTGCCAGTTGTAGGCCCACCTCCTCCAGGAAGCCACCCTTTATGATTCCAGCTCAAGTTTACACTAATGGATCCCAAACCTGAGAATCATCAGAATTACTAGGAGAGCATGCTAAAAATACAGGTTCCCAGGTCCTGCCCCAGACCTTCTGAACAGACTTTCTAGCGAAGGAGCCTGAGAACCTGCATTTGCAAAGCTCCCCAGGTGATTCTGGTAATCAGCCAGTCTGAAATCCACCAGTTTACATCAAATACTTTACTAACTTTATTACTAAATATTTTTATTTCTGTTCCTCTCAAAAGCCTAAAAATTTCCCAAGGGCAGAGACCAAGAGTTTACCTTTCCCTATATCCTCTATCAGTAAGTAGTTAAATTTCTCCCAAATTTAAAGCTTTAAAGGATGTGGCAAAATGCTTTCCTGATCTGCATATGCCTTATTTCTTTCAAGATGAATAATTCAAGAGCATTCACTCACCCAGCCCTACTATGTGCATGCGATGTGGGAACATGAGCATGCCCTCAGGTACTCTGTCTCACATCACGGCTACGAGCCTTAGGAAGTGGCCGCCAGGTGGTGCTAATGAACCAGAGTGACACTTCATCCAAAAACTATCCAAGAAATGTTTGTTCAGCACCTACTAAGTGCAGGGGCGCATGCCTACTGCTAGGGATAAGATACAGCCCCAGCTGAGCAAGGGCTTACAGCAGGCGGGGAACCGCCAGACAGCGTCCTAGCCCTTAATCAAAGGAGCACTATAGACCCGAATAAGCCGGACCGAGCCTTGCTCCCAAAGAAAAGCGGGACACTGGGACTTGGTAGTGGTCTGAATGTCTGCCTCCAAACTTTTAAGTGCTCCACACTGCCCACCAAATGCAGGCTAATCTTCTGAACTTGTCCCTCAAGGCACTAGTGACACCTTTTCCAGTCTTGTGCCCCAAGCCACTTGCCATTCCCCCACCACAAGCCACACTTGCTTGCCTCCACCTGGACCTTTCCTTGTGCTGTTTCTGGCAACTGGGATACCCTTTCTCTGTCCCCGCGTGACGTCTAATCCCTTCGTGAGGCTCTCCCAGTCACCCCTGCTATTACCCGCTTCTGTCCTTTTTTGTCCCTCTTGTGAAGCACCAGTCCCATCTGCCTCAGGTTCTGGGTATTTGTGAACAGGTGCAATTCCCCCAGCAGACTGTAAACACCTGGAGGCCTGGGGAATCGTGTCTTTTATCATCTTCACATCCCCAACAGGTGCAAGCGCAGTATCTTATTCAAACTTGCAAGACTTTAACTTGCATACAGTCTATTTGCTTGAAAAATAACTTATGAATTATTCTTTCTGCTGGGTCACTTTCAGCAGAAACGAGCGAGCGCTGCCCCACAGAATGCTCTGCAAAGATGGAACTGTCCTCTACCTGCACCATCCATTACAGTAACCCCCAGCCACCTGTGCCTACTAAGCATCTGAAATGTGCCGAACATACAATTTTCATTTAATTTTACTTCATTTAAATTTAACTGCCCACATGTATCTAGCAGCTACCATAATTGATGGTGCGGGCCTAGAGGACCCCGACCCCTGTGATACTAAAATTATCAGAGTGAGTGCAGCTCTAATTTCACCCAGACCAGCAAGGAGTACAGGCAGGCTGGTCAGAGGTCTACTGCTGCAGAGTGGATGAGGAACAATGTTGCCTGCCTACAAAATCCTTTATGAGGTGGAGCCGGTGGTTATCTCTACCCCACAGGACTGGAAGAGATCAAGTCCAATGCTGACTGGAAACGAGTGAGGGAAGGCACGGACTGAGCATCACTGCCCCTCCAGCATGCATTGACCCCACAAATCTGGCCCCAGCTTTTCTTTCTAGTCGATTTTACACTATTCCCTACTTGGAGCACCCCCTCCTCCAGATACCCACCCTTTCCCACCCCAGCTTGTAAGAAGTTTGGGGTGGGAGCTCACTTCCCCAGCCTCATGTTTCCCTGGAGAGGACGTTCTATTAGAGTAACAGTATCACGCTTGCCCTCTCTCTGTCCCCCTACTCCCTCCTCCCCAGGAAGGAGGAATAACTTATCTGACAGGGGAGACTAAGCGGAAAAGCAGGTATCCATGGCCCAGCATCTTCAAGAGTCCCTGCTTTCTCAAAGCCACCAGCCTGCAGAGAGGGCACTTTCCAGTCTGTTCTCCATGATGCCCACACCTTAGCAGGCAGGCTTGTCCCTGCAGACACAGCACCTGGACCCTGCACTGCCTGAAAATGCAACTATCAGACATTTTGATCTCCACCTGTCTACTGGTTAGCTCCTGAATGTTGTTATTCTTCAACTGGTTCCAAACTCGGGAGAGAAAGCAAAGGTTGCAAATTTCGAATCCCCAAAACCCCCCCAACTGCTCTGTGCTGTCCCATCTCTAGTGGAGCCTCTACCTGGAGGGCCTCCCACTCCTCTGGGCTCGCCACAGTCTACCTCGAGTCAAGAATTACCTTAAGCCCAGTGGCTGCTGCAGCAGTGCCCCCAACTAACCGGCCCACAACGGTCAGGGAGCTCTGAAGCCACACTCTGTTTTTCTTTGCTTCATTAACCTGACAGGCAATCATCAAGTTCTGTATTTTTATTGTTATTCTTCCATGTACTGTTATTTGACTTCTCAGAGGTTCATGTCCTATTTCTCCTATTGGACCACAAACTCCCTGAGGGCAGGGGTCTAGCGCAGTGCCTGGCACACAGGGACAGCACCACCCTTTTTAGAACATGAGGGCAGGGAGGGGCCAGGCTGGGCTGGATCAGCAGCTCGAAGGCTTGCTGTGGCCTGACCGATGGAAAGATGGGGCAGGGGCATGCACTCACGCGATCTGGAGGGCTCGGGTGCCCAGCACGCGGGCTCGCTCATACTTGGTCATGTATGGGGTGGTGATTCGCTTCTGGTTGGCCTGCGGTCGCTCTCCAGAGGGGAGGATCTCAACGTTCTCCTGGCCCTCCTGGACACCAAGACAGAAAAGAGGGAAAATCTCAGGGTGCATTTTTTGGGGTGAGGGGGAGGATAATGACGACAATGATTATCACCACCAGAAGCAGAGGGCCTGGAGATGGGGCAGTCCCAAGAAGTCCTTGAGCACAGGCAAAAAATCACCCTAAGCACGAAGTGAGGAACAAGCACTCCATCTTTCAGATAGGGTAACTGAGTCAATGGGCCAAGCAGCTAAGAAGTCAGAGTGAAGGCAGAAATATACAAGCACACATGCACATATACTCATATATTTAACAATTACTTATTAAACATCTGCCATGAGCCTGACATCATGACAGGTGCTGAGACAGAAAGCTAAGAGTTTCTGCTCTCAAAGAACTCACGTCTAGGGAGGAGACAAGAGTAAACAAAAGAGCAGGTACTAGGAAGGTGTGCAATACTGCAACACAGTTACTAAGAAGGGGGGTCATCTAACTCATACCGGGGGATAGGAAGACAGTCTAGAGATGAGACTTGAGCTTGTCTAGAAGGATGAGAGAGAATGTACTAGCTTTGGACAACTAACTGTGGAGTATAATTACAGCACAAGATGTATATAGGATCATAGGCAGGAGAATAAATTCTATAATAAAGAATTAAATCAACAAATATTTATTGAGTGCTTACTATATGTCAGATAATGTTCTAAGTGCTCGAGACAGAGCAGTAAGAAAGATAAAAATTCTTCCCCCTAGAGAGCTTACATCATGATGAGAAGACATAAACAATAAACAAAATTAATAAGTAAAATATGTAGTATAAAAACAGAGAAAAAAGACAGGGAGTGGCAGGGTGGTGGTGTGGGAGGAGGGGGAGAATGCGGCAATTTTAAATAGGATGGTCACGGAAGGCCTCGCTGAGATGACACTTGGACAAAGACCTGAAGGAGGTGAGGGGCAGGTCCTGTGCATATCTAAGGGAAAAGTGTGCCTGGAAGAGGGAACAGCATGATCAAAGGTCCTGAGCAGGGGTCTGCCTGACATGACAGGGAAAGCTAGAAAGGGTAAGGTCACAGAGGAAGCAGGCAGCCAGATCATGGAGGATCTTGTACGTCTTTTTGGCATTTACTCTGAATGAGACGGGGAGCCACTGGATGAGGGTTCTAAGCAAAGGAGAGACACAGTTTGACTTAAGATTTAAAAGGATCATCCTCAATACTCTGTTGAGAATATCCTGTAGGGGGCAAGGGTGGAGGCAGAGAGACCATTTAGGGAGACCAATAGTAATCGATCAGGTAGGCAGGTAAGAAAGATGACTCTGGCAGCAGGAAGGCAAACGCAGCAGACTGAAGGCAGGAAAACCAGTAACACAATTTCTGCAGTCACGTGGGTGTAGAGCAATGAAGATCTAAACCGGACTGCGGCACTAGGAATGGAGAAACGGAACAGGGCTGAACCACATGTAGGAGGCAGAATCAACAGGACAGGCATGGAAGGGACCAGAGGGATGAAGAAGGAGGTTTCTGACTCAGTGAATAGGGACCCGAGAGTGCCATGCAGACAGAGGAAATCCAAAAAGACAGCTTCAGCTTCCTAGACTAAAAAAATCGAGGGATCACTCTCTCTCCAGGAGACACAAAGCACCTCTTCCTCCATCAGTCACACAGGACAGAAAGCCCTATTTTATTCATGAAGCTGGTAACCCATCCACCTAAATGATCAAGCCAGAAGGCTTGGAATCATCTTTGCCATCTCCCACTTTCTCAGCCCCACACCCAATCCACCAAAATCTCTCTTTCATGTTTTCTCATCACTGACACTACCAGCATCCAAGTCCAAGCTACAGGTCTCTCACCTGGAGATCTATGCAAGTCCCCTAACTGGTCTCTCTCTTTTACTCTTGCTCCTCCCCAATTCACTCCTCATTCTGAGGCCAGAATGCTCTTTCTAAAGTGTAAACTGGATCATGCCACTCCCCGACTCAAAACTGGTCAGTGGCTTCCCGCTACCCTTAGGCTACAATAGCCTGCCTGATCTGGGCCCTAACCTGTCCAGCTTTATCCCAGGTCACTCTCCTCCTTGCTCCTTATGTAGCCCCACCCTGCAGAGCACCCGGCACCTAATAAACATTCAACAAGTGTTCACTGACTTGCTCACCCCTCAGAGAACTAATTGCCCCAGAAGCCATGGGCTGTGGTCCAAGTGGACAGAAGCCTTCAGGACCACCTGCAGGGCTTCTCCACTACCCAGGACTGGAACTCTGCTCTAACCGGGGGGGGCTTGTGGCAGGGGCCCTGACCATGAACAGGAGGGAGATGCATTCAGGCAATTATCACCGCTGGGCTATCTGGCAGCTTGGGCTGCAGACACAGGAGCCCACAGCTAAATACTGACCTCCTCGGCCTTCTCCAAGTCATCTAGCCCTTCATCCTCCTCCACATCATCAAAGTCGTCACCATCAAAACTGTACGAGAAGAAGAGGCCAGTTAGTTGAAGCATCACTTACTAGAATCCAAGAGGACAGGGATCTGTGTCTCACCCCACATGTTAGAGGCACTCAATAAACATCTACTTAATGAGTGAATCAAACTTCTGTTCCATTTACTCCTTCAACCTTTCCTCATCAGCCCCTAAATTTTGCTAGGACTCACTCATCATCACTGTTTCTCTCTCTACTGGATCATTCCCATCAGCATATAAACATGTAGTTATCTCCCCATCTTAATAAACAAAACTCATTTCTCTATTCCCTCCCCACGGAGCCCTATTTCCACGCTCTCCTTGAGAGCAAAATTCATGAAAGAGTCATCCACCTCCACTGTTTCCAATTCTTTTCTTCCCATTCTGTCATAATCTCACTCCAAGAAGACTTGCACCTCCCCAGCTCCGTCAAAACCACTCCTTTCAAGCTCGTTAATGATTTCCACGTGGCTACACCCAATGGCCTATTCTTGTTCTCATTTGGCGTGATCTGTCAGTTGGCACACTAGGTCACTCCCTCTCGCTCAGTACACTCTCCTCATGTGACTGCAAGGACACCTCACTCTCTTGGTGTTCCCCAACCTCCCTGGCTGCTCCTTCTCAGCCTCCGTTGCTGGTTTCTCCTCTTTCCCCCACCAGCACTCCATGTTGGAATGCTCTGACGGTCAGTCATCTCCTCTTCTCTACTGACTCTCCCCTGATGAGCTCACCTGTTTCTTCCTTCTGATTAATATACTTAGGCTGATGATTGCCCTATTTTTATCTCCTCCAACCCCCCATGTCAGGAAATCTTTTTGGCTCTAGCTTCAAAATAAACCCAGAATTCAAAACCACTTCTCACGACTCCTAGTACAAGCCGCCACCTTCTCCCACGTGGATACTTCACACCTCCCAGACCTCTACCATCTCCAGGCCTGGCCTGACCCTCCTCTGGATTACCTCTATACTACATCTACTACGTAATCTCACGCGACCCCGTATTATCTGTTTACGGGCCTGTCCCCTCTTCTAGAAAAGAAGCACCTGGAGAGCAGGGGCTACGCCTAATTCACCTCAATACTCCCATTACAAGACACAGAGGCGGGGTCAGTGGAAGTCTGCTGAAAGACACCCTTCTCACTGATCCTTTCTGGTCGTCGAGCCTGGGGCTTTCTGTGCCCAGCCTCTGGCCCGGTCTATGCTCCCGGTTCACCGCCCTTCCCTTCTCCAGCTCCGCGGGCCCTCAGCACCCCTAGCCCCTCAGACACTGCCCCTCGACCTGGCTCCTCGGCCTCCTCTGACCCAGGCCCCCGCCTCAGCCGCCCCTTCCGAGACACCGCAAAGGCCACTTCGCTCCCGCACTCACTTGTCCTCGTTGTCTGACATGACGCCCGCGCCGCGGCGACGCGGGTCCGCACCTCTGACCCACGCAGCGACCTGTCCACAACGCGCCTTCTCCTCCAGCGGCGCCACGCGTTACTCTGCGCCTGCGCCGTGACCCAGAGGCAATCACTTCCGGGAGGCAAGCCGGAGCGATATATGTGCGCATGCGCCCAGAGACGCGTGCTCGTTACCATGGTAGCCAGAGCGTCTAGCTGCCGGCTCTGGTGCCAGAGATCTCCAAGTATTTTTGCGGGGCCCCGGTGAGGGTGCCGCGGTGGAGCAGTGGTTACGGTCTCTGGAGCCCGCGCCGCTCTCTGTGGGGACAGGGGCACCCCGCCGGGGTCTTACTTTAGGGTGAGGTTTCAGTTTTGGCGTATCACCCAATGGGCTCTGTCGTAACCACCGCTATCCTAATGCCCCCTTCCTCCTAAGGGGACTTCCCTGCCACAGGCGCCGGGTTCAGCTAAGGTCTCGGTTCCCGTGTGTGTGCATCTGCTTGTGTATCTGTTCGGGGTAGGAGAATCGGGCACTGTCACAGTATTGACGGGCGGCGTCAGGAGTCTCTTGCGGCCCGAACCCCGCTCCCAGACTTGGGATGGTGTTGGGGGATGCGGGAGCAAAGATTGGACCTGGGAGACATGGATGTGTCATTGCGTTTTCCCTCCTCAAGGTCCTCCCATGGCTTCCCAGGAGAGGGTGGAGGCAGTGACCAAAGGAACAGGCTTCTGGCGCTGCCCCAAGCCGGCCACTTACTCCCGGAGGACCTGTGAGCTGCTCAGAGGTCAGTGCGCTGAAGGACACAAGAAGAGCAGTGGTAACAGTTACCCTGTGTAACTCACTTCTCCCCTACATGACCTATGTATGGCTTAGCGATTGCTATTTTAGTTTTACAGATAAGAAGCCTGGGGTTCAGAAAGGTTCAGAGATCCTACAACTTGCAAGTGGCCAAAAGTCAAAGAACTAAGAATTTTAGAGTTAACTCCTATGCATCCCTTAGATCACACTTTCAGGTTCCCCAGGGAAGCCTTATTTCCTCCCTATCCACCACCACCACAGTGGAACCCACTGTTATGTGCCCTCATACTACCAAATACCTTTTCCTTCATTGGGCTTAGTGCAGCCTGTGATCAGATATTTAGTGTGTCCATTAGATTAATATCCTTCTAACCCTCTAGCTCGTGAAATCCATCAGGGCAGGGATTGTGCCTGTTTTGGCTCCCAATTGTAGCTCCAGCCGCTGGCATATGCTTAATGAATACTTGTTCATTCATTCATTCACTCAAGAAAAAATTTTTAAAAGGCCATTGTGTGCTTTAGGCATTGTTCTAGGTGCTGAGGATACAGCAGTAAAAAATTTTTTTAAAAAAACAGCAAAAATTCTTGCTCTCCTGGAGCTAATATTCTACTAGGAAGGTAATACATGATACGTAAAATATATATAACTTAGATGGTGATAAGTGCTACAGAAAAAAAATTAAGCAGGAAAGGGAGAGTGGGAGTAACCAGGTGCAGAATGGGGGTAGGAGGTGATACAGTTTTAACTTTAAATAGAGGGAGACGAGGGCATCTGCCTACAGCCCAGGAGGCCTCATAGAATGCTTTATTTTGCAGTGATGATGAAGGAATCCAGACTGACTAACTTCCAACAGCGCCACATCATGGACACCATGAAAAGTAAGAGGCAGTCCACAGAGGCTTCCTGGGCAGAGGGGTTCTGGGCCACATTTTTAATACTCCTCTACATAAGGGGCAGGGGACCTCTTTAAAAAGAGGTCATTTAAAAAGACCAAAAAAAAAAATTGAATAGTATTTCTGACCCTTGCTCCTGGGGAATTGACTTTGTGGGACCTTTGCCTCTTCCCCAGACATGGGTCCTGACACAGCAAGCCTCCTGCAGTCCAGCTCTAGCCGACCTTCTCAAGAGATCACAGCCCAATAGAGACTTCCTGCCCAGCCACATAGTCTCAACACTGTCAAGTCTGCAATCTGTCCCTCCCTCCTACACACACACCATGTGAGTCCTCCAGGGGAGAGGACTGTGTGTGTCTTATTCATCATTTTATTCATTCATAGCTTAGCTAGCAGAAACAAGGTAATTGGCAGAATTCCAACTTAGGAAAAATATGCAAAACGTTTCCACAGCTCACCTCTGACCACATGTTGTATTATTTATTTTTAAGGAAAACAAAAAGTGGAATTCCATGGGCACAATAGCAAGCTGCCCTCTACGATCTTGAAAACAACCTTGCTTTCTGAGATTTAACTGAATCAACATTTAGTGGATCAGAACAGAGATCTGTAAAGTTGTCTCTTTTTTTTTATAATTTTTTTTTTTTTTTTTTGAGAAAGATCAGCCCTGAGCTAACCTCTGTTGCCAATCCTCCTCTTTTTGCCGAGGAAGACTGGCCCTGGGCTAACATCCCTGACCATCTTCCTCCACTTTATATGGGTGGCCGCCACAGCATGGCTTGACAAGCGGTGCGTAGGTGCGCGGCCGGAATCGAACCCTGCGCAGTCAAAGCGGAGCGCGCGCACTTAACCGCTAAGCCACTGGGCTGGCCCTGTAAAGTTGTCTTTAACAGAGAGAATGTCAGAAGGTCCAAGCCTGCTAAGTTTTACTTGAATCTACTGAAAGCTATTGCCTTCTCTCAGGAAGGAATGTGCTTATCAGGAGAGCATCTGATCAACCAAAGAAGCATAGGGAAGGGAAAGTCAGAGAGGCAAATATTGGCAGTGCCTGCCCAGCACTGGCTGGGGGAGGGAGGCTCCATCAGGCCAGTTCAGAAGTCAGATCTCCTTTCTCCTTGTGGACAAGGACAACTCAGGCTGCCAGAGCCACAACACAGCCGAATCACACAACTCAATCTCCACACTCAGTAATGTACTAATAATCTGGTGTCCCCTGTAGCATGACTACAAAGAGAATGTGCTAGAAAGTCCACTAAAAGTAAATAGCAGGAGACCGAGGACTGTGTCGGCCTTGTTTACCACGGTAGCCCCAGCTCGTAGGTGCTCGACATTTATTGAAGGACTAATTACATTAGTGGTTAGGCCAACACAAGTTACGGGTTCACCTGGCAGTTTTATTCTCCTTAGTTTTCTTTTTTAAAAATTGCCTCCAGGGGCCGGGCTGGTGGCACAAGTGGTTGGGTGCGCGCACTCCGCTGCGGCGGCCCGGGGTTCGCCGGTTCAGATCCCGGGCGTGCACCGATGCACCACTTGGCAAGCCATGCTGTGGCAGCGTCCCATATAAAGTAGAGGAAGATGGGCATGGATGTTAGCCCAGGGCCAGTCTTCCTCAGCAAAAAAAGAGGAGGATTGGCAGATGTTAGCTCAGGGCCGATCTTCCTCACAAAAAAAAAAAATTGCCTCCGAGCACTATGTTGAGTCTGCTTTCTTCTCCTAGAATCCCCTCTCTTCCTCTCTCCTCTTAACCAAATCCTACTTGTTGTTTTGAGGGCTGGTTCAAATTCTGTTGCAAGCCACAAATTCCTCTCCTTCACCTAAGCTTCCAGAATTCCTCGGGCCATAATTATTTGCTGAGAATGGGCCAAAGGAAGAGGTAGCATTTGGCACTGGACAGCCAGAAATAGGGAGTGGACGGAGCAGGAGGGACATTCTAGGAGGCATGGCATCTCCTCACAACAGAGAGAGAAAGCTGTGGTGTGGCTCCAGGTAGAGGGGTGAGAAGGGGATGGGAGTGGGAAATAATGGCAGCTCCATCCTTCTAGTTCCTCAGGACAGACACCCCAGAGTCTTCCTTGACTCCGTTCTCTTTCTCCCAGACCCACATCATCAGCAGTCCTGTGTGCTTGACCTTCAGACCATATCCCGCCTCTGACGCCTCTGCCCCTGCCCTCAACACTGTATTTTCAGCAGCAGCCAAAGGGGTCATGCCACTCCTCCGCTCAAACCCTGTGGTGGCTTCCCACCTTACAAAGTAAGAGCCAGTCTTTCTGGAGGCCTGCAAGGCCCTGTACTCCTCTTGCCCCCCGTGACCTCTGACCCCTACTTCCACTCTGCTCCATCTTCCTGGCCCCCTAGCCTTCTGGCTGTTCCTCAGACACTCCAGGCACATTCCCACCTCAGGGCCTTTGCTCTAGCCTTTCCCTCTGCCCGGAAAGCTCTTCCCCAAAATATCTGCACAGCTGGCTCTTACCACTTTTGGGTCTTTTCTTAAACGTTACCCTCTTCATGAGGTCCTCCCTGGCTACCCTATTTAAAACTGTAAATCCTGCTCAGACACACTGCTCCATCCCTGTACTGTCACCATCTAACATACGATATGTTTTACTTATTTTAGCATCTTCCACACCCCAAATGTAAGCGCCACGAGGGCAGGACTTTATCTTACTCACCACTTTACCCCCAGTGTCCTGGGCCTGGCACGTATTTGCTAGGTGGATGACAGAAGGCAGCTGGAAAGGTCAACAAGGTAGACAGGGGTGGATCAAAACAGGGGGTGGGGCCTGCTCTGAGCTGGGCTTTAGGGCAACTGAGAGGAGAGGCCAGTTAGCCAGGTAGGAGGGGACACACTTGGCTGGCCTGGGGGAGGAGCCCCAGATCTGGGTCAAGGCAAGGGGGAGGGACAGGAGGAGGGATTGGTGTCTATCACCATCAAACCACCCCTCCCTGCCCGTGGACCAGGCAGGTTTCAAGAATCCATCTACAGAAACAAAAGCACCAGTAGGAAGGCTTGATGTACGAGAATGTTTATTGCAGCGTTGTTTAAAGTAGTAACAAAAATGGAAACAGCCTGAATCTCCGAAACTAGGAGACTAGTCGAATAAATAATGCATCCATTCTAAGAACTAGTATGCAGCTATAAAAAATAAGTTATATAGGGGCCGGCCCGGTGGCGCAAGCGGTTGAGTGCGCGCGCTCCGCTGCGGCGGCCCGGGGTTCGCTGGTTCGGATCCCGGGCGCGCACCGAAGTACTGCTTGGTAAGCCATGCTGTGGTGGCGTCCCATATAAGGTGGAGGAAGATGGGCACCGATGTTAGCCCAGGGCCGTCTTCCTCAGCAAAAAAAGAGGAGGATTGGCGGATGTTAGCTCAGGGCTGATCTCCTCACAAAAAAAAAAAAAAAAAAGAAAAAAAAAAAAAAAAAAATAAGTTATATATAAATAGAGTGATCTGGAAAGATGTCCATGATAAATTGTTAAGTGAAGAGTCTATTATAGAATATAAGACA